>NC_080382.1:58283850-58621541 GCF_014773155.1 Arachis stenosperma
AGTTGTGGTGCCAACCAAAAGCACTGAGAGACTCAAAGAACAGGAGAACCAGCCACATAGCTCAAAGGAAAAGACTCCAAGGACAGCAGCAAATAGGAAAGAACATCACACCTCCACTGCCATATCCTCAGAGATTCAACAAAGAGGTTAAGGACCAACATTTCCACAAATTCCTTGAGACCTTCAAGAAGCTGGAATCAATATCCCTCTAGCTGAAGCACTTGAGCAAATGCCTTTGTATGCCAAGTTCATGAAGGAGCTTATCAATAGAAAGAAGTTGGGATGAGAAGGAAATCGTATCACTCACTGAGGAATGCAGAGTCTTGATTCAAAAGGGCTGCCTCCTAAGCTTGAGGACCCAGGGAGTTTTTTGTTACCTTGCACCATTGGGGAAGTGACCATCACTAAAGCAATGTGCGATCTCGGAGCAAGTATAATTTAATACCATCCTCCTTAGTGAAAAAGTTGCATATAGAAGAAGTCAAACCAGTACAAATGTCACTGGAGCTTGTAGATAAGTCAATGGTGCACCCTAGGGGTGTAGTTGAAAATCTGTTGGTCAAGGTGGACAGCTTTATATCCCTGCTGACTTTGTGGTTCTAGAGTCAGACGAGGATGATGGTGACTCTGTCTACTAGGAAGGCCATTCCTGGCCACGGCTAGAGCATCATAGACATAGAGAAAGGGGAGTTAACTCTCAGGATGCATGATCAGAGGGTCATTCTGAAGGTCTTACCAGAGGCACAGTTTGGTGAAAAGAAGAAAGACTCTATGGAAATGATAAGGGAGGATCACAGCTGAAGGGAGAAAAGGACAAGGAAAGTCACAGCAACACCCCCAAAGACAAGGATTGTGCAAATTAATGAAGAAGCTCAAGAAGATATTGGAATATTAGCCACAAAGAAGAGAGGTCCCCAAGAGAAGCCCATGGCCAGAAAAGAAAGATCAACAAAAGGAAGGATGAAAAGCAGGAACAAGACAAAAAGGGGTTGGAAAAACAGGAGGATCCCAACAGAGGGGCTGTCCAAAGGTGACAAAGTGCAACTGATATATCAACAGTCAGGTGCAAACCAACAAACTGATGACTACTACACTGTCAGTAACATACTCTCTTTAGAGCATGCTGAGATTGAACATCAGAAAACAAGGAAGAGGATCACAGTCAGGGAGACAAATTGAGGCCCTACAAGCACCAACCACCATAAAAGAGAGCCTCAATGTCAAGCTAATGACAATAAAAGAGCGCTTCATGGGAGGCAACCCATGCTTTAAAATTCATGTCATTTAAATTCAATAAGCTATGATCATTTGAGCATGAACCCCCCTTCCTTTCATGAACAGGATCATTAACTGCATGCATTGTCTGAAGTTGGTATGCTTTCAAGCAATATTCCGTTTACATGCTTAAAGTGTCTTGATAAAGCATATAGCCAAACACTAAGTTTGGTGTTCACTTAACTTCATGAAAGTTAGGAATTCATGCATCAATAATCATACAAGTTATTTTCCAAAATCTCATAAATAGAAAAATCCTTCTCGGTAATGAAGGCATCAATTGTGAGCACCTTTTGCCAAGAAACAAGTTTGGTGTCCACCAAACTTTGATGTACTAATTTAGAGACACAATTGATCCTTCATGAAAAAGAGAAAAAGAAAGTGTAACAAAAACAATTCTTATGAACATTTGACATTGGAATTACACTAATTGGAGGAGGAGACTTATTTTCTTTATACATGACCAAACACTAAGTTTGGTGTCCTCCTAAGAGAATGTCACGGTTCCATTAATGTTTTGTATAAAAAGACAACTCTAGCTACGGTTGGATAAGCTAATGTGTGTTGTCTTGTTGTGATGATTAGGTAGTCAAAGAATCTTCAATGAAAAGACAAGACAAAGGAAAGCATAGCATGAGGACAAAATAGCATCACATCAAAAAGAGAATCTGCCATTCCTCAGAAGATGGTCACGGCAAGGCAAGGCATGAGCACATTTTGTCTTCATTCATCATTACATACATACCGTTGATTCCCTTAAGTCCAATTGCACCCTAGCCTTTCATTGCTCATTTAAAAAGCTCATCACCTTTTAGCCATGCACATAACCGAATCCTTATGGCTTTGAAACCTCAATTCTTTCATCCTTCACCATAAGCTACACTTCCTTCCAACAATCTAAACCTCCCTTCATCAATTCTTACCCCAACCAATTCGGTCTCACCCCTTTGTGCTCCAAACTCACATCAAACTCTCCAACACTCTTCACACCCCTCTAACCTTACAAAACTCCATCAACTAAGTGATCATGGCCTCCTCATCAAGAACCAAACGAAGAAAGGAAAAGAACCTATGGTGGAGGAGAGCACCCCTGAATATGACCGATGGAGGTTCAAGTCTTCATACCATCAATTTCAAATGGAGTGGATGAACAACAAGAAGATCTATCCAGAAATCCCATTCTTATTTCCGGATGATGGATGTCAAGAATGAAGAACAAAATTCAAAGAGGAGGTGGGAGGAGCTTACATCACCAGATACCCGAATCAATGCCAACATTATAAGAGAGTTTTATGCCAACATCCCGAGGCTTGACATGCGTGAGCCACCACACAAGAGCTATGTGCGGGGAGTGGAAGTAGATTTTAGCTCGAATGCAATCAAGAAAGTCTTGGGGCTAAGTCAGTCCGCTTTAATGAACCAGGATACCAACAAAGGTTGAATGAGGATCAGGATTATGATGAGATTGCTAGAGACATTTGTTTAGAGAACTCCGAATGGGAAGGAGATGGCAAGAACCGATATAAGTATTTGAAGAGATGTGACCTCACCCCGGAAGCCAAAGGATGGTATGAGCTGATGAAAAGATCAATTCTGGGTACAGTAAACACATCAGAAGTTAACAAGGAGAGAGCTGTGATGTTGCATTGCATCATGGTAGGAGGAGAGATCAAAGTCCATGAGATTCTTGCAAAAGATATCCAATGGATTGCTGAGAAGAATGCGGCCGATCTTGGTTGTACTATCCAAGTACCATTTGGAGATTATGTGTGAAGGCTAAAGTACCACTGGAAGATGAGAATCCAAAGTGGTTAGGCCAAGGCTTGCCCATAACCATTGAAAGAATGACAATAACTCCCGAAGCACATCATGGCCGAAGACCAAGAAGGCAAAGAGAAGAACCAATGGAAGAAGATGAGTTACACCAAGAAGAAGACCAAGAAGAGGAGGAACAGCCGCACTTTCCCCACATGGCAATATGGATATGACCCAAATGCAAGAAGCAATTGGAAGACTGTCACACCAATACACAAGAATTCAAGAAAGGCAACAAGAGTACCATTCACAATACTTGAAGCATCACCAAGAACAACAAGAATGGCAGCTGAAAATGATGAACCAACAAAATGAGTTTGAGTCAAAATTCGTTGCAATGCAAGAGGAGCATGCCTTCCAATCTCATGAGGCATTTGGGAAGTTAGCACAAATGCAGGCCGAAACCATGAGAGCTCTCAATGAGTTTACGACTCTCCAAGATGCAAGATATGAAGTCCAAGCCGATTACAACATTAATAGTCAAATCAAACTGAACTATATTGGAGAACATCTGCACAACATGGATCGGCATTTCCAACATATGAAGAGTTCTTCAAAAAGAAAAGTGAAATAGAAGCAAATAAAGCCATGATGCTTGAAGATAGAGTAGAGGAGACGATGAACAAAGCTGGGTTTTGGAGGGGTCAACAAACAACAAACATGGACACAGGGAACTCCAACAACCAAGTATATGAAAGAAGAAAGAAGAAGCATGACAATAAAGGTGGACTTGTTCCTTATTCATCACTACAAAGAAAAAGCATGCATTCTATCTGTTTGAAGTGTCTTGCATCTTTAAGTTGTCATTTAATAGTCTTTGCATTATCTTAAAATAAGTAAGCTAGTTTAAGTTGTGCTTGTGTGTTTACTTTCACTTGACTAAGAGCATGTTTGTCCCCTGCATCATTAAATCAATAAAAGAAATGTTTGATTGTGAAATGAGATAGTTCTCTGTTAGAAAGAAGTAGAATAATAGTAAGTGGTGGTATGTGTGTGATTGTATAAAAACTCACTTTTAGTGAATAAAGGGCTAGGATATCTTTTTCTAAGAATAGAGTGATCTACTGTCTATGAATCTCAATAAGAAAATCCTTGGTTCAAAAGAAAAATAAAAAGAAAGAAAAAGAAATAGCCAAAAGATGGCAGAACCAAAGAAACAAAAAAAAAGAAACAAAGCTGGCACCAATAGCTTGAACCTCCAAAAATATATGCCTGTGGTGTCTGTGTATTAGGATCTGCTTGGACTACTAAGCTCTTTGGAGTGCTTCAACACTCGGTGACTTGGATTAACTAATCCGGGATCATCAGCTGAAAATCCACTATCAAGAGCAACCTAACTACAAGGCATTTAGTAACCAAAAAGGTGCTGGGCATCAATGTTTAAGAGGAAAGGTGAGCCAAGTGTCCATGGTGAATAATGTGTCAAGTATACAGAAAAGAAAATGAACTTGCTACATGACACTCAAATAAAGCTTTGAACAAAGTAATAGCCAAGGATAAAGGAATAATGAGAGGTCATAGCAGTAGGTTACTTGAAGCTTGAAGGAGACTTTCTAGGCCTAAGAATCAATAAGAAGTGAGTATTGCATATCCACACAAAACCCCATGAATTACCAATAACTTCTGCTAGCATGAACATCTCTTTCCAATTCACTCTTTCTTCCTAATAATCATTTCTTGCTTGGGGACAAGCAAGCTTTAAGTTTGGTGTTGTGATGACAAGTCATCTTAGCCTAGTTTCACTAGTCTTTTTCTTTTGTTTTCACTTGAATTATGCACTTTCTTGAGGCTTAAGCAAGCCAATTTAGGTAGATTTTCATGCTTCCTTGATTGAATCAACCATATGTGAATTAATGCTTTTCATGAGATTTGATGACATAATTGATGCATATTAAGATAGAATGATCATCTCATGATTCAAGCAAAGCTTTGATGTGTTTGGTTGATTTATGATAGGTGAAGAAAGCTTGGAAAAGGATTGAAGTGAGAAGGAATGACTAGAAGCTAAGAGAAGACAATGAATCAAGTGAAATTGAACAGGAACAAATGAAGTTGGAGTTGAAGTTAGCCCCCAACGTTGGCACAAACTTTTGGACTTGAAGTTAGTCTCAACGTTAGCCCCCTAACTTGGAGGCTAACGTTGGAAGCTAAAAATTTCTCCCAGGGTGTGCCACGTTTGCGCCAACGTTAGCCCCCTAACTTGGAGGCTAACGTTGGCATGAGAAATTGCTCCCAGGAGTGTGCCACGTTTGCGCCAACGTTAGCCCCCTAACTTGGAGGCTAACGTTGGCATGAGATCTCTCCCCAGGGTGCTTCACGTTAGCGCCAACGTTAGCCCCCTAACTTGGAGGCTAACGTTGGCGAGTAATTCCCTCCAGGGTGGCCAACGTTTGCGCCAACGTTAGCCCCCTAACTTGGAGGCTAACGTTGGCGCCACTCCAACTCAAAGCAAGGCCAACGTTAGGGTCAAAGTTAGCCCCCTAACGTTGGCCCAACGTGAAGTGCAGCAAATTGGTTTGCTGCTAGAAAAAGTTTAGCTTTGAAGTTAGCCCCCTAACTTTGAGGCTAACTTTGAATCTAAATTTGCAAACTCAATTCCGGTTCAATTGGTTCACTTGGGTTCTTCTCCAAACTTCAAGAGCAATCAACCAAGGCCTCTTTCAACCCAAATCCACCAGAGCAAAGCCCAAATTCAAGGCTTGAAGATCAATTGAAGAAAGTGTATAAATAGGCTTAGATTCAATTTATTCGGAGAGCTTCCTTTTAGAAAGTTTTAGATAGCTTTCTTTTCTGTTTTGGGAGCTGGAGTGCTTTTGAATTTCTTAGTTTAATTGCTTTCAATTTCAATTATACTTGTCTTGGATCTTGGGTTGGAGAATTGAAGGAATTCTGTTTCAATCTCACCTTGGATCTCTCTTTTGATTTTCACTGTTATTGAATTTCCCTCTTCTGCTACTTACTTTCTCATTTAATTTCCTTGCAATTTACAATTCCTTGCTCTTGTTCAAATTGGATCTAGGAAGGCATTGAGATCTAGACTCAGTTTCTAGTCTCTGAGACCTGAGATCCAATTTCCCATTTCAATTCTCTGCTTCTTGCTTTAATTGTTCATTTAATTTCCTGTTTCGAATCTGTTTCACCCATTCCCCAGTTACTCTTCTGTTTAATGCAATTTAAATTCTCTTGTTTAATTTTTGCAAATCCAAGTCCCAATCCCCTTTACATTTCAAGTCATTTACAATTCTTGCCATTTAAGATTTTTGCAATTTACATTACTTGCTCTTTAAGTTTCTGCCATTTAATTTCTTGCTTCTTAAGATTCATCACTTTAATTTTGTTTCCTTTAATTTCATGCCAATTCCCCATTCCCTTTACTTTCAAGCAATTAAAATTCTGCAAATCATCAATCAACACCAAATCTTGATTCGCTTGACTAAATTCAACCACTAAACTAAAATTGCTCAATCCTTCAATCCCTGTGGGATCGACCTCACACCCGTGAGTTTTTATATTGATGCGACCCGGTGCACTTGCCGGTTAGATTGGTGTTGTTTTGGGAGAGATTCATTTCTCAACCAAAATAAATCCCATCAAGTTTTTGGCGCCGTTGCCGGGGATTGATTAGATTGACAATGATTAAGTGAGGTGGAAGTTTAGATTAAGCACTTTTTCTTAATTTTTGATTAACCCACTAACTGTTGACTTTTTGCTTAAACTAACTAAACCTTCAATTTAGCAGTAGATTGAAGTATCATTGGTGTGTACATTTCTTATGATATGCTGTATGTCAGGTACACGAAGAACCATACTAAACCTTCATGAACAAGATGAGAGGACCCTCAGGAGGTTAAGGAGAGCTGAAAGAGGGAAAAATATTGTTGGAGAAGAGGAATCAGAAGAAGAATTTCATGAGATGGAGGAACATTCAACTAATCCACCAGGAGGAGAGAGAACAACAATGGCAATCCACCTCAGAGGAGAGTTTGGCTTCCTATACCTTTGCCAATCCTAGACATTGTGGAAGCAGCATCTTGGCTCCAAATGTCAATGCAAACAATTTTGAACTTAAGCCACAACTCATCACTTTGGTTCAGAATAATTGCTCTTTTGTGGAGGATCACTTGAAGACCCACATCAACACTTATCCACCTTCCTGAGGATATGCAACACTGTCAAAACTAATGGAGTACCTCCTGACAGCTACAAATTGATGCTATTCCCATTTTCTCTCAGGGATAAGGCTACCCAATGGTTGGAATCATTTCCAAGAGACAGCATCAACAATTGGGATGATTTGGTAACCAAGTTCCTTGCCAAGTTTTATCCACCACAGAGGGTAATAAGGTTGAAGGCCGAGGTACAAACATTCACACAAATGGAGAATGAACCCATCTATGAGGCATGGGAGAGATACAAAGCTCTAGTCAGAAAATGCCCTTCTAACATGTTCAATGAATGGGAGAAGCTGCAAAACTTCTATGAAGGCTTAACACTGAAGTCTCAAGAATCCTTGGATCACTCAGCTGGAGGTTCCTTGCAACTCATGAAAACTGCAGAGGAGGCTCAAGAACTTATTGATATGGTGGCCAACAACCAATACTTCTTTGCTCATCAAAGAAGTCGCCAACCATCACAGAGAAGAGGAGTAATGGAGCTAGAAGGAGTAGATTCAATCCTGGCTCAAAACAAATTAATGCAGCAGCAAATTCAACAACAATTTGAGCAAATGACCAAGAGGATTGACAACCTTCAAGTTGCAGCAGTCAACACTAGCCAACCATCAGTCACATGGGGACAAAATGAAGAAGTCCAAGAAGAGCCACAGCAAGAACAAGTTCAGTACATGCACTCTAATCCAAATGAAGTCTATGGTGATACATACAACTCCTCATGGAAGAATCACCCCAATCTCAGATGGGGAGACACTCAAAACCACCAACAACCATGGCAGAGAAACACAAACCAAAACAACCCAAGACACAATCAAAATTTCAACCAGCAGCAAACAAACCAAATACCTATAGAAAACCTCAAAACAATTACCCCACTCACAACCAATACCAATCCACTAATCAAAATTCCTATCATCCACCGACCACAGCTCATAACCCACCACAAGCACCACCTGAACCCCAAAGAATCACCAACTTGGAAACCATGATAGAAAAAATGATGAAACTCCAAGAAATGACCAACAAAAACCATGAGGCCTCCATAAGAACCTAGAAAGGCAGATCGGGCAAATCTCTAAGCAAATGTCTGTTGAGAGACCTTCAAGCTCACTGCCCAGTGACACAATCCCAAATCCCAAGGAGGAATGCAAGGCAATCCAATTGAGAAGTGGGAGAATATTGATGAGCAACAATGACACTGCAAAGAAACAAAAAGAGAGCATCAAAGAACCAACAGAGGATGAGGAGCAAACAAAAGCAGATCAAGCTAAGGAGCAAGTTGTGGTGCCAACCAAAAGCACTGAGAGACTCAAAGAACAGGAGAACCAGCCACATAGCTCAAAGGAAAATACTCAAGGACAGCAGCAGATCAACAAGAGCATCACACCTCCATTGCCATATCCTCAGAGATTCAACAAAGAAGTTAAGGACCAACATTTCCACAAATTCCTTGAAACCTTCAAGAGGCTGGAAATCAATATCCCTCTAGCTGAAGCACTTGAGCAAATGCCTTTATATGCCAAGTTTTTGAAGGACCTTATCAATAAGAAGAGAAGTTGGCTTGAGAAGGAAACCATATTACTGACAGAGGAATGCAGTGCTGTAATTCAGCGGGGTATTCCCCCAAAACTCAAAGATCCGGGGGGTTTTGTAGTGTCATGCACCATTGGAAAAACAATTCTCAACAAAGCTCTCTGTGACCTTGGTGCTAGCATCAATTTAATGCCTCTCTCAATGATGAGAAAACTTGATATAGAAGAGCTTAAACCCACCAGGATGTCATTAGTTATGGCTGACAGGTCCATTAAGACACCCAATGGAATTGTGGAAAATCTGTTGGTGAAGATTGGGGAATTTATTTTCCCAGCAGATTTTGTGATTTTGGATACTGAAGAGGAAGGAAGTGACTCAATCATTTTGGGGAGGCCATTCTTACACACAGCAAGAGCCATCATCGATGTAGAAAAAGGAGAAATGGTCTTCAGGGTTCATAATGAACAAATGATCATAAATGTTTTCAAGTCAATGCAAAATAGCCCTGAGCAAGAGGATTATGTAAAAGTAGATATGATAGAGAGTTTGGTGGAAGAAATGCTGGAAGAAAGTTCTCAAGAGCAAGAAGGGGATCAAAATACAATAGAAGAACAAGTGGCTGAGGCTTTCATAAACAAAGAAGTGGAACCAAGCAAGAAAGAAGAGGTGCAAAAGCAAGAGCTGAAGCCATTACCTTCTCATCTCAAATATGCATTTCTTGGCACTTCAGAGAGCCTCCCGGTAATCATCAATTCGGCTTTGACAAAGAAAGAAGAAGGAGAGCTTCTTGATGTTCTCAGAGCTCACAAGGATGCCTTGGGATGGACTATTGATGACCTGAAAGGCATCAGCCCACAGTATGCATGCATAAGATTCTTTTGGAAGACAATTCCAAAGCAGTAATCCAACCTCAAAGAAGACTCAATCCTGCAATGAAGGAAGTTGTCCAGAAGGAAGTAATGAAACTATGGAATGCAGGAATCATATATCCCATCTCTGATAGCCCATGGATAAGCCCAGTTCAAGTGGTACCAAAGAAAGGTGGGATGACAGTCATCATTAATGAGAAGAGTGAACTCATTCCCACCAGAACTGTGACAGGGTGGAGAATGTGTATTGACTATAGGAGGTTGAATGATGCCACACGCAAAGATCACTTCCCACTTCCCTTCATTGATCAAATGCTTGAAAGGTTGGCCGGCCATGCTTATTATTGCTTCCTTGATGGCTATTCTGGGTATAATCAGATAGTGGTGGATCCAAAAGACCAAGAGAAGACTTCATTCACATGCCCTGTTGGAGTCTTTGCTTATAGAAGAATGCCATTCGGATTATGCAATGCTCCAGCCACTTTTCAAAGGTGTATGCTTTCCATTTTCTCAGATATGGTTGAAAAATTTTTAGAGGTTTTCATGGATGACTTCTCTGTCTTTGGTGATAGTTTCAATACTTGCTTAAACCATCTAACTCTTGTCTTGAAACGATGCCAAGAAACTAATTTGGTTTTAAACTGGGAGAAGTGCCATTTCATGGTACCTGAGGGGATTGTTCTTGGTCATAAAGTTTCAAGAAAAGGGATAGAGGTTGATAAGGCAAAGGTTGAGATAATAGAAAAACTCCCTCCACCAATTAATGTGAAATCTGTTAGAAGTTTCTTGGGGCATGCAGGATTTTATAGAAGGTTTATCAAAGATTTTTCTAAAATAGCCAAACCTTTGAGCAACCTTTTGATGATTGATCAACCTTTTGTTTTTGATAAAGAGTGCCAGCATGCTTTTGAAACTTTAAAACAGAAACTCACAACAGCACCAATCATCACACCTCCGGATTGGAATTTGCCATTTGAACTCATGTGTGATGCAAGTGAGATTGCCATTGGTGCTGTACTTGGACAGAAGAAGGGAAACTTGCATCATGTCATATATTATGCAAGTAAAGTATTGAATAAAGCTCAAAAAATTACACTACAACAGAGAAGGAATTGTTGGCTGTAGTCTATGCATTTGATAAGTTTAGATCATACTTGATAGGATCTAAAATTGTGGTTTATACTGATCATGCTGCTCTCAAGTATTTGATGTCAAAACAGGATGCCAAACCAAGACTCATCAGATGGATCCTACTCTTACAAGAATTTGACATTGAGGTAAGGGACAGGAAAGGCACCGAAAATCTAGTTGCCGACCATTTGTCAAGGCTGCCACCAGAAACAATCCAAAAGGCTTCATTACCTGTGAATGAAAGCTTCCCAGATGAACATCTTATGCTGATCCAACAAACACCATGGTTTGCCGATATAGCTAACTACAAAGTGGGAAGGAAGATACCTCAAGAATTCACTAAGCAACAAGTGAAGAAGCTGATCAATGAAGCAAGGAAATTCTTGTGGGATGAACCTTATTTGTTCAAAAGATGTTCTGATGGAATAATTAGAAGATGTGTCCCTGAGGGTGAAATGCAAGACATATTATGGCATTGCCATGGCTCTACATACGGCGGACACTTTGGTCCGGAAAGAACAGCAGCAAAGATACTACAAAGTGGGTTCTATTGGCCAACCATCTTCAAAGATGCCAGGGAGTTTGTCCACCAATGTAATGAATACCAAAGAGCAGGAGGATTAACAAAAAGGAATGAGATGCCACAGAACTTCATTCTGGAGGTAGAATTGTTTGATCTATGGGGCATTGATTTCATGGGACCCTTTCCCCCTTCTTATTCATTCAAATATATCTTGGTAGCAGTGGAATATGTTTCAAAATGGGTGGAAGCCATAGCCACAACTACCTGTGATGCACAAATCGTTCTTCAATTCCTAAAGAAGCACATCTTTACTAGATTTGGAGTACCTAAGGGTCTCATCAGTGATGGTGGTGGTCATTTTTGCAATAGACAAATGGAGAAACTTCTCCACAAATATGAAGTTATTCATAAGGTAGCCACACCATATCATCCTCAAACTAATGGACAGGCAGAATTAGCAAACAGGGAACTGAAGAAAATCCTAGAAAAGACAGTTGGTAGCACAAGAAAGGATTGGGCTAGGAAGTTGGAGGATGCACTTTGGGCATACCGAACAGCCTTCAAAACTCCCATTGGGAAATCCCCATTCCAATTGCTATATGGCAAATCTTGTCATCTCCCTGTAGAGCTTGAGCACAAAGCCTTTTGGGCCACCAAACTTCTAAATCTGGATTCTGTAGCAGCAGGAGAAAAAAGATTGTTGCAGCTGAATGAGCTGGATGAGTTTAGGCTAGAAGCCTATGAAAATGCCAAGATATACAAAGAAAAAGCTAAAAGATGGCATGACAGGAAAATTTTGAAGAAAGAGTTCAAACCTGGACAACAAGTTCTCTTGTATAACTCACGGCTCAAGATATTCCCTGGCAAGCTTAAGTCTAAATGGACAGGCCCATACTTGGTGACTAAGGTCTTTCCTTATGGGAGTATGAATTGCTAGATGAAGCAACAAAGAATCGGTTTACAGCAAATGGACATAGAGCAAAGCTATACCTAGGAGGGCAATGGAACAAAGAAGCAGAGGTTCAGAGCCTAAATCCTCCTTGAAGCAAGAACAGAAGATGTCAAGCTAATGACAATAAAAGAGCGCTTGTTGGGAGGCAACCCAACCTGAGGTAGTTTTCTTTCCTAACTATTTCAATAAAAAAGGTTGAGTAGTTTTATATGTAGTGCAAGGAGCTAAGTTTGGTGTTGCACACCAAAACAATTTAAGTGAGAATGAAAGATTTTAAGTTTGGTGTCCCACCAAAATCTCATTTAAAAGCACATTCTAACTCCCTGCATAAAGATTTGCTAGCTCCGAGCAATCAGATAAACTATTCAGCCATTGTTTGTTTTCTAGTCTTTAGTTTTACCACTTTTTGGCAAAGACAAAAAAGGATTCCACATATGGTTAATCTGATGCATGGGAAATAGTGGCAAGGGACTAAGTTTGGTGTTCGCACACCAAAGTAAGTTCAAGAGGCCATAACCAATCTTTGCATACTAACCAGCTACCTAAAGGCTTGAGAAGCAAGCAACTTTTGATGAGTATGCAGGAAATTAGCCACCATTTGAAGACATTGTGCATTATGACTAAAAAGGGGCACAACAGAAGGAAGAACAAACAAGCTGCAAACTAACAGGTTGTATTTACACTTGCTTCTTGCTATTGAGAAATGTTTTAATTTAGGAGTTCTAGTATGTCTTGCTAATGTGTTCTTTTAATACAAGAGGAATTGGTCTCTACAATAAGTAAGCTAGTCTAAGTGTATGCTTGTGTGTTTACTTTCACTTAACTAAGAGCATGTTCTGTTCCCCTGCATCTTTAATTCAATAAAAGAAATGTTTGATTGTGAAATGAGATAGTTCTCTGTTAGAAAGAAGTAGAATAATAGTAAGTGGTGGTATGTGTGTGATTGTATAAAAACTCACTTTTAGTGAATAAAGGGCTAGGATGTCTTTTTCTAAGTATAGAGTAACTTACTGTCTATGAATCTCAATAAAGAAAATCCTTGGTTCAAAAGAAAAATAAAAAGAAAGAAAGAAAAGAAATAGCCAAAAGATGGCAGAACCAAAGAAAACAAAAAAAAAAGAAACAAAGCTGGACACCAATAGCTTGAACCTCCAAAAATATATGCCTGTGGTGTCTGTGTATTAGGATCTGCTTGGACTACTAAGCTCTTTGGAGTGCTTCAACACTCGGTGACTTGGATTAACTAATCCGGGATCATCAGCTGAAAATCCACTATCAAGAGCAACCTAACTACAAGGCATTTAGTAACCAAAAAGGTGCTGGGCATCAATGTTTAAGAGGAAAGGTGAGCCAAGTGTCCATGGTGAATAATGTGTCAAGTATACAGAAAAGAAAATGAACTTGCTACACATGACACTCAAATAAAGCTTTGAACAAAGTAATAGCCAAGGATAAAGGAATAATGAGAGGTCATAGCAGTAGGTTACTTGAAGCTTGAAGGAGACTTTCTAGGCCTAAGAATCAATAAGAAGTGAGTATTGCATATCCACACAAAACCCCATGAACTACCAATAACTTTCTGCTAGCATGAACATCTCTTTCCAATTCACTCTTTCTTCCTAATAATTCATTTCTTGCTTGGGGACAAGCAAGCTTTAAGTTTGGTGTTGTGATGACAAGTCATCTTAGCCTAGTTTCACTAGTCTTTTTCTTTTGTTTTCACTTGAATTATGCACTTTCTTGAGGCTTAAGCAAGCCAATTTAGGTAGATTTTCATGCTTCCTTTGATTGAATCAACCATATGTGAATTAATGCTTTTTCATGAGATTTGATGACATAATTGATGCATATTAAGATAGAATGATCATCTCATGATTTCAAGCAAAGCTTTGATGTGTTTGGTTGATTTATGATAGGTGAAGAAAGCTTGGAAAAGGATTGAAGTGAGAAGGAATGACTAGAAGCTAAGAGAAGACAATGAATCAAGTGAAATTGAACCAGGAACAAATGAAGTTGGAGTTGAAGTTAGCCCCCAAACGTTGGCACAAACTTTTGGACTTGAAGTTAGCCTCAACGTTAGCCCCCTAACTTGGAGGCTAACGTTGGAAGCTAAAAATTTCTCCCAGGGTGTGCCACGTTTGCGCCAACGTTAGCCCCCTAACTTGGAGGCTAACGTTGGCATGAGAAATTGCTCCCAGGAGTGTGCCACGTTTGCGCCAACGTTAGCCCCCTAACTTGGAGGCTAACGTTGGCATGAGATCTCTCCCCCAGGGTGCTTCACGTTAGCGCCAACGTTAGCCCCCTAACTTGGAGGCTAACGTTGGCATGAGTAATTCCCTCCAGGGTGGCCAACGTTTGCGCCAACGTTAGCCCCCTAACTTGGAGGCTAACGTTGGCGCCACTCCAACTCAAAGCAAGGCCAACGTTAGGGTCAAAGTTAGCCCCCTAACATTGGCCCCAACGTGAAGTGCAGCAAATTGGTTTTGCTGCTAGAAAAAGTTAGCTTTGAAGTTAGCCCCCTAACTTTGAGGCTAACTTTGAATCTAAATTTGCAAAACTCAATTCCGGTTCAATTGGTTCACTTGGGTTCTTCTCCAAACTTCAAGAGCAATCAACCAAGGCCTCTTTCAACCCAAATCCACCAAGAGCAAAAGCCCAAATTCAAGGCTTGAAGATCAATTGAAGAAAGTGTATAAATAGGCTTAGATTCAATTTATTCGGAGGGCTTCTTTTTAGAAAGTTTTAGATAGCTTTCTTTTCTGTTTTGGGAGCTTGAGTGCTTTGAATTTCTTAGTTTAATTGCTTTCAATTTCAATTATACTTGTCTTGGATCTTGGGTTGGAGAATTGAAGGAATTCTGTTTCAATCTCACCTTGGATCTCTCTTTTGATTTTCACTGTTATTGAATTTCCTCTTTCAATTTTCTGCTACTTGCTTTCTCATTTAATTCTCTTGCAATTTACAATTCCTGTGATATTGTTCTTGTTGGATCTAGGAAGGCATTGAGATCTAGACTCAGTTTTCTAGTCTCTGAGACCTGAGATCCAATTTCCCATTTCAATTCTCTGCTTCTTGCTTTAATTGTTCATTTAATTTCCTGTTTCGAATCTGTTTCACCCATTCCCCAGTTACTCTTCTGTTTAATGCAATTTAAATTCTCTTTGTTTAATTTTTGCAAATCCAAGTCCCAATCCCCTTTACATTTCAAGTCATTTACAATTCTTGCCATTTAAGATTTTTGCAATTTACATTACTTGCTCTTTAAGTTTCTGCCATTTAATTTCTTGCTTCTTAAGATTCATCACTTTAATTTCTATTTCCTTTAATTTCATGCCAATTCCCCATTCCCTTTACTTTCAAAGCAATTTAAATTCTGCAAATCATCAATCAATCAACCAAATCTTGATTCGCTTGACTAATTCAACCACTAAACTAAAATTGCTCAATCCTTCAATCCCTGTGGGATCGACCTCACACCCGTGAGTTTTTATTACTTGATGCGACCCGGTGCACTTGCCGGTTAGATTGGTGTTGTTTTTGGGAGAGATTCATTCCTCAACCAAAAATTTCCCATCAACCTCCTCCCCGAGGTCCGAGAAAGAGCTCGGATCCGAGAAGAAGCCTTAAAACGACGAACGGCCCTCAGATACAATCAGAAAGTAATAAAACGAAGCTTCTCCATTCACGACCTGATTCTAATCCGAAATGACATCGGAACACAAAAGTCGGGAGAAGGAAAGCTAGCTGCAAATTGGAAAGGGCCCTACAAGGTAACAGAAGTCTTAGGAACAGGCTATTACAAAATATCTGACCTAGAAGGCAATGAGTTGCCCAGGGCCTGGCACGCCTGTAATCTAAGACGATACTACAGCTAGAAAAAAGATAACCCGAGGTGTACTCTTTTTCCCTACAAGGGTTTTTTAATGAGACACCCGGTCAAGTAAGGCACCCGACCTAGTCGAGGGTAAACACTCTGTAAATATTCTTTCTTTTTTAAATACTAATCAAATTTTTTCTATTTTCTTTTCTTCTTCCTCGTGATGAAACAAATCCTGAAAAGTACCCCTTCAAGGCGCATTAATTTATGCTCGGCAAAATGCAAAAAATCATTGCCAAAAGACCACACAAGGTCGGCAAAGATAAAGCGACGAGGTTCAAATTAATGTGAGAAGTTATAAAGCAACTCTGAAAAGGCTCAAAGAGCCAAATAAAAAGAGATTACAAAAATAACTTAAAAGGCCGACCAACGACAAGGTCGGACCCAACAAAGGGAAGTACTCGACCGCCCCACCCGAGGTCCGAGAAAGAGCTCGGATCCGAGAAGAAGCCTTAAAACGGCGAAAACAAAGATTTCGAAAACGCTTACTAAAAAGTTGCTATACAAAAACAACTAAAAAGTACAAGCGAAAAAACGAAATCAAAAGGAAAAAACAAAGTTTCACAGAAAAAGCGCTAGCTAAAAGGTTGTTATCCAAAAACAACTAAAAAGCATAAAGCGGAGCTAAAAGTCAAAACGCGAACAAACACCGCATAATAAGCTAAAAAGTTACTACAAGTAGCTAATAGCAAAAGGTGTTCAAAGCATTCAACAGGAACCATCCAAAAAAGAGCCCACAGGCCGGGCAAAAAACCAAAGACAAAAGGATTACAGGGAATCAAGATCCTTTCCGGACTCCACGTCGGTAGAAGGTTGCGGAGGAAGAACCATAGAAATCGGGACAGCCTTAACAGCACCGTCATCTCGGTTCAAAACCTCCACACCAGATTCCTCCTCGGCCAAAGGTAAAGCCGGGTTCGCAACCGGAACTTTGGGGTCAGACACCGGAACCTCATCCTCGTTGGGAGCAGGAACAATCTTTCCCTCCACAACAACATTATCTGTACTGAATAAACTCAGATCCAGGTCAGGAGCAAGAACCCGGACCTGAGCCTTCAAATTCTCAAACATAGCATCCATACCCTTAGCCACGTGTCCTTCTAACTCGTAAAATCATCCTGAGCGGATTGCAACCTCTCCTTTGTCTCCACAAGCTCGGCATATGTTCGAGTATAACTCTCCTTCGCCGCCTTCGCCATCTCCTCAGATGCATTCGCTGCCGCCACAGCCGCGGTAGCTTTAGCTTTCTCCTTCTCCAAAGATGCTTCCAGCTCAGAAATCCTAGCAGCCTTCAGTTCACTAATCCTCTTGAACTCAGACTGAGCCTTCTCAAGTCGGGAACTGGTCGCACCAATGGGGGATTTCTTGAACTCCCGGGCAATAGCGGCATGAAGACTAGCCATCCGGACACAGCTCCGCGCCATATACTGAAAATGGTGCTCCATAGACACATCATCAGTAGAAATAAAAGTCTGAGGGAGAATATGCTGTTCAACCCAACCAAGAGCATCAAAATCCTTATCATTAAAACCCGCAAGCTCTTGAGAGGTCTTCTGCTTCTTGGGAGGAGGACCCGAGGACGAAGGAGGGGAAGAGTTACCGGGTCCAGAGGTCGGAGGATCCTGATTTATAGGACGAAACTGGGGAGTCGGAATAGTCTTCGACCGAGTAGTGACACCCACAGTAGTCTTCTTTGGAGAAGATTGGGCAGAAGCCTCCCCACCCTCGATATTTCGAGCAGCCACGGACTTCTTCGTCCGACGAAGGTACTTCATGGAATCCGCCTGAGAAGACATCTCTGCAGAAATAAAAGAAGAGGATTACCACAACAGAAATTCCACCAAAACAAGCAAAGCCAAAATACTAAAAAAGATGAATCTCGGAGAGGTCGGGAACTACCTAACTCGGAACGGAGAAGGCTTGGATCTCCCAACATTTTCTTCGTGTCCAAGTGAGGTGCCCGACCCCATAAACTGTTTACCACACCCACAAAATCCTGCTCTACCTCATCTAGACTCTCAAAGGTATACTTAGTAGACACTACATTCTCCTGCCAACAAAGAGGAAAAGAAGGCTCCCCACTCTCATCTAGAAAGAAAGGTCGGACGTCTCCAGTAGCCCGGACCTTGAAATAAAAGTTCTTAAAATCATGAAAAGACTCATCATACAGGGTACAAAACTTCCTCCCCTGGTTAGCCCTAAAAGAGACCCAAGATACCTTTCCTCCACTCGACCCCGGCTTCGTCAACACAAACAAATAGGAAAAAAGAGAAATAGAGGGAGCAACGCCCAAAAATTGACACAAAAGTTGAAACAGCTTTAAAAATGCCCAAGAATTTGGATGGAGCTGCGTAGGAGCTAGATTACAAGACCATAACACCTCGGACTCCAGATCGGTAAAGGGAAGTCGGACACTCAGCTTAGAGAAAAAAACAATCATAAGCATAAAAGAAGAGCTTCTCGGAACTATCTAGGGGCGGGAAGCACACTCTCTCCTCGGAATCTGGGGCTACTAGTTCATAATCCCTCTCAGACTCTCTATTTTCACATATGCTACAATGCCTACGGAACCTAGCTAAATACTCAGAATCTACCACAGAAGGGACTCTTAGAGGAAGAGGGTCTACCCAATCAAGACCACATGGAATTTTAGTCGACATCGCTTGAAGAACCTTTCGAGACATAAAATTCTTACCTACAAAGAAGAATACAACAGCAAGCAAAAATCACATAAAGAAGACAGCGAAAACCCATTCAGCAAAGCAAGGAACAAAAACACCAGAGAACAAAAAGAGCCCCCCCCATATCAAAACAACAGCAATGGCGGCGCCTCTTTTTGGGGCAACCCAGGCATAAAGAAAAAGAAACAAACAAGAGCCACACAAAGAACAGAAGTATATGATCACAAGAAAAGAGAAACATGGGAACAAACCTGGAAGAAGAAACGAAGACGAAGAGCTCCGAAGCAAGGAGAACGAAACGACGGCACAGAGGAAACCCCGGAAAGACACACAGAAAGATTCGGGAAAGCAGAACAAAGAGAAAGAAGAAGCAGTGCTCGCAAAAACATAAGAAAGACAAAACGCAGAAAAGAGGAAAGGGAGCAAATAAATAAAGCCTTCACAGAGCCCGAACGGAAATCGAGGAAAAACGGTAAAATGCAATAAATGCAGAAACGGCCATTTTTTGAAATTTTGAAAAAACTACTATGCCCGAGCACGACCTCCCAAAAAAGGACGAACTCGGGCAGGGGCACTGTTCATACCTTGACCGAGGTCCTCCAACCCGGCAAATCCATAAGAGGTCCGACCTTGTCCTAAAACTCACACCTAAAGGTCGGACCTCGGACAATAAACAAGGAAGGTCCATCAAAAAGGAACGAAGCCCAAAACCTAAAGGCCGAAAAGGCCTAGGAAAGGCGGTTCCACAAAGATAGAGATAAAACTCCCAAAGATAAGATAAGATAAGAATATCTTATCCAGGGGAGATCACCGCCAACTACTATAAATACACTGGAGCACCCAGGTATGGCATTCATTCCAAGTCTACACATATCTGCTTGGACCCATGCTAACTTAAGCATCGGAGTGTCATTGCAGGTACCACCACCAACCATTCTGCATATCAAGCTCGGGTCACTGAACCCCCCACCTCGGGCCTCTCCAGACGACCGAGCTACACGTTTCAGGCAAACCCTCGGAACAGTTTTCAATCATATCTTTTTGATTTCTAATTTCAAAATCTTTTTGAAAAATTATTTTTTTTCCAATCTTAGTTTTCAAAAATCAATTACTTTTTTAATTCACTCTAATTTTCAAAAATTTCTTCCCCTCTTCTCACATCCTTCTATTTATGGACTAACACTCCTCCTCAATGCACAATTCGAACTCCATCTTTCTTGATAAGTTCGAATTCTTCTACCTCTTCCTTCTATTTTTCTATTCCTCTAACACCTCAAGGAATCTCTATACTGTGACATAGAGGATTCTATATTTTCTTGTTCTCTTCTCTTTCATATGAGCAGGAGCAAAGACAAAAGCATTCTTGTTGAGGCTGACCCTGAACCTGAAAGGACCTTGAAGCGAAAGCTAAGAGAAGCTAAAGCACAACTCTCTGTAGAGGACCTAACAGAAATCTTCAAACAAGAAGAAGACATGGCAGCCGAAAATAACAACAATGCCAACAATGCAAGGAAGGTGCTGGGTGACTTTGCGGCACCTACTCCCGACTTTTATGGGAGAAGCATCTCTATCCCTGCCATTGGAGCAAACAACTTTGAGCTTAAGCCTCAATTAGTTTCTCTAATGCAACAGAATTGCAAGTTCCATGGACTTCCATTGGAAGATCCTCATCAGTTTTTAGCTGAATTCTTGCAAATCTGTGACACTGTCAAGACTAATGGAGTTGACCCTGAGGTCTACAGACTTATGCTATTCTCTTTTGCTGTAAGAGACAGAGCTAGGATATGGTTGGACTCACAACCTAAAGAAAGCCTGAACTCTTGGGAAAAGCTAGTCAATGCCTTCTTGGCAAAGTTCTTTCCACCTCAAAAATTGAGTAAGGTTAGAGTGGAAGTCCAAACCTTCAGACAGAAGGAAGGTGAATCCCTCTATGAAGCTTGGGAAAGATACAAACAATTGATCAGAAAATGTCCTCTGACATGCTTTCTGAGTGGAGCATCATAGGTATCTTCTATGATAGTGGTCGACGAAATTGTGATCACATGCTCTTTGTACTTATATGAAATTTAATAACTGGCTCTATTTGAATTCACAACTCCGTTCAACTAACCAGCAAGTGTACTGGGTCGTCCAAGTAATAAACCTTACGCGAGTAAGGGTCGATCCCACAGAGATTGTTGGTATGAAGCAAGCTATGGTCACCTTGTAAATCTCAGTTAGGCAGATTAAATTGGTTTATGGATTTCGAAAATTAATAGTAAATGGAAAATAAAAAGGGATAGAAATACTTATGTAAATTAATAGTGGGAATTTCAGATAAGTGTATGGAGATGCTGTGCTCCTCTTGAAACTCTACTTCACTACTCACTCTTCCAATCCTTCTTACTCCTTTCCATGGCAAGCTGTATGTAGGGCATCACCATCATCAATGGCTACTTTTAATCCTCTCGGGAAAATGGTCCTATACGCTGTCACTGCACGGCTAATCGTCTGGAGGCATCACCCTTGTTGATAGCTACATCCCATCCTCTCAGTGAAAATGGTCCAAATGCTCTGTCACAGCATGGCTAATCATCTGTCGGTTCTCAATCAGGTTGGAGTAGAATCCATTGATTCTTTTGCGTCTGTCACTAACGCCCAGCCTTCAGGAGTTTGAAGCTCGTCACAGTCATTCAATACCGGAATCCTACTCGGAATACCATAGACAAGGTTAGACTTTCCGGATTCCCGGGATCCTACTCGGAATACCACAGACAAGGTTAGACTTTCCGGATCCCCATGAATGCCGCCATCTATCTAGCTTATACCACGAAGATTCTGTTGGGGAATCTAAGAGATATGCGCCCGGCCTAAGGTAGAACGGAAGTGGTTGTCAGTCACGCGCGTTCATAGGTGAGAATGATGATGAGTGTCATGGATCATCACATTCATCAAAGTTACGTGCAACGTATATCTTGGAATAAGTATAAAAGAGAATTGAATAGAAAGTAATAGTAATTGTATTGAAACTTAAGGTACAGCAGAGCTCCACACCCTTAATCTATGGTGTGCAGAAACTCCACTGTTGAAAATACATAAGTGAAAGGTTCAGGCATGGCCGAATGGCCAGCCCCCAAAACGTGATCACAGGATTCAAATTACAATCCAGGATGAGATTATGATAGTAAAAAGTTCTATTTATAATAAACTAGCTCCTAGGGTTTACATGAGTAAGTAATTGATGCATAAATCTACTTCCGGGGCCCACTTGGTGTATGTTTGGGCTGAGCTTGATCTATCCACGAGCTGAGGCTTTTATTGGAGTTGAACTTCAAGTTATGACGTGTTTTGGGCGTTCAACTCCGGATCATGACGTTTTTCTGGCGTTTAACTCCAGACAGCAGCATGTACTTGGCGTTCAACGCCAAGTTACGTCATCAATTTCTAAATGAAGTATGGACTATTATATATTTCTGGAAAGCTCTGGATGTCTAATTTCCGACGCCGTTGAGAGCGCGCCATTTGGAGTTCTATAGCTCCAGAAAATCCGTTTTGAGTGCTGGGAGGTCAGATTCCAACAGCATCAGCAGTCCTTTTGTCAACCTTTTTCAGAGTTTTGCTCAAGTCCCTCAATTTCAGCCAGAAATTACCTGAAATCACAGAAAAACACACAAACTCATAGTAAAGTCCAGAAATGTGAATTTAACATAAAAACTAATGAAAACATCCCTAAAAGTAGCTTGAACTTACTAAAAACTACCTAAAAACAATGCCAAAAAGTGTATAAATTATCCGCTCATCACAACACCAAACTTAAATTGTTGCTTGTCCCCAAGCAACTGAAAATCAATTAGGATAAAAAGAAGAGAATATACTATAAATTTCAGAATATCAATGAATATTAATTATAATTAGATGAGCGGGACTTGTAGCTTTTTGCTTCTGAACAGTTTTGGCGTCTCACTTTTTCCTTTGAAGTTTAGAATGATTGGCTTCTCTAGGAACTTAGAATTTCGGATAGTGTTATTGAATTTCCTAGTTAAGCATGTTGATTCTTGAACACAGCTACTTATGAGTCTTGGCCGTGGCCTTAAGCACTTTGTTTTCCAGTATTACCACCGGATACATAAATGCCACAAACACATAACTGGGTGAACCTTTTCAGATTGTGACTCAGCTTTGCTAGAGTCCCCAGTTAGTGGTGTCTAGAGCTCTTAAGCACACTCTTTTTGCTTTGGATCACGACTTTAACCACTCAGTCTCAAGCTTTTCACTTGGACCTTCATGACACAAGCACATGGTTAGGGACAGCTTGATTTAGCCGCTTAGGCCTGGATTTAATTTCCTTGGGCCCTCCTATCTATTGATGCTCAAAGCCTTGGATCCTTTTTACCCTTGCCTTTTGGTTTTAAGGGCTATTGGCTTTTTCTGCTTGCTTTTCTTTTTCTTTCTATTTTTTTTGCCATTTTTTTTTCGCAAGCCTTTGCTTTTTCACTGCTTTTTCTTGCTTCAAGAATCAATTTCATGATTTTTTTAGATCATCAATAACATTTCTCTTTGTTCATCATTCTTTCAAGAGCCAACAATTTTAACATTCATAAACAACAAGATCAAAAGACATATGCACTGTTCAAGCATTCATTCAGAAAACAAAAGTATTGTCACCACATCAATATAATTAAACTAAATTCAAGGATAAATTCGAAATTCATGTACTTCTTGTTCTTTTGAATTAAAACATTTTTCTTTTAAGAGAGGTGAAGGATTAATGGAATTTATTCATAGCTTTAAGACATAGTTACTAACTACTAATGATCATGAAGTAGAGACACAAAACATAGATAAACACAGCATAAAAACCGAAAAGCAGAAAGAAATAAGAACAAGGAATGAATCCACCTGAGTGAGGGTGGCGCCTTCTTGAAGGTCCACTGGTGCTCTTTGAGCTCCTCTATGTCTCTTCCTTGATTCTGTTGAATGATTCCTAGTAATTTTGGTGTTCCTACCCTAGTTGCTTCCAATATTTGTGGAGGATAATTTATCCCTGAGGTATCTCAGGGATCTCTTGATTTGCAGCCACATGTTCTACCACTGAGCTATAAACCCTTTACATGAGTCTTTCCATCTCCCATGACTCAGAGGTGGAAGCTTTTGTCTTCCTTTTTTTTTGGATGTCTCTGGCCTTAGGTGCCATTAATGGTTATGGAAAAGCAAAAAGCTATACTTTTACCAAACTAAACTTAGAAAATTTCTCGCCCTCGAGCAAGAGAAGAAAAAAAGATGAAGAAGATCAAAAAGATATGGAGGAGATGGAGGGATGTGTGTATTCGGCTATATGGGTGGGTTTGGGTGGGAAAGAGTTTTGAATTTTGAAGGTGGGTGGGGTTTATGGGGAAGAGTGGATAGAAGTGAGTGGTGAATGAAAAACAGAAGGGATGAACATGAATGGAGAGAGAGAGGGCGAGGTAGGTGGGGATCCTGTGAGGTCCACAGATCCTGAGGTGTCAAGAAATTCCATCCCTACACCAAATAGGCATGTAAAATTCCTTTGCACACCATTCTGGCGTTTAAACGCCGTGTGGTGCACATTCTGGACGTTCAACACCCATGTAAAGCATGTTTCTGGCGTTAAACGCCAGTTTCAGGCTTGTTACTGGCATTCAGCGCCAGTTTTCTTCTCCAGGCACATTCCTGGCGTTCAGCGCCAGAATGTTGCTTGTTTCTGGCGTTCAGCGCCAGAATGGTGCTCTGTTCTGGCGTTGAATGCCGGCCAGATGCATCTTACTGGCGTTGAACGCCAGCCTGTGCGTCCTCCAGGGTGTGATTTTTTTCTTCTGCTGTTTTGATTCTGTTTTTAATTTTTATGATTTTTCGTGACTCCTCATGATCATGTACCTAATAAAACACAAAATAACAATAAAATAAAAATTAGATAAATAAAATTGGGTTGCCTCCCAACAAGCGCTTCTTTAATGTCAATAGCTTGACAGTGGCTCTCATGGAGGCATAAGGTGATCAGGTCAATGTTGTATAGTCCCAACACCAAACTTAGAGTTTGGATATGGGGTCTTGACACCAAACTTAGAGTTTGGTTGTGGCCTCCCAACACCAAACTTAGAGTTTGACTGTGGGGGCTCTTCTTGACTCTGAACTGAGAGAAGCTCTTCATGCTTACCCTCTTTTGTCACAGAGGGATGGCCATGTGCCTTAAACACAAGGTAGTCCCCATTCAATTGAAGGGCTAATTCACCTCTGTTGACATCTATCATAGCTTCTACTGTGGCTAGGAAAGGTCTTCCAAGGATGATGCATTCATCATCTTCCTTCCTAGTGTCTAAGATTATGAAATCAGCAGGGATGTAAAGTTTGCCTTCAACCTTTACTAACACATCCTCTACTATTCCATAAGCTTGTCTCAATGACTTATCTGCCAATTACAATGAGAACAAGGCAGGTTGTACCTCAATGATCCCCAGCTTCTCCATTGCAGAGAGTGGCATAAGATTTATCCCTGACCCTAGATCACACAGAGCTTTTGCAAAGGTCATGGTGCCTATGGTACAAGGTATTAAGAACTTGCCAGGATCTTGTTTCTTTTGAGGTAGAGTTTTCTGAATCCAAGAATCTAGTTCACTAATGAGCAAGGGAGGTTCACTTTCCCAAGTCTCATTACCAAACAACTTGGCATTCAGCTTCATGATAGCTCCTAAATATTGAGCAACTTGCTCTCCAGTTACGTCTTCATCCTCTTCAGAGGAAGAATAGTCTTCAGAGCTCATGAATGGCAGAAGGAGATTTAATGGAATCTTTATGGTCTCTATATGAGCCTCAGATTCCTTTGGATCCTTAATAGGAGACTCCTTCTTGCTTGAGGGACGTCCCAGGAGGTCTTCCTCACTAGGATTTTCGTCCTCCTCCTCCCTTGTGCATTCGGCCATGTTGATTACATCAATGGCCTTGCACTCTCCTTTTGGATTTTCTTCTGTATTGCTTGGGAGAATACTGGGAGGAGTTTCAATGACTTTCTTACTCAGCTGGCCCACTTGTGCCTCCAAATTTCTAATGGAGGATCTTGTTTCATTCATGAAACTGAAAGTGGCCTTTGACAAATCAGAGACTATATTGGCTAAATTAGAAGTATTTTGTTCAGAATTCTCTGTCTGTTGCTGAGAAGATGATGGATATGGCTTGCTATTGCCCAACCTATTGCGTCCACCATTGTTAAAGCCTTGTTGAGGCTTTTGTTGATCCTTCCAGGAGAAATTTGGATGATTTCTCCATGATGGGTTATAGGTGTTTCCATAAGGTTCACCCATGTAATTAACCTCTGCCATGGCAGGGTTCTCAGGATCATAGGCTTCTTCAGAAGCTGCCTCTTTAGTACTGTTGGATGCATGTTGCCATCCATTCATATTTTGAGAGATCATGTTGACCTGTTGAGTCAACACTTTGTTCTGAGCCATTATAGCATTCAGAGCATCAATTTCAAGAACTCCTTTCCTCTGAGGTGTCCCATTATTAACGGAATTCCTCTCAGAAGTGTACATGATCTGGTTATTTGCAACCATGTCAATGAGTTCTTGAGCCTCTTCAGGCGTTTTCTTCAGGTGAATAGATCCACCTGCAGAATGGTCCAATGATATTTTCGAAAATTCAGAGAGACCATAATAGAATATATCTAATATGGTCCATTCTGAAAACATGTCAGATGGACATCTTTTGGTCAGCTGCTTGTATCTTTCCCAAGCTTCATAGAGGGATTCACCATCTTTTTGTTTGAAGGTTTGAACATCCACTCTCAGCTTGCTCAGCTTTTGAGGAGGAAAGAATTTATCCAAGAAGGCTGTGACCAGCTTATCCCAGGAGTCCAGGCTATCCTTAGGTTGTGAATCCAACCATATTCTAGCTCTGTCTCTTACAGCAAAAGGGAAAAGCATGAGTCTGTAGACTTCAGGGTCAACTCCATTCGTCTTTACAGTCTCACAGATCTGCAAGAACTCAGTTAAAAAATGATAAGGATCTTCAGATGGAAATCCATAAAACTTGCAGTTTTGTTGCATTAAGGCAACTAGTTGAGGCTTAAGCTCAAAATTATTGGCTCCAATGGCAGGATTGGAGATGCTTCTTCCATCAAATTTGGACGTTGGCTTTGTGAAGTCACCAAGCATTCTCCTTGCATTATTATTATTTTCGGCTGCCATCTCCTTCTCTTGTTCAAAAATTTCTGAAAGGTTGTTTCTGGATTGTTGTAATTTAGTTTCTCTTAGTTTCCTTTTCAGAGTCCTTTCAGGTTCAGGATCAATTTCAACAAGAGTGCCTTTTTCCCTGTTCCTGCTCATATGAAAGAGAAGAAAACAAGAAAGGAAAGAGGAATCCTCTATGTCACAGTATAGAGATTCCTTTATGTTAGTAGAAAAAGAAAGGGGAGAAGAGTGAAGAAGAATGGGTTCAGATTTTTTAGCTGAAGAGAGGTGAAGAGCAGTGTTAGTAATTAAATAATTAAATAGAATAAGAAAAGAGAAAGAGAATTTCGAAAATAATTTTGAAAAAAGGGGTTAGTATTTTCGAAAATAAAAAAATAAGATAGAATTAAAATTAAAGCAATTAATTGATTAAAAAGAATTTTTGAAAAAGAGAGAGGTATTTTCGAAAATTGAAGAGGGAAAAGTAGTTAGGTGGTTTTGAAAAAGATAAGAAACAAACAAAAAGTCAAATAGTTAGTTGAAAAAGATATTAAAATCAAATTTGAAAAAGATAAGAAGATAAGAAGTTAGATAAGATATTTTGAAATCAAATTTTGAAAAAGATAAAATTTTGTGAAGGATAAGATAAAAAGATAAGATAAAAGTTTTAAGAAAAAGATATTTTGAATTTTTAATTATGAGAGAGAAAAACAACAAAAATACTCAATGCATGAAATTTTTAGATCAAAACAATGAATGCATGCAAGAATGCTATGAATGTCAAGATGAACACCAAGAACACTTTGAAGATCATGATGAACATCAAGAACATATTTAATGCATGGAAAATATGAATGCAAAGATGCACATGAAAAACAATATAAGACACAAAACAAGAAAACATCAAGATCAAACAAGAAGATTTGTCAAGAACAACTTGAAGATCATGAAGAACACTATGAATGCATAGAATTTTCGAAAAATGCAAGAAAAATTTTTAAAGCATGCAATTGACACCAAACTTAAAAATTGACTCAAGACTCAAACAAGAACACAAAATATTTTTGGTTTTTATGATTTTATGATTTTTTTGTATTTTTATTAATTTTTTCGAAAATATTTTAAAAAAACGAAAAAAAAGAAAAATTTTGAAAAATATTTTTGAAAAGAAAATTACCTAATCTGAGCAACAAGATGAACCGTCAGTTGTCCATACTAGAACAATCCCCGGCAACGGCGCCAAAAACATGGTCGACGAAATTGTGATCACATGCTTTTTGTACTTGTATGAAATTTAATAATTGGCTCTATTTGAATTCACAACTCCGTTCAACTAACCAGCAAGTATACTGGGTCGTCCAAGTAATAAACCTTACGCGAGTAAGGGTCGATCCCACAGAGATTGTTGGTATGAAGCAAGCTATGGTCACCTTGTAAATCTCAGTTAGGCAGATTAAATTGGTTTATGGATTTCGAAAATTAATAGTAAATGGAAAATAAAAAGGGATAGAAATACTTATGTAAATTAATAGTGGGAATTTCAGATAAGTGTATGGAGATGCTGTGCTCCTCTTGAAACTCTACTTCACTACTCACTCTTCCAATCCTTCTTACTCCTTTCCATGGCAAGCTGTATGTAGGGCATCACCGTCATCAATGGCTACTTTTAATCCTCTCGGGAAAATGGTCCTATGCGCTGTCACTGCACGGCTAATCGTCTGGAGGCATCACCCTTGTTGATAGCTACATCCCATCCTCTCAGTGAAAATGGTCCAAATGCTCTGTCACAGCACGGCTAATCATCTGTCGGTTCTCAATCAGGTTGGAGTAGAATCCATTGATTCTTTTGCGTCTGTCACTAACGCCCAGCCTTCAGGAGTTTGAAGCTCGTCACAGTCATTCAATACCAGAATCCTACTCGGAATACCACAGACAAGGTTAGACTTTCCGGATTCCCGGGATCCTACTCGGAATACCACAGACAAGGTTAGACTTTTTGGATCCCCATGAATGCTGCCATCTATCTAGCTTATACCACGAAGATTCTGTTGGGGAATCTAAGAGATATGCGCCCGGCCTAAGGTAGAACGGAAGTGGTTGTCAGTCACGCGCGTTCATAGGTGAGAATGATGATGAGTGTCACGGATCATCACATTCGTCAAAGTTAAGTGCAACGTATATCTTGGAATAAGAATAAAAGAGAATTGAATAGAAAGTAATAGTAATTGTATTGAAACTTGAGGTACAGCAGAGCTCCACACCCTTAATCTATGGTGTGCAGAAACTCCACTGTTGAAAATACATAAGTGAAAGGTTCAAGCATGGCCGAATGGCCAGCCCCCAAAACGTGATCCCAGAATTCAAATTACAATCCAGGATGAGATTATGATAGTAAAAAGTTCTATTTATAATAAACTAGCTCCTAGGGTTTACATGAGTAAGTAATTGATGCATAAATCCACTTCCGGGGCCCACTTGGTGTATGTTTGGGCTGAGCTTGATCTATCCACGAGCTGAGGCTTTTATTGGAGTTGAACTTCAAGTTATGACGTGTTTTGGGCGTTCAACTCCGGATCATGACGTTTTTCTGGCGTTTAACTCCAGACAGCAGCATGTACTTGGCGTTCAACGCCAAGTTACGTCGTCAATTTCCGAATGAAGTATGGACTATTATATATTGCTGGAAAGCTCTGGATGTCTACTTTCCAACACCATTGAGAGCGCGTCATTTGGAGTTCGGTAGCTCCAGAATTCCATTTTGAGTGCAGGGAGGTCAGATTCCAACAGCATCAGCAGTCCTTTTGTCAGCCTTTTTTCAGAGTTTTGCTCAAGTCCCTCAATTTCAGCCAGAAATTACCTGAAATCACAAAAAAACACACAAACTCATAGTAAAGTCTAGAAATATGAATTTAACATAAAAACTAATGAAAACATCCCTAAAAGTAGCTTGAACTTACTAAAAACTACCTAAAAACAATGCCAAAAAGCGTATAAATTATCCGCTCATCAGATGGTCTGTCTGAACTGTCCAAGATGTCATTGGACAGCTCTACTGAAGGATCTCTTCATCTGAAGAATACGCCTGCAGAAGCTCAAGAGCTCATTGAAATGGTTGCAAATAACCAATTCATGTAAACTTCTGAATGGAATCCTGTGAACAATAGGACGAATCAGAAGAAAGGAGTTCTTGAGATTGATACTCTGAATGCCATATTGGCTCAGAACAAAATATTGACTCAGCAAGTCAATTTGATTTCTCAAAGTCTGTCTGGAATGCAAGCTGCACCATGCAGTACTAAGGATGCTTCATCTGAAGAAGAAGCTTATGATCCTGAGAAGCCTTCAATATAAGAGGTGAATTACATGGGAGAACCCTATGGAAACACTTATAATCCTTCATGGAGAAATCATCCAAATCTCTCATGGAAAGATCAACAGAGACCTCAACTAGGTTTCAACAACAATAATGGTGGAAGAAACAGGTTTAGCAATGGCAAGCCTTTTCCATCATCTTCTCAGCAACAGACAGAGAATTCTAAGCAAAACCACTCTGACTTAGCAACCATGGTCTCTGATCTAATCAAAACAACTCAAAGTTTCATAACTGAAACAAGGTCATCCATTAGGAATTTGGAGGCACAAGTGGGACAGCTGAGCAAGAAAATTACTGAACTCCCTCCTAGTACTCTTCCAAGCAATACAGAAGAGAATCCAAAAGGAGAATGCAAGGCCATTAACATGACCCACATGGCCGAACTTGGAGAGGAGGAAGAGGCAGTGATCGCCACTGAGGAAGACCTCAATGGATGCCCACTGGGCTCCAATGAGTTCCCTAATGAGGAACCATGGGAATCTGAGGCTCATAATGAGACCATAGAGATCCCATTGGATTTACTTCTGCCATTCATGATCTCTGATGAGTATTCTTCCTCTGAAGAGGATGAAGATGTCACTGAAGAGCAAGTTGCTAAATACCTTGGAGCAATCATGAAGCTAAATGACAAGTTATTTGGTAATGAGACTTGGGAGGATGAACCCCCTTTGCTCACCAAAGAACTGGATGACTTGTCTAGGCAGAAATTACCTTAAAAAGAAACAGGACCCTGGGAAGTTCTCAATACCTTGTACCATAGGCACCATAACCTTTGAGAAGGCTCTGTGTGACTTAGGGTCAAGCATAAACCTCATGCCTCTCTCTCTGTAATGGAGAAGCTGGGGATCTTTGAGGTGCAAGTTGCAAGAATCTCACTAGAGATGGCAGACAATTCAAGAAAACAAGCTTATGGACTTGTAGAGGATGTTTTGGTGAAAGTTGAAGACCATTACATCCCTGCTGATTTCATAGTCCTAGAGACTGGGAAGTGCATGGATGAATCCATCATCCTTGGCAGACCCTTCCTAGCCACAGCAAAGGCTATGATTGATGTGGACAGAGGAGAATTGATCATTCAAGTGAATGAAGAATCCTTTGTGTTTAAGGCTCAAGGATATCCCTCTGTAACCATGGAGAGGAAGCATGAAGAGCTTCTCTCAAAACAGAGTCAAACAGAGTCCCCACAGTCAAACTCTAAGTTTGGTGTTGGGAGGCCACAACCAACTTCTAAGTTTGGTGTTGAACCCCCACATTCAAACTCTAAGTTTGGTGTTGGGAGGTTCCAACATTGCTCTAAACATCTGTGAGGCTCCATGAGAGCCCACTGTCAAGCTACTGACGTTAAAGAAGCGCTTGTTGGGAGGCAACCCAATGTTATATTTATCTATTTTCCTTTGTTATTTTATGTTTTCTGTAGGTTGATGATCATGGAAAGTCACAAAATCAATTAAAAAAGCAAAAACAGAATGAAAAATAGAAAAAAAAATAGCACACCCTGGAGGAAAACCTTGCTGGCGTTTAAACGCCAGTAAGGGCAGCAAATGGGCGTTTAACGCCCAGTCTGGCACCATTTTGGGCGGTTAACGCCAGAAAGGGGCACCAGACTGGCGTTAAATGCCAGGAAAGGGCTAGAAGCTGGCGTTAAACGCCAGAAATGGGCACCAGCCCGGCGTTTAACGCCAGAATTGGCATAAAGAGCAATTTTGCTGGCCACTTGGTGCAGGGATGAACTATCCTTGACACCTCAGGATCTGTGGACCCCACAGGATCCCCACCTACCCCACCACTCTCTCTCTTCTTCACCAATCACCTCAACACCTCTTCCCCAAAAATCCCTCACCTATCAAATCCTACCATTCTCTTCACCACTCACATCCATCCTTCATAAAACCCCACCTACCCTACCATTCAAATTCAAACCACTTTCCCTCCCAAACCCACCCACACATGGCCGAACCATACACCCCCTCTCCACTCCTATATAAACCCCTCTTCACTCCTTCATTTTCACACAACCTATACACTATTTCTCCCACTTGGCCGAACCACAAAGACCCCTCCATCTCCTCTATTTCTTCTTCTTCTACTATCTTCTTTCTTCTTTTGCTCGAGGACGAGCAAATCTTCTAAGTTTGGTGTGGTAAAAGCATTGCTTTTTATTTTTCCATAACCATTTATGGCACCTAAGGCCGGAGAAACCTCTAGAAAGAGGAAAGGGAAGGCAAAAGCTTCCACCTCCGAGTCATGGGAGATGGAGAGATTCATCTCAAGGGTGCATCAAGACCACTTCTATGAAGTTGTGGCCATGAAGAAGGTGATCCCCGAGGTCCCTTTCAAACTCAAAAAGAGTGAATATCCAGAGATCCGACATGAGATCCGAAGAAGAGGTTGGGAAGTTCTTACCAACCCCATTCAACAAGTCGGAATCTTAATGGTTCAAGAGTTCTATGCCAATGCATGGATCACCAAGAACCATGATCAAAGTGTGAACCCGAACCCAAAGAATTGGCTTACAATGGTCCGGGGGAAATGCTTAGATTTTAGTCCGGAAAATGTAAGGTTGGCATTCAACTTGCCTATAATGCAAAGAGATGAACACCCTTACACTAGAAGGGTCAACTTTGATCAAAGGTTAGACCAAGTCCTCATAGACATTTGTGAAGAGGGCGCTCAATGGAAGAGAGATTCAAGAGGGAAGCCGGTTCAACTAAGAAGGCATGACCTCAAGCCCGTGGCTAGGGGATGGTTGGAGTTTATCCAACGCTCAATCATTCCCACTAGCAACCGGTCTGATGTTACTATAGACCAGGCTATCATGATTCATAGCATCATGATTGGAGAGGAAGTAGAAGTTCATGAGGTTATAGCCCAAGAATTTTATAAGGTGGCGGACAAGTCTTCTACCTTGGCAAGGTTAGCCTTTCCTCATCTCATTTGTCACCTCTGTTATTCAGTTGGAATTGACATAGAAGGAGACATCCTCATTGATGAGGACAAGCCCATCACTAAGAAAAGGATGGAGCAAACAAGAGATCCCATTCATCATGAAATCCCTGAGATACATCAAGGGATGCACTTTCCTCCACTAAACTATTGGGAGCAAATCAACACCTCCCTAGGAGAATTGAGTTCCAACATGGGACAACTAAGGGTGGAGCACCAAGAACATTCCATCCTCCTCCATGAAATTAGAGAAGATCAAAGAATCATGAGAGAGGAGCAACAAAGGCAAGGAAGAGACATTGAGGAGCTCAAGCACTCCATAAGATCTTCAAGAGGAAGAACAAGCCGCCATCACTAAGGTGGACCCGTTCTTTAATCTCCTTGTTCTTTATTTTTCTTTTTTCGAAAAATCATGCTTATGTTTATCTATGTTTGTGTCTTATGATCATTAGTGTCTTAGTATCTATGCCTTAAAGTTATGAATGTCCTATGAATCCATCACCTTTCTTAAATGAAAAATGTTCTTAATTGAAAAAGAGAAGAATTGCATGAATTTTAAATTTTATAACAGATTAATTATTTTGATGTGGTGGCAATGCCTTTGACTTCTGAATGTATGCTTGAACAGTGCATATGCCTTTTGAATTTGTTGTTCATGAATGTTGGCTCTTGAAAGAATGATGAAAAAGGAGACATGTTACTGAGGATCTAAAAAATCATAAAAATGATTCTTGAAGCAAGAAAAAGCAGTGAATACAAAAAAAAGAGAGAAAAACGAAAAAAAAAGGAGGAAAAAGAAAAAGAAAAAAATAAAGTTGTGATCCAAGGCAAAAAGAGTGTGCTTAAGAACCCTGGACACCTCTAATTGGGGACTCTAGCAAAGCTGAGTCACAATTTGAAAAGGTTCACCCAATTATGTGTCTGTGGCATGTATGTATCCGCTGGTAATACTGGAAGACAGAGTGCTTTGGTCCACGGCCAAGACTCATAAAGTAGCTATGTTCAAGAATCATCATACTTAACTAGGAGAATCAATAACACTATCTGGATTCTGAGTTCCTATAGAAGCCAATCATTTTGAATTTCAAAGGATAGAGTGAGATGCTAAAACTATTCAGAGGCAAAAAGCTAAAAGCCCCGCTCATCTAATTAATACTGATCTTCATAGATGTTTTTAGAATTCACTGCATATTCTCTTCTTTTTATCTTATTTGATTTTCAGTTGCTTGGGGACAAGCAACAATTTAAGTTTGGTGTTATGATGAGCGGATAATTTATACGCTTTTTGGCATTGTTTCTAGTATGTTTTTAGTATGTTTTAGTTAGTTTTATTATATTTTTATTAGTTTTTAGTTAAAATTCACTTTTCTGGACTTTACTATGAGTTTGTGTGTTTTTCTGTGATTTCAGGTATTTTTTGGCTGAAATTGAGGGACCTGAGCAAATATCTGATTCAGAGGCTGAAAAGGACTGCAGATGCTGTTGGATTCTGACCTCCCTGCACTCGAAGTGGATTTTCTGGAGTTACAGAAGCCCAATTGGCGCGCTCTCAATTGCGTTGAAAAGTAGCCATCCTGGGCTTTCCAGCAATGTATAATAGTTTATACTTTACCCGAGATTTGATGTCCCAAACCGGCGTTCCAAATCAGCTCAAAACTGTCCGGCGTTAAACGCCGGAACTGGCAGAAGAATGGGAGTTAAACGCCCAAACTGGCACAAAAGCTGGCGTTTAACTCCAAGAAATGTCTCTACACATGAAAGCTTCAATGCTCAGCCCAAGCACACACCAAGTGGGCCCGGAAGTGGATTTTTATGTCATTTACTCATTTCTGTAAACCCTAGGCTACTAGTTCTCTACAAATAGGACCTTGTGCTATTGTATTTTCATCTTTTGATCATTTTAGATCTGAGGATCATCTTTAGATCTTTGAATCTTTTGATCACTTTAGATCTTAGGATCATCTTTGGACATCTAGTTCTTAGATCATTGGGAGGTTGGCCATTCGGCCATGCCTAGACCTTGTTCTTATGTATTTTCAACGGTGGAGTTTCTACACACCATAGATTAAGGTGTGGAGCTCTGCTGTACCTCGAGTATTAATGCAATTACTATTGTTCTTCTATTCAATTCAGCTTATTCTTGTTCTAAGATACTCATTCGCACCCAAGAACATGATGAATGTGATGATTATGTGACGCTCATCATCATTCTCACCTATGAACGCGTGCCTGACAACCAACCCCATTCTACAAGCAAACAAGGCTTGAATGTTTATCTCTTGGATTCCTTAATCAGAATCTTCGTGGTATAAGCTAGAATTGATGGCGGCATTCAAAAGAATCCGGAAGGTCTAAACCTTGTCTGTGGTATTCTGAGTAGGATTCAATGATTGAATGACTGTGACAAGTTTCAAACTCCTGAAGGCTGGACGTTAGTGACAGACGCAAAAGAATCACTGGATTCTATTCCAACCTGATTGAGAACCGACAGATGATTAGCCGTGCTGTGACAGAGCGCGTTGAACATTTTCACTGAGAGGAAGGGACTGTAGCCATTGACAATGGTGATGCCCAACATACAGCTTGCCATGGAAAGGAGTAAGAAGGATTGGATGAAGACAGTAGGAAAGTAGAGAGACGGAAGGGACAAAGCATCTCCATACGCTTATCTGAAATTCTCACCAATGAATTACATAAGTATCTCTATCTTTATTTTATGCTTTATTCATAAATCATCCATAACCATTTAAATCTGCCTGACTGAGATTTATAAGATGACCATAGCTTGCTTCATACCAACAATCTCCGTGGGATCGACCCTTACTCGCATAAGGTTTATTACTTGGACGACCCAGTGCACTTGCTAGTTAGTTGTGCGAAGTTGTGATAAAGAGTTGAGATTGCAATTGAGCGTACCATGTTGATGGCGCCATTGATGATCACAATTTCGTGCACCACTGTGGGTTGGTTATTTAACCACCTCTTAGCTTGATCTTTCACAACAAATGGAAATAGTAATAGTCTGTAGACATCCTGATCTACTTCCTTATCACGTACTGTGTCAGTAATTTGTAAGAATTCTGCTAGAAACTCAGTAGGTTCTTCCTGTGGAAGACCGAAATATTGGCCATTTCGCTACACTATGATAATGGGTTGAGGATTTAACTCAAAACTACTAGCTCTGATGGAGGGTATACAGATACTTCTTCCATATGAAACAGTAGTAGGGTTAGCATATGACCCCAGAGTCCTTCTGAACTGTTCATTTCCACTTAGGTCCATGATGGAGAAAGAGAGATGATGTGAATTGTAAATAAAAATTCTATTCTCTCTCTTTTTTTATACCGAATTTAAAGTAAAATAAATAAAAAATTAAATATAAATTCAAAAATTGGAAAAATAAATAAAAGAAAATTGAAAACTAGAATAATTAATTAATTAAAAAGATTTGAAAAATTTTGGATATGATTTTCAAAAATTAAGGAGAGAGAAAGTGGTTAGGAAGTTTTGAAAAAGAGGTCTTAAAATTAGAGATACCTGTAAGAAGATAAAATAAAATAAAATAAAATAAAAGATTTGAAAAAGATATGATTTTAAAATTTGAGATTAGAAAAGATAAGATAAGGTTTTGAAAAATATATGATTTTTGAAAAAGATTTGAATTTTGAAATTTTAAAAACTAAGATAAGATAGAATAAAAATTTTAAAATAAAAATCTGAATTTTTAAAAGTAAAATCTGAGAATTCAATTAAAATAAAGAGAAAAGATATTTTTGAATTATATGAAGAGAGAGAAAAACACACAAAGGACACAAGACTTAAAATCTTTAGATCTAATGCTCTTTGTTTTCAAAAATTTGGAGGGAAAACACCAAGGAACACCAAACTTAAAAATTTTAAGATCAAAACACATACAAGACTCAAGAACACTTTGAAGATTCACAAGAACACGAAGAATAAAAGTTAAAGACTCAAAGAACTCAAGAATATAAAATGAAAGAACACCAAACTTAAAATTTTTAGAAAACCAAAATAAAATTTTCGAAAACTAAAGAAAAATTAACAAGAGAACACCAAACTTAAAATTTGACACAAGATTTAATCAAAGAAAAATTATTTTTAAAAAGAAGATACCAAAAACATTAGGCAGCGCTCTAACCAACTGAGTTATGAAAGAAAAAGTATTTTCTTGAAAAATCTTTTTGAACATTTCGAAAATCACAAGAAAAACAAGGAAACACTTAAACTTAAAAATTGAAGCAAGATTTAAACAAAGAGAAATTATTTTCAAAAAGATTTTAGAAAGGAAGACTCAAAGGAGCAAGTATTCCCAAGATACACATTCAACAAATGCAAGGATTGAATAGAGAAAAACTATTTTTTAAAAAAGGTTTTAATTATTATATTTTTTTTAGATGACAAAAACACAAAGGACACCAAACTTAAAACATGCAACTAGACTCAATGAAAAGCTAACAATTAATAAAGAAAAATAATATTTTTGAAAAAAAAATTTTGAAAAGAAAGTAAAATACTCTAAACCAAAAAGACAATTTTTTCCTAATCTAAGTAACAAAATAAACCGTCAGTTGTTCAAACTCAAACAATCCCTGGCAACGGCGCCAAAAACTTGGTGCACGAAAATTACAATCACACTTTGTAATTTCACACAACTAACCAGCAAGTGCACTGGGTCGCCCAAGTAATACCTTACGTGAGTAAGGGTCGATCCCACGGAAATTGCCAGCTTGAAGCAGGCTATGGTTATCTTATTATTCTTAGTCAGGATATCAATAGTGGTTCTTAGTTTTAATTGTGAAAAGTAGAAGAGCATGAATTAAATGATACTTGTTATGCAGTAATGGAGAACAGGTTGAAGTTTTGGAGATGCTCTGTCTTCTGAATTTCTGCTTTCCTACTATCTTCTTCTTCACGCACGCAGGTTTCCTTCCATGGCAAGCTGTATGTTGGTGGATCACCGTTGTCAATGGATACCAGCCGTCCTCTCAGTGAAAAGGGTCCTTGTACATGGCTAATCATCTATTAGTTCTCACTAATGTTGGAATAGGATCTATTGATCCTTTTGCACACTGTCACTGCGCCCAGCATTCATGAGTTTGAAGCTCGTCATAGTCATCCCTTCCCAGATCCTACTCGGAATACCACAGACAAGGTTTAGACTTTCTGGATCTCAGAAATGCTGCCAAGTGATTCTAGCTTATACCACGAAGACTCTGATCTCACGAATTTGAATGCTCTATTGTCAGGAGAGGCGGTCAAACTCGTGAACCAGGAACCCAAGAGACATACATTTAATCTAAGGTAGAACGGGAGTGGTTGTCAGGCACGCGTTCATAGGTTGAGAATGGTGATGAGTGTCACGGATCATCACATTCATCATGTTGAAGTGCGAATGAATATCTTAGAATAGAAACAAGCATGATTGAATAGAAAACAGAAATAATTGCATTAGTTCATCGAGACACATCAGAGCTCCTCACCTCCAACCATGGGGTTTAGAGACTCATGCCATCAAAGGTACAAATTCAGATGTAAAATGTCATGAGATACAAAATAAATCTCTAAAAGTAGTTTTTATACTCAACTAGTAATCTAGATTTACAAAAAATGAGTAAGCTAAGATAGATAGTGCAGAAATCCACTTCTGGGGCCCACTTGGTGTGTGTTTGGGCTGAGCAATGAAGCTTTCACGTGCATAGGCTTTTCTTGGAGTTAAACGCCAGTTTGCAACCTGTTTTTGAATAGGGCAAAAAGCTGGCATTGAACGCCCGTTTGCGTCGTCAAAACTCGAGCAAAGTATAGACTATTATATATTGCTGGAAAGCCTTGGATGTCTACTTTCCAACACAATTGAGAGCGCGCCATTTAGACTCTTGCAGCTCCAAAAATTCTATTTCGAGTGTAGGGAGGTCAGAATCCAACATCATCTGCAGTCCTTTTTCAGCCTCTGAATCATATTTTTACTCAGGTCCCTCAATTTTAGCCAGAAAATACCTGAAATCATGGAAAAATACACAAACTCATAGTGAAGTCCAAAAATGTGAATTTTTCTTAAAAACTAATAATTATTTACTAAAAACTAACTAAATCCTACTAAAAACTACCTAAAAACAATGCCAAAAAGCATATAAATTATCCGCTCATCACTTGCTATTGCTAAACCTGTTTCTTCCACCATTATTAAAGCCTTGTTGAGGCTTTTGTTGATCCTTCCATGAGAATTTTGGATAATTTCTCCATGATGGATTATAGGTGTTTCCATAGGCTTCACCCATGTAATTTACCTCTGCCATTGCAGGGTTCTCAGGATTATAAGCTTCTTCTTCAAAAGATGCTTCTTTAGTACTGTTGGATGTATTTTGCAAACCATTCAGACTCTAAGAAATCATATTGGCTTGCTGAGTCAATATTTTGTTCTTAGCCAATATGGCATTCAGAGCATCAATTTCAAGAACTCCCTTCCTTTGAGGCGTCCCATTATTCACAGGATTCCTTTCAGAGGTGTACATGAACTAGTTATTTGCAACCATTTTAATGAGTTCCTGAGCTTCTGCAGGCCTTTTCTTCAGGTGAATAGATCCACCTGCAGAATGGTCCAATGACATCTTAGACAATTCAGACAGACCATCATAGAATATATCCAGGATGGTCCATTTTGAGAGCATGTCAGAAGGACATTTCTTGGTCAGTTGCTTGTATCTTTCCCAAGATTCATAGAGGGATTCACCTTATTTCTGCCTGAAGGTTTGAACATCCACTCTAAGCTTGCTTAGCTTTTGAGGAGGAAAGAATTTGGCTAAGAAAGCCGTGACCAGCTTATCCCAAGAGTTCAGGCTATCTCTAGCTTGAGAGTCCAACCATATTCTAGCTCTATCTCTTACAGCAAAAGGGAAAAGCATAAGCTTATATACCTCGAGATCAACTCCATTGGTCTTAACAGTACCCGTCCACCTGCACATCTCAGCATGCACCAAGGACGGTGCAATCTTTAAGTGTGGGGAGGTCGATACCGATCTCCATGGGTTAGCTATTTTCTTCTTTTCAACACCATTGTTTCATTTTCTTTGTTAGTTCATTGTTGCATTTGCATGTTGCATTACATATTTGTTTGATTTTATGCATTTAGCTACTGCTTGGTTAAAGTAATGAGTTTTTTTTTAAGACCCTATTTTTGAAAAATTTTTACTAATTTAAATTAAAAAAAATTAAAATTTTCTATGTGTTAAATTTGTTTGGAAGTTGTAATTGAAACATGGTTTTTGAGCTAAAGAACACACAACCCGTGAAAACTTTGAGCCTAAATACATGGTTACATTATTTAACCATAAATTTTTATTCTTGTGTGTTTCCTTCTCTATAACTGCAATCTAGATTTTGTTCCAGTCTATATGTCCATTGTTTAGTATATTTACATGCTTGCATATGATTGAGGCCATTATTTGTATTTCTGCTCACTTATCCCAAATAAGCCTACTCTTTTATGTCACCCTTGTTAGCCACTTTGAGCTTTTTAATCCCCTCTTCTATTTTATAACCACATTACTAGCCTTAAGCAGAAAAACAAATTAAAAATCCCAAGTTGAATCCTTGGTTAGCTTAAGATAGATATTGTGTATAATTTAAGTATGGGGAATTTTATGGGAACAAGGGATTATAGGAAAAAAGAGAATTAAATTGAATAAGTTATTTCAAGGTTTGGGAAGCATGCTCATGTGAAATCAAAATAATTAAATCACCATGTGCATTGATAAAAAAATTATTATTAAGTAATTAAATAAGGGGATACAAAAAAAATATTATCCCAAATGCAAAATAAAAAGAATCAATGCACATGGGGCAAAATTCAAAAATAAGTTTGATACATGAGCATGTAATACAAAAGTGGGAAAATTTGGGTAGCTAGGTAAAGAACTTTGAAATTATATAAAGTGTGTATGTTAGGTGAGATCTTAGACTAATCAATGATTCACTTTGTTAGCTCACTTAGCCTTATATATACATCCTTACCTTTACCTCAGCCCCATTACAACCCTGAAAAGCCCTCATGATGTTTGCATTGGTATGCTAAATATTTGTTGATTGGTTAGATGAAGAATAAAGTTTAGAAACCATGATTAGAGAAGAGTAGAGTGAATTACCCTATACACTTGAGAGTTAAAGTGATATACACTACCAGTGAGGGTTCAATGCTTGATTCTATGTTCCCTGCTTTCATTAGCTATCTTCTTACAAGTTTACTTGTCTTTTATTGTGTGATTTGAATTAGTGGAATTTGATTCATATTTGTCTTGGAGAACTTATTTGCTTTTAGCCAAGTAGGTAGAAACATTTTGCATGTAGTTGCACCCGCATAGATAGGTTGCCTTGCATACTCTCTATCATTCCTCTTCACTCCTTGATAGCTTCTCTTCAGCTTAGCATGAGAACATGCTAATGTTTAAGTGTGGGGAGGTTGATAAACTACTATTTCATGGTTTATCTTGTGCTCAATTGAGTGGTTTTTACCAACTCTTTACCCACTTATTCATACTATTCGCATGTTTTACTTTTTCCTTCCAAATTTTATGCTATGATTGAAAATATGCTTCTTTGGGCTTTAAATTTGCTATGTTTAATCCTCTCTTATTACCATCCGATGTCGTGATATGTGTGTTAAGTGTTTTCAGAGATTACAGGGCAGGAATGCTGAGAGGATGGAAAGGAAGCATGCAAAAGTGGAAGGAATACAAGAAGTTGAAGAAATTGCTAAGCTGTCCAGCCTGACCTCTTCGCACTCAAATTGTCATAACTTGAGCTATAGAGGTCCAAATAAGATGGTTCTAGTTTCCCCAAAGTTAGATGACGCGAACGTGTGAATGACACGCCCGCGTCGCATCTGCAAAATTTCAATCCACGCAAACGCGTGGACGACGCTTCCGCGTCACTTTTCTGTGACCTGTACGTACCAGAAAATGCTGGGGGCAATTTTTGGGCTATTTCTGACCCAGTTTTTGGCCCAGAAAGCACAGATTAGAGGCTATAAAGTGGGAGAATCCATTCATTCATCAGGGAGAGGATACAATATACTTTTCATAATTTTAGATGTAGTTTTTAGAGAGAGAGGTTCTCTCCTCTCTCTTAGGATTAGGATTAGGATTTTTATTAGGATTAAGAATATTTCTTCTTCATCTTAGGTTCAATGTTCTTTTTAGTTATTTTTCTCTTTTATTTGTTTATGAACTTTTCATGTTCGGATTTTCTTAAATAATATAATTCGAGGTATTTCAGACTCATGATTGCTTTTCCTTATTTATAATTTAGATTTTTTACCATTGGCTTTGGTTGATTAATTAGAAACTCTTGAGTTTTGAAACTCATCGTGATTGATAATTGATATCTTTGCTGATTGATTTAGATTCCTATAACTCTAGTCTTTCCTCAGGAGTTGACTAGGACTTTAGGTGTTAAATTAATTTAGCCACTTGACTTACCTTCATAGTTAGAGGTTGACTGAGTGGGAGCAAAAATATAATTCTTATCACCATTGATAAGGATAACTAGGATAGGACTTCCAGTTTTCATACTTCGCCAAGAGTTTTTCTTTGCTATTGATTTATTAATTCCTGCAATCTATTTTCTCTTATTCAAACCCTTTTAAAAACCCAAAAACACTGTTTTCCATAACCAATAATAAATCATACTTCCCTGCAATTTCTTGAGAAGACGACCCGAGGTTTGAATACTTCGGTTTATAAATTTTATTTGGTTTGTTACTTGTGACAACCAAACATTTGTAAGAAAGGATTTTCTGTTTGTTTAGAAGCTATATTTACAACACGATCATATTTTTATATTTCTTTACCAATAGGAAATCCGATCTTCACTGTCCAACACCAAACTTAGAATTAATGTTTGGGGGCTCTATAAAGCTCAGCACAGAAAGAGAAGGTTGGAACACTAGGTGTTGCACAGTTATCTCTCTTTCTTTTGAGGGAGAATTGGGATGAGACATGATGAATAAGATGTGGTCCTCCCCTAATTGTAGGGTCAGTTCTCTCTTAGCCACATTAATGATAGCATTGGCAGTGTCTAGGAAAGGTCTTCTAATGAGATGTTTGTAGCTTGCACCTCAAGGATCCCTGACTTCTCCATTACAGAGAGTGGCATGAGGTTGATACTTGACCTTAGGTCACACAGAGCCTTGTCAAAGGTCATAGTGCCTATGGTACAAGGGATCAAAAAGCGTCCAGGATCTGCAAGCTTATGAGGTAGCCTTTGCTGAACCAAAGCATGGAGTTCTTTACTGAGCAGTGGAGGTTCTTCCTCTAGAGGCTTTGTACCAAATAACATGGCATTCAGCTTCATAAGAGCTCTTAGGTATCGAGAAACTTGCTCTTCCCTAGTGTCCTCATCCTCATCAGAGGATGAGTAGTCATCATAACTCAAGCACTGCAAAAGTGCATGCAAAGGAACCTCAAGGTCTTTATGGTTTCTTTTGGTTCTGGGATAGAGGGTTCTTGAGTGGGTTTTGAGCACTCAGAGGGTGTGCTTTTACTGGTGTTCAACGCCAGCTCTGATAGCTTTCTGGGCATTGAACCCCCTTGTTGTCCACCCTTACTAGCGTTAAACGCCAGTCCCTCTATGCTTTGGGGCATAGAACGCCCAGCAGGGATGTCCTTCCTAGCATTCAATGCCAACTTCCCAGGCTAGTTGGGCGTCGAACGCCCAATGAGGGGTTTCTCAGTAGCGTTCAGCGCCAGAAAGCCTGCCTGTTTGGGCATTGAACGCCCATCCAGCTCTCCCTGGATAGCGTTGAATGCCAAGATGACTGCTTGTTTGGGCATTAAACGCCCAGCCAGTGCTTCCTGGCTGGCGTTCAATGGCAGCTCTGCTGCCCAGATCGGTGTTGAACGCCAGTGAGGGATTCCTCACTGGCGTTTAGCGTCAGGCTTGCTGCCAGATTGGGCGTTGAACACCCAGTTAAACCTTCTTCACTGGTGCTCAATGCCTTACCATTCTCCTCAGATTCGGCCTCTACCTCCATGGTTATGGGCTTGCACTCTTCTCCTGGATTCACCTCTGTGTTACTACGAAGACTTTCAAGAGGAGTCTCAGGGATCCGTGATAAACCCCATTTGTAGGGTTTATCTTGTGCTTGATTTAGGGGATTTTATCATCTTTTACCCACATTTATCCATTGAAATAGCATGGTTTTATAACTTCTCCTTTAATTGTGCTTAAGAGTGAAAACATGCTTTCTAGGTCTTAAAATAGCTAAACTTAATCCTCCTTGGTTCCATTAGATGGCTTGATATGTTTGTTAAGTGATTTAAGGTTTAGGAGGCAAAGATTGGATCAAGGGAATGAAGAAAGAAGCATGAAAAGTTGGAGAACTCATGAAGAAATGAAAGAACCGGAAAGCTGTCAAGCCGACCTCTTCGCACTTAAACGACCATAACTTGAGCTACAGAAGTCCAAATGATGCGGTTCCAGTTGGGTTAGAAAGCTAACATCCGGGGCTTCGAAACAATCATAGTTGCTACATGTATGGTGGCGCGCACGCGCATAGTACGCGCACGCGCCGTTGCTGCCACCTGGTTCACTTAAAGCAAAACGTGGCCAGCGAATTCTAAAGCCTTGTGGGCCCAATCCAACTCATTTCTGATGCTATTTAACCCAAGGAATGAAGAGGGAAACACAAGTTAGTTACCATTAGTCATAGTTTAGTTTTAGAAGTAGTTTCTAGAGAGAGAAGCTCTCACTTCTCTCTAGAATTAGGATTAGGATTAAGTTTAGTTCTTAGATCTAGGTTTTAATCTTTGCTTTCTTCTACTTCTACCTTTCAATTCTTTGTTGTTACATTCATTCTTCTTCCATTCTTTTATTGTAATTTCCTTTATGTTGTTCTTATACTTTGTTGTAGATCTACTATTGTTCCTTCCATTTTCTTTCAATTCAATAAGAGGTAATTCATAATAATTGTTCTTCTTTGCTTTTCTATTGTTGATCTCTTGCCTTTGTAGTTAGATCTCTCTTTAATTCTTGCAATTTATGTTGTTTACTTTTATTGCCTTTTATGTGTTTGTTGAAATGCCTCTTCTAGATATAGTATAGATTTCGTTCCTCTTGGCCTAGGGAGAGTAATTAGTGACACTTGAGTTATCTAATTCCTTTGTTGATTGGTAATTGGAGAGATTGCTAATTGGTTTAGAGTGCACTAAAGCTAGTCTTTCCTTGGGAGTTGGCTAGGACTTGTGGCTTAAGTCAATTCATCCACTTGACTTTCCTTTATTTAGTAAGGGTTAACTAAGTGGTAGCAATGAACAATTCTCATCACAATTGAGAAGGATAACTAGGATAGGACTTCTAATTTTTATACCTTGTCAAGAGCCTTTTATAGTTGTTAGTTTATTTTCATTGCCATTTACTTTCATGCTTCTTATCCAAAACCCCAAAACACATTTCTAACCAATAACAAGACACTTTATTGTAATTCCTAGGGAGAACGACCCGAGGTTTGAATACTTCGGTTTATTAATTTTAGGGGTTTGTTTTAGTGACAAACAACTTTTTGTATGAAAGGATTAGTGATTGGTTTAGATACTATACTTGCAACGAGAATTCATTTGTGAAATTCTAAACCGTCAAAAATCCATTCATCAATCCGCTTGCTCAGTTGACTAACTTGTACCTCCAAATTTTTAATAAAGGACCTTGTTTTATTTATGAAACTATGAGTGGTTTTAGAGAGGCTAGAATCCAGAGTAACTAAGTCATAAAGGCTCTGTTTAGAGGTTTCCATATTCCCTAGAGAAGATGGGAATGGTGGTCTGTTGTTGAACCTATTCTGGTTCCTTCCACCTTGATTGTTGTTGAAACCTTCCTGAGGTTTCTGTTGATCCTTCCATGAAAGGTTAAGATGGTTCTTCTATGAAGGGTTGTAGGTGTTTCCATAGGGTTCTTCTATGTAATTTGCCTCCTCCATGGTGGGTTGATCAGGATCATAAGCTTCTACTTTAGGAGAAGCTTCCTGAGTACTGCCAGCTACAGTTTGCATTCCAGTCAGATGATGGGAGATCATAATGACCTGTTGGGCTAAGATCCTGTTCTGAGCAGTATGGCATTCAGAGTATCAACTTCATGAACTCCCTTCTTCTGAGAGATTCCATGGTTTATAGGATTTCTTTCAGAGGTGTACATGAATTGGTTGTTTGCAACTATCTCAATGAGTTCTCTAACTTCTGCAGGTATTTTCTTCAAGTGGAGGGATTCACCTGCAGAACTGTCCAATGAGATTTTGGACATCTCAGACAGACTATCATAGAACACGTCTATGATAGACCATTATAAAAGCATGTCAGGAGGACATCTCCTGATCAATTGCTTGTCTCTTTCCCAAGCTTCATAGAGGGATTCACCTTCTCTTTGTCTGAAGGTTTGAACGTCCACTCTAATTTTACTCATCTTTTGAGGGGAAAAAAACTTAGCCAAAAAGTATTAACCAGCTTTTCCCAAGAGTCTAAGCTCTCTTTTGGTTGGGGCTTAGCTTTTTCTCTTATAGCAAAGGAAAAGAGCATGAGCTTGTAATCTTTAAGATTAATTCCATTAGTCTTTACAGTATTACAGATCTGTAAAAACTCAGCTAAAAAATGATGTGGATCTTTCATTGGAAGTCCATGGAATTCGCAGTTCTGCTGCAGAAGAGAGACTAACTGAGGCTTAAGCTCAAAATTTTTAGCTCCAATGGTAGGTACAGAGATACTTCTGCCATAAAAGTCAGAGGTAGGCATGATGAACTCACCAAGAACCTTTCTTGCTTCCTCTTTGGGTTTGGCCATGTCTCCTAGTTCTTGTTCAAAACTTTCTGAAATGTCTCTTCCAGAGAGTTGTATTTTAGCTTGTTGTAAATGCCTCCTTAGAGTCTTTTCAGGTTTAGGATCAGGAGACAAGAGGGGGTTCTTTATCCCTGTTCCTAGTCATAAACAAGAAAAGAAGAAAAAAAAGAAAGGAAGGAAGCTTTTGTGCAACATGGACCAAAGAGCTTCTAGTGAGATGTAAAGAAAGAAGAAGAAGAGTGAAGATGGAGGATGGGAGGCAAGAAGAGTTCGAATAATATAAATAGAAAAGAGAATAAAGAGATAAATAAGAATTAAAATATTTTTATTTTTATTTTATTAATTAATTAAATATGAAAATTAAGTTAAGAATTTAAAAAGAATTGAAAATTAGTTAATGAATTTTCGAAAAAGAGAAGAGTGAAATAGACGAGAATTTTCAAAAATTAAGAGAGAGAACAGTTAGTTAGGAAGTTTTGAAAAAGAAGAGAGAAAAATTATGTAATTAATTAAGAAAGATTTGAATTTAGAATAAAATAAGAGATAAGATAAGAAAATATTTAAATTTGAAATTAAAAAGATAAGAGAAGATAAGATGCGAAATTAAAAATATTTGAAAGGATTTAATTTTAAAATGTGAGATTAGAAAAGATAAGATAAGAAACAAAAAAATATTTGAAAAAGATGAGCTTTTAACATTTGATTTTGAAAAAGTTTAGATTTTTGAAAAAGAAAAGATTTTTAATTTTGAAAAGATTTGATTTTTGAAAACTTGAAGACTAAGATAAGATAAGATAAAAATTTTGTAATTGAAATCTGAATTTTTACTTTAAAATTTCGAAAAAAATGGTTAAATAAAAATAGAAAAGATAATTTTTTTTACTTTTGAATTTAATGATGAAAGAGAAAATCAGGTAAAAGACACAAGACTTAAAATTTTTAAATCTAATGCCCCTAATTTTCGAAAATTTTGGAGGGAAACACGAAAGGACACCAAACTTAAAAATTTTAAGATCAAAACACAAAGAAAACACAAGAACACTTTAAAGACTAACAAGAACACAAAGAACAAGATTCAAAGACTCAAAGAACACAAGAACATGTAAAGAACACCAAATTTAAAATTTTTAGAAAAACAAACACAAATTTTCAAAAATTAAAAGAAAAATAACAAGAAGACACCAAACTTAAAGATTTGACACAAGATTTAACTAAAGAAAAACTATTTTTGAAAAATTTTTGAAAGGACGATACCAAAGACTCAAAGAAATGAAAAATTTACCAAGAACAAAAACAAAAAGACTCAAACTAAGAACGAAGATTAAACAAAGAAAAGAAAAATATGTTTTGAAAAAATATTTGATTTTTTTCGAAAATTGAAGAAGAAGAAAATAAAAATAAAAGACTCAAATAAAATAAAATAAAATACCTAATCTAGGGAGAAAGACAATTTATCAGTTTGTCCAAACTCAACAATCCCCGTCAACGGCGCCTAAAACTTGGTGCACGAATTCCTACACTTTTGTATAGCTGTACCAGCAAGTGCACTGGGTCGTCCAACTAATACCTGAGCGAGTCAGGGTCGATTCCACGAGGATTGTGGTTTGAATCAAGCTGTGGTTATCTTGCAGGTCTTAGTCAGGCGAAACTAGAAGGTTGTTTGATTGATAGAGTGAAAACGGTCTAATATACATACAGAGATAGGAATATAGTTGAAGATTGGAGTTGCTTTGTCTTTCTGAATTAACTCTGGTGTTACTATCTTCTCTGCTTGTAAATGATCTCTTCTATGGCAAGCTATATGTAATCAAAGATTTTGCCCGTGGTCATTAATCTCCTCTGCTCCAGATCAAATGCCATTGCCCGTGGTCATCCAATCTGACGAAGCGTGAAGCTATAGCAGTTCATTCTCTTGGCGATCCTACTCAAAACGCGACAAACAATGTCAAATCTTCCAGATCAAAGAATGCTGCTTTTTTGGATTCTAGCCTATACTACAGAGACCCTAATCTCCCTGGAAATCCATCTGAACTGGTGTCTCGAGAAGTCCCCAACGAAGTCGTGGATTAGCCATCTGAGAGATGTATAAACAAAGCTGTTGGTTTGCGGTTTCCGGCCACATGTTCACATGAACCCATGTTGATGCGGGTGTTTGTGAGGCACGTTCATCTTAGTATGATGAACGGAGCTTATTGTCACTGATCATCCTATTCACCATGTTGAAGAACCAGTATACATCTTAGAATTAATCAAACACAGATCGAAGAGAAACAGTAATACTTTTATTAATTCAAAGGACTCAGCAGGGCTCCTCCCCTCAACCTAGGAGGTTTAAAAACTCATACTGAAAGGAAAATACAATGGTAAAAATGTCTATGGTGTGCGTCCTCCTTATGGAGAATGTAAAATACACTTTAAATACTAAACAGATGACTAGTAAGGGTAAAATAGTCTTTCTAGTGCTAAAAGCCACTTTTGGGGCCCTCTTAGTGAGTGTTTGGACTGAGCTTTGATGAGATCCACGTGCTATGAGACCCCTAGGGTGTTGAACGCTGGTCCTCTCTAGGCGTTTGGACATTGGTCTCTGCTCTGTGGGCACTGGACACCTGGGATGGGGTAGGAAGCTGGCGTTCGACGTGAGTTTTGGGCCTTCTAATCCAAAGAAAAGTATGAAATATTATATATTGATGAAAAGCTCTGGAAGTCAGATTTTTCATAACCGTTGATAACGCTCCATTTGGACTTTTGTAGCTCCAGAAAAGCTCTTTCGAGTGCAAGAAGGTCAGATCCGAACAGCATCTGCAGTGCTTTCTCTGTCTCTGAATCAGACTTTTGCTCCAGCTCCTCAATTTCAGCCAGAAATTACCTGAAATTGTACAAAAACACAAAAACTTATAGTATAATCTAAAAATGTGAATTTAACACTAAAACCTATAAAAACTTAATAAAAACTAAACAAAACATACTAAAAACTATATGAAAATGATGCCAAAAAGCGTATAAAATATCCGCTCATCAGTGGTGTATATAGAGGTAGTGGTTATTGAGAGTATTAATGTTAGAATTGTGGTCTTTCTAAGTATGGTTCATATGGTTCATATGACTCACCATAACCATTGGATTAGTGTGCATCATGGGTTGGATCATGCTCATAGTATACGGGAGGAGGTAGTTGCCATAAAGATTGTTCATATGCTTAAGGTTCCTCTCACCTTTAATTTTTCCATCCTTAATGCATATTCTCATTGAAATTCTCACTTCGTACAACATAGTTAGAACCAAACTCAGCCAAAATGGTGAGAATTCATGATAACAAGAGAAAACAAAAGCAAAAGCTAATAAGAACAAAGAGAACAAAAGACTATAACTAGTAAGAACTAGCAAACAAACCAAAAAACAAGATATTCACAATATCAACATATTAACAATAACCAATAACAAGGGCACATTTGCAATTCTCCAGCAACGGCACCAAAAACTTAACGAAGTGAAATCATCGGTTTGGAATTTTCACGAAATAATCACGTTGCAAGTATAGTTCCAAACCAACAGATAACTCTCAATCAAAGTTTAATTTGTTTGTCACTTAAGTCAAACCAATAAAAATACCGAGAGTATTAGATCTCGAGTCATCTCTCAAAGGAATTACAGGGAGGTGTGCATATTATTGGTTATGAGATATTTTTGGGGTTTTGGAATGATGAACGGAAAATATAAATTGTAAGAAAGTAAAGCTAACAACTAAGATAATATAAATAATAAAAGACACTCCTGGCAAGGATTAAGAGTTAAGGTTTCCTATCAAGATTATTAATCACAACATGGAAATTATTAAGAGTTAATTCCACTTAGCTTTCTTCTAACGCTGGAGGGAGAAATCAAATGGACATAATTGATCCAAAAACCAACTAACAACCCTAAATTGCCAATCACATTGGACATCAATGACATCAAGGTACCTAAGTCCTCAATATCAAACCAAGAGTGCTAAAAATCTACCATAAAACTAAGCAAAGAATTTTATCAAATACTTGGTGTGCATAAAGTAAGAGCATGGTAAATTACAAGAATAATAAACTCTAAGACTACTAATTGCAAGAAATCAATAACAACAACTAAATTAAACTAGAAGAAAACAAAAACATTAAATTGTAATAAAGAAAAGAAAATTAACAATATTGTTCAAAAAACTAAAATTAACAAAAAAAAAAGAGATTAACATGTAAAACTAAGAGAATTAAGACAATAGAGCAAGGAAATATAAAGAGAGTTGAACTAAAAATGAGAATTAAAAGTTAAATCTAAGAAAATTTGACCTAAACTATCCTAAATTTTAGAGAGAAGTTAGAGCTTCTCTCTCTAGAAATCTAACCTAAAACATGGCTAAAACACAATTATGACTACTTAGTTCATTCTCCTTTAATCCTTGGCTCAATAGCATCAGAAATGGGTTGTATTGAGCCCCAAATGCTCCAGAAATCGCTGATCACATGTTGCCTTAAGTGAGTCACATTTTTTGTGTTCTACGTATGCGATACTTTGGCTGCGTATGCGGACGTCTTAACTCATCGTTCACTATACACAATTGCATATCATTTTAAAGCCCCGAATATTAGCTTTCTAATGCCCCTGAAACCTCATTCGGAGCTCTATATCTCAAGTTATGATCACTTTCGTACGAAGAGGTCAGGACTGACATCTCTATAAATCCTTCCCTTGTTCATGAATTCTCCACTTTTTTGCATACTTTTTCTTCATCCTTCCAAGCCATCCTTACCTTCTAAACCTGCAATCACTTAACAAACACATCAAGGCATTGAATGGAATAGAAGTGAATTAAATTTAGTAATTTATGATCCTAAAAAGCATGTTTTTTAATTATTAAGCACAATTAGGAGAAATTGACAAATCTATGATATTTCAGCGAATATACAAGATAAGTTGATAAAATCTACTCTTTTCAATCCAAAATTTACCATAAAATTGTGGTTTATCACCCTTCAGGTAAAATTTGCGTTCTGATCTACTAAAAACCTGTCCAAAGTCCTTGCTAACTTAAGCATCGGAGTCTCTTGTAGGTACCACCCTCCACCATCTCACGAGGAACTCGAACAGGTGACACCTCAGCATCAACAAGTCAGACGCTGCCATATAAAGGGATCTGGACCTCATGTTCAGGCCCGAATTAACGTTTCAAGTAACCCTCAGAACGGATAGTAATAAAAAATAGATAAAGATTAATTAAGAATATACTTGTTTAATGTCTAACAATGTATCAGTTATTATTATGTAATTATTGCAAACGATTATAAGAGACTCTAAATTCTAATTACAATTCCATAATACTAGTATAGAAAATTTTGGAGGCCAGCAGTTTTTAACAATTTTGGCCCGCATTTGGCTAGCACAAACATCAAATTATCTTCAACAAATAAATTTTATTAATTTATGTGTACAAAATTTTATAAATATAAGTGCAAGCTCTATTAACTTATGTGTGTAAACTTTAGTAAATATATATGCAAACTATGTGTTTCATGTATGTAAACTCTTGTAAATGTGAGTGTAAATTACGGCCGGCTAAATACTAGTCTAAACTAATAATATTTTTTAGTCATGTAGAATTACTAATACTATTAAATTAATTATTAATTAGTTTATATTTGTTGTACCCATAAATTTAAGAATTGATTGAAAAAAAATATTAATATAATAAACATTATAACAATAAAAATTTAATTTGGAAAAAAATTGTATGAATTTCTTTTAGGATAAAATGGTCTTTAACAAATAGGTCCTGACTCTGAATTCAAATTGTCGTGGTTTTGTTTGAATAAATAGGGACAAATAAACCTGTGACTAATATGGGTTGAGAAACAAATTAGTCCCTATTTATTCTATATTGGTACTTAATGTCCAATTCAATATGTTAATGTGATATGTTAATAACTTTCGCTAATATATGATAGATTGACAGTAGTACTGATAGAAAGAAAGACCACATTGTCTCATAAAAATCAGGATCAGAAATTGAAATGAATATTTATTTTAGTCCGAAATTGCATTATCATTCTAAAAAAAAAAAGACATCACTAAATTGGTATTTTACTCATCTTTTAATTATTGGATAAAATATAAAATTTTATTAAATAAGTTTTGACACTGTATATCTGTATATGTGGATGTATTATAATGTCAATACTTAAAATAGATATGATAAATATAGAATTTTAACAACACTTAAATAATTTTTTTTTTAATTATGTAACAATACTTTTTAATTTGAAATATAAAAATAAAAAATATTATCAAAATTTAAAAAAATGGGACTGAATTTTAGTTAAAGTTTATTAGGTACCGTAGCAACTATAGATAGCTTTGAGCATCAAGGCAAACAAGCTAATTAACTTTGAAAATCAGAATTAGTTTAGACATTTCCCTTTCCATATCTTTGTTTTGTTTTGTGTTTACGGTGAGCATTGCCATTGCTAATGTTTCTACCATATTACATACATAATGATAATGTAATTAATGCTGTCTATAGCTGCAGTTGTATTTCACTTTTGAGACCATATGGCATAAAACCATGCGACCTCAGCAAGAGATGAATATCTTTATGAAAAATGCTCAAGAACCATCATAATTTATTAATTTTTGCCATCATTTTTAATTATGAATTCAATTTTTTTAGTCTAGTAATTCAATATATTTTTAGTTCACACTTTTAAATATTAATGAATAACTGATGACCAAAAACTATATATTTTAAGAGTAAAGCTAGGGAACCAAAAGCATATCAGCCAAAACCCAGCCAAATATCTTTGGATGAATTCAAAATCTCTACGAGTTAATATATATGAATGTTTCTTCTACTAAGTATCAAAATGTTTCTTTTTCATATTAAATGGATATTCTTTTATATATTTTTCGAATTTTTTTTTGTATTGCAAATATGAATGTCTCTATTTCTTTAAGAATTTTATATTTTTTTTTAAATTTTATAGATATTTAATTATTTTTGTTAAAGTATAATTAGATGTTTCTTTTGTTAAGTATTATGATGTTTTTTTCATATTAAATGAATGTTTTTTTAATATTTCTGTAATTGTTCAATGACTTCTTTTAGCTAAGATCAAGTATGTAGTTTATCAAAACGACACCTAATATCCCAAAACAATTGTGTACAAGGTAGAATCTCTTCATACAATGTGATGAAATCCCAGAAAAGAGTGTGTCCAAACACAAAAGGGACGCATTCAATGAAGAGAACTAGATCATAACAGTCAAGAAACTCCTAGAAGAACATAAAGAACCAAAAGAAATATGAATACAACCTCCCACATCATTGTCAACATCCATATCCTTTAACTACTAATATAATAACTATCCCTAGACCCTAATAAAAATAAAACCCAGTACACATGGATTCCAGCCCCTTCTCACTTGAAGTCGCATTGCATTCTACTTATCACCAAACATGTAATGCTTCACATAAAACCTTGAACACCACAGTCTCCCTTCAGCAATAACCATCAATAGTATCCATGCCACGTCATATGATATATTTGAAAATCACACTCTTCTACCATGATTATCCATTCCTTACGTTCCACAACATCTCCTTACGGTGGCGAATTCGACGAGCCAGATGTCGGTGATAGAAGAGGAGTGGATCACGGTGGAGAGACGGAGAGGGTCTGACGGCGAGAGAGAGGGGTCTATGTGTGTGATTGTTGGAGGTGGGTAGGTTAATGTGAGGAAAAAGATGAAAGTTTTTATAGGTTTTAATTAGGTTTTCTTAATCAATTTAAAATTTTTTAAATTTTGAATTTAAAAGATTTAAAATTAATTAATTATTAATATAAATTAATGTAATTTCATTTAGTTTTTGGCTGATAAACTTTTGGTTCCTTATACTTTTCCATATTTTAATGGTCCTCTAACATTTCTCTAACTTTATATCACCCACCTTTAATGATTAAACATCCAAAAGCAATGATTTGACGTAGTCTACCTTAGATCATATACAGATTACAATACCAGATTATGATGACACTTACTTGCCACCTACTGAATAAAGGGTGATAATGTTCAGACTTCTGAATTTGAGTTTAATCTCAAAAGCTTTTAACCTGAAACCGAGTTTTGCGGGAACACTTTCTGAATAAATTCCAGGAAGCGACGCGAGTAGAATGTAGGGTCGACGGCCGAGATAGATAATGAATCAAACTGAAGAGATTTATAGGCATGTTCAATCTTCTTAGTCATGTTGTAGTCTTGCAGTATGTCGATGATACCGAGGTACAGTACAACGTCATATACCTCATGGAACATTTGTTTGTCCTGTTTTCCTGGAATCTGCTCTGCCCTCGAGGGCATGTTCACACCAAGCTGGATTTGGAGCCTGCTTAACAAGAAGTTATAACAAAGTAAAAAGCCTCAGTATGCGGGATTATGGTGTAAAGGGAGTAACAGTAATAACTCATAAGACTGGATTTGGAAGAGAATTACAAGAATTCAGTCAAGTTCATACATGCAATTATTTCATGCATCATCATGGGCACTTTGATCGACTTTAGCTTATAAATAATTGATCCGATAATAAAAATCGTTAAGAAAATGTGTACCTTGCTGTACCAGGTAGAAGAAGATCTACCTCCTCATCATTAGCAGATGAAGCTCTTAACCTGCTACCTCTAATGTGCGAGCCTACAACGACGCTGTCATGATCTGATCCTCGAGGAACAAGAACAAGGCCTTGTGGATAGTTATATACTTCGTCCTCCAAAGCGTCTGACAGAGGATTGTCGCCAAGTTTTAAATTAATCAGTTCCATTTTTATAGTTCTACTAGAAAAGGGGATAACATAAGTAAGATAGGAGAAATATATAAGTAATTCAATGTATAAAAACTGTATACTTGTATCACTACTTGAGGTAAAGGTTCACTGTCTTATTTCTCAGACTCAAGTTTCTTGACTAGTTGACAACCTAAATTGCAGGACCTATATAATTTGCTGATCTGGTTTGAGCAGGGGGGGTGATATTATCTATCCAATCCCGCTACGTCTACACCCTGGACACCGGTATTTTCTTAACAACCAAACCGTGTTCATTGTTTTGTTAATTAAAAAATAGTTTAAATACACAATTAATCTGAACAACTGTATTTTTATATGGGTATCAAGAATGTTTGGTGTATGAATAGTATCTTCTTGTCTATATAGTCCGAGTAATGAGTTGCATGCATGCACACAAGGTTGGCAGAAAAAAGCATCAATCACATATCTCGCCCAACTACAAACCAATAATAGCTTTACCAAGCAAAATCCACTGCCTACCTTCCTCCGCAAGCATTGCCAATCCGTCCACACTCATCCGGTGGCTGTATGACGTGAGTGGGCGCAGCTGCTCGGGAGCTCGATAATGAACCCCTAGAAGGAGGCTGTAATCCATAATGTGCTGTGCTTCCAAAAACCTGCTGTCTATTTCAATCTGCCTGCACAAATGTACAAGTAAAAGGAAAAATTCAATATTTGCAGTGCTTTAGAGAAAAAGGGGAAATTTCTTTGGTGAACAGTAGTAGAATTGGGTGAAAAGTGAAGATTTTTACTAAATTTAGAAAAAACATATACATTGTATATGACAATTATTTTTGGTTGTCTTTTTTACTAAAAAAAGAAATCTTTACTCTTCACAAGATTTCACTTTTTACTATAGCATTACCCGAGAAAAAGGGTACTTAATAAGCAGGAATATCATGCCGATTCTGTTAGCATACAGAACTATGAATTATAAAATATCGGGTCTCCCACAAAGCTCATCAAAACATTACTATCACTTACTTTAGTAAAGACTCCCTCCAAGATGGTTCCAAGTAGAAGCAGTAGTTCAAATCTAAATCTTTAAGAGTGGTATTCTCATCAATTTCTATCTTGTCTGATGACCGTCCAAGGGAAGAACCTTTCAAATCAAATCTCCTATGAATCCTTAATTCTGTGCAGAACATATTTCCCATTACAACAAAGCGAAACTGCAAGACACCAAATTATATGCTAACATTAGCCGCCACTTTAGAGAAAGCAATGCTATTAAGTCATTCTGTATGAAAGATCTAAGCTATGAAAAGACTCAAATATTTTATAAATTTGCTTAGTGAAAATTCTTAGTTTCTCGCACTTGATATTTCGAATTGAGAATTAAGGTGCAATCCAAGCCTTCCTTGATTGAAACAGAAAAATATTAAATCACAGAAACATGTAGTAATATAATATGCGCATTACCTTTTGACCACTTGAAGGTTTAATTCTGTGCAGGCCAAAAAATTTTGTAATGAGTGTATTTTCATATGACTTCACATGATGATGATAGTCTGGAAGCATTCTTAGAAGAACCTACATGTCAATAAACATTTATACATCAAGTTGTTCAAGTATAAGAAAAATACCAGAATTTCCTAATATTTTGTGAATAGAGAGAATTCTATTTATTTATTTTGTTAATCTCTGTTATTGTAAGGTTCGGCATACCAATAGATATTTCGCTTTTAGAGTCCGTGGCTATACTAACTAGCAATTGCTTTCAAAATCCTTGCTTCTAATGCGCTTCTAAGTCTTATATGATGAAATAAAAAACATCCTTTGACCAATATTGAAGGAAATAAAGTCTCTGGTGTAAAACCATTATCAGAGAGAAGAAAAGTTAATTAAAATTAGTTATCTTTATTATTATTATTGTAGTAAAATTGCATCCTGAATATCTATCTATAAAGGAGTTGTTGGCTTCATTTTTATGCAATTCCACTGAATCTACAATTAGACGCATACATAAGCATCAGTCAGCGACTCTACGTCAAAATCGAAACAAGTATACGAACGCACCTTGACTTCAGATCTCCGCAGCGTCTTGATCATGAAACGATCATCCTGAGATAGGAAAAAGACACTACCACTTTTCCCCGGAGAAGATAGTTCCCTCAGAGCATCATTTCCACAGATGGACATCATGTAATCAGCAGCATCAATCTTGAACAACTCTCTTAAATTTCTGTGAAAATTGGAAACAAGATAGAGGAATGCCAAATGAAAATGGAAGGACTACGGTACATAAATGATTGATGTACTCAATTATCCATAACAAGGGACGATTTACTCAAGCAATGAATACTATATCTTATAGTTTTCTGGATATACAAGAAACCAGAAACAACTACTTAATTATAGAGCCAGAGAAACTTGAAACAACTAGGATACATTTACATGCATCACAAGTCAACATATGAACACAGACCATATGAAAGAAATTGATACCAAAATGAGCATAAATCACTAACCTAAACACCATTGGGCAGTAATCTTTCCATCTAAAATCATCTGACTGATGCGGAGGGGTTAATTGAGAACCTTCTTTTGGGAAATTCATCCAAAAGCTTGCTTTGCTACCAAAATCCGATGCTCGCACTTCTCTACTCTTTACAGGCGTAATCTTGCCCACAGTATACCTAGCCATATTGAAAAATTTGCTTAAAAATATTAAGGAAAATATATGCAGAAGTATATTTAACTTCAAACTTCAGGTGCATTAAGAAACAAGTTATCTTAGTCCCACTGTAAAATTTATGAAATAAAATCACGAGGCATTTGTTCATTGAAGATGAAACATCTTATAGCAGTCATGTAATTCCTCTCATATGACTATTGGTGCCATACACGTTAGACCTCTATGCTCTAATATGTGATCCAAAGAAGAACAAAAGGAATTTCAAATAAGGGAACAAGGAACATAAATGTCCTTAATTATTAGAACCATCAATCATGTCATAATCCTAACTCTATAACTTTATTATGGCCTTTGAAGGTGGTTTCCTCTAGAAAATGTTACCATGTCCATTACAATATAGAAATAAAAGCACACAGATCCGAGCGGAGAAAAGAAAGAACAATAGAATTGGAAAAAGATCTTGTAAAGTGAAGAAATTGATAAAGTGGTAAAGTAAGGGGGGTTAATCAGTATTGAATTTATAACTTCAATCATTTGTGAGACTTACTATCTTAATTTGATTAGACACTTATTTTCTCACTTTACCAATCTCCAAATTTTAGAGGAGCTTGATCCAATAGAATTATCACTTGCAACAAATGATAACTAATAAAGAAGATTGAGTTTGCTAAAAGTTAAAATGGTTAGTTATACCTTATTCCAAGTTGCAGACTGAGCATCAGATCATAACTCCTGTGACCTTTGATGATTGCTTCACCAGGTCTTTTTATCTCTCTTGCAAGCTTTCTTTGTCGACGCCTAGCCCTTCTAGACATGGATGTAAACATATCATTCAACACTACTTCACTTATTAATACGCCTTGCATGTACTCTCGTTCCAAGATTGGGATCTTCGAATTAACCTCTTTGTTTATATCGAATGCAGAATCATGTCCAATCACTTTCTCAATTGATACCTCAAGACTCCAACGCCTTTCAAGAGAAACATTTGTTCTACTAGACTGGTCCAGATTTAACAGGTTTCCCTTTGCAAGTTTATGAGACGAAACACGACTGGATCTCTGATTCTCACGAAGCTTGACATCTCCAACCTGGCTCTGCTTTCTCAAATCCGGCAAAAGCCCTCTTTTCCGCAAAGCTTTGAGGTAGATTTCTTGTACGGATGGAAGACCGCTGCCTTTAGGATAAAAAGTTCCTTTACCATCTTTTAGACCGAGTGACCAAGTCCCAACATAGCAGCCTCCATCACTCCAGGTGTATACTCCAAACCCATGCATCATGCCATTCAACCAATTTCCTTCAAATGAATCCCCGGTTATCCAAGTTAGAGTACCTTTCCCCAACATCGTCCCGCCTTTCATATTCCCCAAATATACATTCCCATTTGCCCATGTATACTTCCCAGGCCCCTCTGGTGTTCCTCTTATCCAAGAGCCTTCAAAGATATCTCCATCCGGATAAACTTGGTAACCAAGACCGTGCTTAAGATTCAATCTCCACCGCCCTTTATAGGTCAACTTATCCGAACCAATATATGTTCCGGTACCATGGACATATCCACCAGAGAATTCACCCTCATACACTGCTCCAGAAGGCCATCTAATTTTCCCAATACCATTTCTCATACCCCGTCTCCATTCGCCCTCGTAGACGCATCCATCGGACCAGACATACACACCATGGCCCTCGGGCATATTGCCAAGAAGTGAACCACAATATGTTTCTCCATTAGGAAGCAAGAGTTCTCCAACTCGAAACCCAACGATTTCAGAGGAATGATCAGCTTCACCATTCGTCCATATAGATAAGTGATCCGATTCGGAAATGGCATCAAGAGATTTGGTTCTGTCAGCAGAAGAAACTGCTCCTCCATCCAAATGATCAGCAACTATGGCCACAGGGCCAGACATGCATAATGACCGAAAGGAAGATTTCCTTGCAGAAATTAAAAGTATCCCAATACCTCAACAGCTAAAATATAAGAATAGTTGCATAACTTGCCTTGAAAGTCTGAAACAGAAGAAGAGGAGCCAGAAAAAAAATTACATCAAGTAATTAAAAATATTTTACTACTCAACTAAGAAGACACAGAGATTGCCTAGAAATCCAATAGCTTGTTAGATTTTATAAAAACAAAGTTTTAAAAGAAAAATAAAGGACAGACCACAACTCCAAAGAATACATAACATATTATATAAGAAAGAAAGTTAGAACGGATTTTCTCATAATGGAAGGTCTGCATTTTGTTCATTCAGAAAATGGAAAGGACAAATAAAGCAGTATATATCAGAAAAGACAGATTTTGTATTGGAATATTTAGAAAGTTGAAATAAGAAAAAGGCGGTTACATAATTGATCATAACATAGTCAAACATGATTCGTGAACGGAAATGGTAGCCATAAATGGAAAAGAAAAAGTTCAACACAGTGGAGGAAGCAAGAGAGAAGAGAGAAGAGAACCCTGAAACTTGAATGAATGAGAATGAAAAACGTTAAAATTGATGTTGAAGATTGCGAAAAAGTTTCAACTTTCAACCGTGAAATTGTGGCCTTTGTTCACAACCATAAACACCCAAAGATTAAGAGCTTAATTACTAATCTTAATCTATCTCCTCTTTCTTTTCATTTATATCTTTGTTTATTAAGAAGGAAGATTATTACACCAACACCAACATTTTTATGGCGACAACATTATTGTTGTTATTAAGCTTTTGTACAATAAAAAGAAATGACAAAATTTAAATTTTCTTTCTTAAATATATACTCCAAACTAAATTTTTTGGGCTTTCTTAAATAAATAAATAAATAAATTTATTTTTTCAAAGTTAAGGAGTGAGACTCGAACTCTTGAGGGTTTTAGGTGAAGAAGGGAGACTATTTTGAATAGAGTTTCATTTTAAATATTTGATACGTGTAAAATATTTTATACAGTGATACAATCACATCTGTTCTTTTAGATGACCATTCAATAAAAATAGTAATTACTTTTGATGAGGTGATATTATATAATTAGATATTTGTATAAAATTATTTTATCATGTGATAGTACATCAAAATTAAATTATTTAAATAAATGTATTAGTATTTACATTTTTGCCTAGTACGTAACAAATTCGTTGTTCTTGACTGCGAAATCAAAGAAGAAAGCAATTTTGCATGTGCTGCATGAGAAATAGTGGAAGAAAGTCTCAAAAGCTATTTAACAGTATTGTTATTTTTATGTTTGGTAAATATTTTACTTGAGTAGAAAGTGAAAGTAGCTGAAAGGATAAAAAAGTAAAAAGACAAAGAAAAGAAAAGAAAAGAAAAGGAAAGAAAAGGAGTAAGAATGAACTAATAATGCACAGTATTAACATTAATTAATTGAATAAGAACAAATATATAACCAGAACATTTGAATGATGATAGTTTATTGTGAATTGGAATTTCATTTAAAAATTTGTTATTGGCCAATAAATTATTGTAAGTATAAGGTTAAATTCGAATTTTCCATACTTATTTATACAAAAGGAGCTACTAAGATAAAGACGTTTAAAATATTTTTTTAAAGATATTTTTTAATAATTAAAATTTAACCTATGTAATTAATTAAACTGTATTATATATATATATATATATATATATATATATATATATATATATATATATATATTGAAAACCCTAAATCTTAACCCCTTGATGGCTTAGAGAAAAGAGAAGGGTTAGGATTTAGGTTCTTAAAATTAATATATATAATAAGAGTATTTTGTCATTTTTTATAATAAGGATATTATAGTTATTTTTTATTAAAAAAAATCGTAATTTAGACCGGTGTAAGATTTAGTTCATTTATTTTTGGTCAAATCAATTTGTCTGATCTAATTTTGACAAAAATAACACGATTTAATCAATTATATATATTGAATTTTAATTACTATAAAACATCTTTAAAAAATAGATGTTTTAAATGTCTTTATCTAAGTGATCAATTAGTGAGTTATCCACTAGATCAACCTAACTTGGTTAATAAATATATTTTTAATCATAAATATGTTGTATTATTTGAATATAGATAAGGAATATATAATAAAATTAGAATTTAGAGTTTAGAATTAATACTTTATTTAAATTTAAATTAAAAAATTAGGTTTTAGGTTCTCCTGACTAATCTTTTATTTTTATTTTAAAATTAAAATTAGATCAATTTGATTTTAGGTTTTGTTTACAAATCTTTTATTATGGAATTAATAGTAGAAATATTAGGTTTTAAAATTGATTGGGTATCTTTCATTTTAGTTTAAAATAAAAAAATTTAGGATAGTGTTTGCCTTTGGTTATAAATTGTACTTATTTTTATAATTGTACAAAGTTAAAGGGTCTTTTTTTTTTTTAAAAAAAGACCCAGTAAAAAAGTCGTTTGATCTCTTGTTGCATATTTAAAGGAGACTATTTTTACTAACGTTGCGCGAACTAAAAATTTTCACTTAGACTATTCGCTCCTGTTTATTTTTGTTGAGAGATGACATCCTAAGAAACATATATTCCACATGTCATCGGTAAATGTATTCTTACCCAAAAATACAATACTTATCAACTTGGCCTACGGACATATAGGGAATCGGTAGTAAAAAAGCTCTCAATTAGATTTAAACAATATCAACAACAATAGAAATTCAAAATTTATATTTTAGTTAAAATTTTTAAAAAAATATGAGTTTATAAACATATAAATTTAAAACGGAACAATTAATAATTTTCTAAAATTTATTAAAATCATCAAAATTCATTAAATTATTTCCAAGATTTTTTATGTTAATTAGTTTTTTAAAGTAGCATACACTATAAGAAAAATGCTAATTATCGTCGAATTTATCGATGGATTTACTAAAAAATAGCTAATAATATATTTACCATCGAAATAAGTCCGATGGAATAAATTTTGCCAGTAATTATTTACCGGCAGATTTTTTCGTCGCCGCTAATTACTGTCGAAAATTTTTCATTGGTAATTTTTTCCGTCGGTTTTCTCCCGATAAATCGAACGGTAAACTTAAATTTTAAATTTTTTGAAAATTTGTTTTAAATTTAATATATAATTTTTATTTGTTTGTGATACTTTTTTAATGGGAGTTACTAAAAACTTTCATAATATATTTTATTTGTGATAAATTATAAAACTCCTTAAATAATTAACAAAAACTCTCACTACTCTTAATCCAATCAATTATAAAACAATTGAACCCAAACAAATATTTACTCAACCCATACAAAAAAAATTATCATAACAAGGCTTCGAGAGAGAGGACGACGGAGAGTGAAATCTTTCTGAAACCCTAAAATTTCAATGTCATAACCACCGCCACCGCCATTCATATCTTTGCCGCTATTGCCGTCATTGTCTCCTTTGTTGAGGTAATGCTTAGATCCTCTGCTTATGCATTGTCTTCTATGGCGGGTTCTATCGCTGGTTTTGGTTTTGCTTTTGCTACAGTGGCTTGAAGCACTCAGAGCGAGGTTTCAGCGCAGACGCGGTGGCACTGGGTGGGGATATCTGGAAGGCAAGCGAGCGGGAGTCTCTGGAAGCTTCGATTAAAGCTGTGTTCGAAGCTATTGGATCTCGTAGAACTAATTCTCATGTCGTTCCAAGTCATTGCGGTGAGAATTTCTTCCTAATTTATTCTTGTTTAGTTCGGGACTTAAACTTTCTCACTCACTTCCGTTCAAAATTTGTTCAGACAATCTTCGTGTTTGTGTGAAAGGTAAATTGAGTTTGAGTTCTCTATTTTGATGGAATTTATATGAATTTGAGTTCTAGCAAATTTTCTTGCCACATTTACTGGCTTTAGGGCTGTGATGTTTGTAGCTTCTGTTCTGCTGAGATATCAAATTGGAGGAGAACAAGTCTTGCTCAATTGAATCAAGAGGAGGGCAGTGGCACCTGATGAATCATCTTCAGCAGGTCATCATCAATCTGACGCTCTTGAAAGTAATTTGAGAGATTCTGCTCCTATGCATGTGAACCAGCTAAATGTGCTCCCACTCGTGTAATTCTCTTGAAGGATACACCAGCAAAGTGTTTGTGTTTAATATAGTATATAGAGTACATATTGTATAGAAATTTGAGCACATTATACTTTAGTTGTGTTTGTTTTTGCCATGTTACATGAGAAGTGTTATTTGTACTTACTTTGGTTTCATACACTGAATCGATATGTACTTGTCTGTGGAGGCACAACATTTTTCATGGTACATATAGGAATAGACATGTAATTACATTGGTTATGAATTGTGACCTTATTGGTTTGCAAGAAAGATGCTAATCCTCTAAAGTGAATGTCTCTGAAAGGATGCATAAAACGCTTCTCCTTGAGGCTGGTAGGTAGCAAGGTCTCATCCGTATTTTTATGTGAATATACCTAATGGGAGCGACTCATTGCTCATCAATTTCGAGTTCCCATGGAGTTGTAATATGAATGGGAAGGTTAGTTTAGAGACCTAAGAGAAGCTTTTATTGCTGTGTGCCATCCCAACGATCTTATTCATTAGGAATTAAAATCCCATTATTTGTCTGATGAAAATTTGAGTTCAAACAATCTTCAACTTGGTGGAACTTTTATGAACTACTATATGGTATTGAAACCTATGATATCTTTTAAGTTTGTTATTATATGTATATGAGAAAGGAATTGAGTTGATAGTACAAAGCTTTTATGTGAAACAGTATCATGGAGGAACCAATTTTGGTAGAACCACAGGTGGACCTTTTGTTCCTACTAGTTATGACTATGATGCACCAAATGACGAATATACTATGATATTTATTTATTTATCTATCTTATTTTGGTTCAAAAGAGAATCTCAAATTTAATCAATATATTTTATGCAGGAATCATTAGACAGCCTAAGTGGGGATACCTTAAAGATTTTCATAATTCCATAAAGCTTTGTGAAGAAGCATTGATTGCTACTGATCTAGCAGTTACATCTCTTGATCAATTATAGAGGTATATATGAATAGCACTTTTTAAAAATTATATCAGATTTTCTTAAATTTCCTCAAGCTTATTATGTTTCTAATGTCTTATTAAATCATCTTTATATGCTTTATGGTTTTTGCTCTTTGAGCTCTCAAGTTGCTATTTACAAAACAGATAATGTGTGTGCTGCTTTCCTTGCTAACATCAATACCACAATTGATGTGATTGTGAATTTTAGCGGCAACTCGTATCGGTTGCCAGCATGGTGGTCAGTGAGCATCTTACCAGACTGCAAGAATATCGTGTTTAATACTGCAAAGGTTTGCCTCATACAACATTTCAATAAAATTAAACAGTGTTGAGGGACAATTTTATCAGCGAACTAATCTTATGGTGCACTCAAATTATTTAGATCATCAATTGATCAGAGTTAATAATCAATATTTAAAATGTGTACTAAGGTCTATATACTTTGACTTGTTTTAAATCCCAAGAAATAATTTCATGTGTTACAATTTTTATACTTAAGATGTGAATTTTTTTTATTTCTGGTTCTCAGCAGATTTGGATTGGAATGTCCTAACCTGGAGATTCTTTGCATCAAAGATCAAGCCCTAACAACTGAAAGTATGCATTCTTTTTAACCTTTCCTCCCCATTTTTATTTGAAGCAAATGTAGCATCTAAATTTTCATTTCAGATTTGCTGCCATAATACTGATTTTATGCCACTGTTCCTTTTCACTAGGTGTGAAAAAGATCATTTGTTGGGCTATAAGTTACCAGCTTATGCACTCGTCTGAATCATCAACCAAAGATTCTAAGCTTATGCTGTCTGCAGAAAGGTGTCATGACTTCTTTCCATTTTGATCCTGCCGTCCCTAAAATTTAGAGTATTGAGAAATATATCAAATTCCTTCAATTTTTAACCCATTTTTTACACTTCATTGCTGCAATATTAACTACAGGCTGAACTTTCTACACAGCATTTAAAATAAAAACAAGAGCTTAAAGAAATCATTGAAGGTAATTTAAGACAAGCTGCTGCAAATTTATACATTTTACCACATTACCATGTGCAACTTGTTTTGCATTGTCACTTTTTCAAAATATGACATTGCCTATAATTATTCTCTATTATAATTGTTTTCCTGTGACAGGATGCGGTTACCGAGAATGAATTTGAGAAAAAATTGTTTGCCAATCATTACTTCAGCTTCAGCTTGGTATATGTTTTCTGCCATTGTTTTCATTAAATAGTGAAAATTTTCATTTAAATATGAAAATTGGATTGATCTAAGTTGTTCATTTCATACGAATTTGATTGATGTAATTTGTTTAAATTTCTGTCATTTCATACTAATTACTAATTTTTTTAAAGTTAAATAATCTTTAGTTTGATTGATGTAATTTTTTCAATCAATAATAGTAGTTTATAGCTTTCAAATATGTTTAGTTTCAATTTTAAATTGTTTGTAACTGTTTAGTTTGATGCAAACTTTTTTTTTTTGAAAATTCAGTTTTTGTGGGGGGTTTTAAACCGCCACCGAAATTTAAAAAAAAAAACAACCAAAAAATTCAACTCAAAACTCCCCCCACAAAGTAGACAAAGAACCGCCACAAAATTTTATCGTGGGGGTTCTACAAAACTGCCACAAATAAGCTCGTGGCACCTTGAAAGAGAGAATTATTATCGGTCTAGAATTTTCTCAATAGAAATAAGAATTTCGCTGTAAGCATAGTTCCAAACCAACTAATAACTCTCGATCAAAGTTTAAAAGTAGTTTTGGTTGTCACAAGTCCAACCCTAATATTAAGTAATCAAAGTATTTAAACCTCGGGTTGTTGGTGCACGAAATTGTGATTCATTCTTTTCACAACTCAAACAGTCCCCGGTAATGGCTCCAAAAACTTGGTGCTCAATACCATGGTCTAAACATAATTTCACAACTTCGCACAACTAACCAGCAAGTGCACTGGGTCGTCCAAGTAATAAACCTTACGCGAGTAAGAGTCGATCCCACGGAGATTGTTGGTATGAAGCAAGCTATGGTCACCTTGTAAATCTCAGTCAGGCAGATTCAAATGGTTATGGATGATATATGAATAAAACATAAAGATAAAGATAGGGATACTTATGTAATTCGTTGGTGAGAATTTCAGATAAGCGTATAGAGATGCCTTGTCCCTTCTGTCTCTCTGCTTTCCTACTATCTTCATCCAATCCTTCTTACTCCTTTCCATGGCAAGCTGTATGTTGGGCATCACCGTTGTCAGTGGCTACAATCCCGTCCTCTCAGTGAAAATGTTCAACGCGCTCTGTCACAGCACGGCTAATCATCTGTCGGTTCTCAATCACGTTGGAATAGAATCCAGTGATTCTTTTGCGTCTGTCACTAACGCCTAGCCTTCAGGAGTTTGAAGCTCGTCACAGTCATTCAATCATTGAATCCTACTCAGAATACCACAGACAAGGTTTAGACCTTCCGGATTCTCTTGAATGCCGCCATCAATTCTAGCTTATACCACGAAGATTCTGATTAAGGAATCCAAGAGACAAACATTCAAGCCTTGTTTGCTTGTAGAACAGAAGTGGTTGTCAGGCACGCGTTCATAAGTGGGAATGATGATGAGCGTCACATAATCATCACATTCATCAAGTTCTTGGGTGCGAATGAATATCTTAGAACAAGAATAAGCTGAATTGAATAGAAGAACAATAGTAATTGCATTAATACTCGAGGTACAGCAGAGCTCCACACCTTAATCTATGGTGTGTAGAAACTCCACCGTTGAAAATACATAAGAACAAGGTCAAGGCATGGCCGAATGGCCAGCCTCCCAAAGAGGGTTCAATCATAAAAACATGATCAAAAGATCTAAAGATGAAAATACAATAGGAAAAGGTCCTACTTATAGAGAACTGGTAGCCTAGGGTTTACAGAAATGAGTAAATGACATAAAAATCCACTTCCGGGCCCACTTGGTGTGTGCTTGGGCTGAGCATTGAAGCTTTCATGTGTAGAGACTTTTCTTGGAGTTAAACGCCAGCTTTTGTGCCAGTTTGGGCATTTAACTCCCATTCTTGTGCCAGTTCCGGCGTTTAACGCCGGGCAGTTTTGAGCTGATTTAGAACGCCGGTTTGGGCCATCAAATCTCGGGCAAAGTATGGACTATTATACATTGCTGGAAAGCCCAGGATGTCTAATTTCCAACGCAATTAAGAGCGCGCCAATTGAGCTTCTGTAGCTCCATAAAATCTACTTCGAGTGCAGTGAGGTCAGAATCCAACAGCATCTGCAGTCCTTTTCAGCCTCTGAATCAGATTTTTGCTCAGGTCTCCCAATTTCAGCCAGAAAATACCTGAAATCATAGAAAAACACACAAACTCATAGTAAAGTCCAGAAAAGTGAATTTTAACTAAAAATTAATAAAAATATAATAAAAACTAACTAAAACATACTAAAAACAATGCCAAAAAGCGTATAAATTATCCGCTCATCAGTTGTATTGTCAAGGAATCAACGTAGTCTTTGAACACTGTTGGTGGTGGCTGACGCTGGTGGGGGCCCACTACAAAAAAAAGGGTTAAAATAGCGGTTTTTTAAGGTAATTACGGCGGTTGTAACCGCCATTATTACTGAAAACGGCGCTTCCAAGAAACGCCGGAATTCTGGGCGCCAATCTGGTTATTACGGCGGTTTTTTGAAAACCGCCATAATAACCAGTGGATAATACGGCGGTTTTTTGGCGGTTAAAATGGCGGTTTTTAACCGCCATTTTAACCAGATAAAACGGCAGTTTTGTTGTTGTTTAAAATGGCGGTTTGTAACCGCCGTTTTTACCTGGGTTTAATGGCATCTTCCTCGTTTAAAATGGCGTTTATAACCGCTGTTTTTACCTGGGTTTAATGGCATTCTCTTCATTTAAAATGGCGTTTATAACCGCCGTTTTTACCTGTATTTAATGGCATCCTTTTCGTTTAAAATGGCGTTTATAACCGCCGTTTTTACCAGGGTTTAATGGCATCCTTTTCGATTAAAATGGCGTTTATAATCGCCATTTTTACCAGGGTTTAATGGCATCCTTTTCGATTAAAATGGCATTTTTTAAACGCCGTTTTTACCAGGATATAATGGCACCATTTTTGTTTAAAATGGCGTTGTTAGCCGTCGTTTTTACCTAATTACAATTTTATACTTTTTAAAATGAGATTGAAACTATATATTTAAAGTGACATTTTTAGAACTCAAACTTTAAAATCTCATAACCAAAAAGCATAACCTTAAATCAAACATCATAACAAGATTTTTAATTCATACACAATCTCCGAAAATAAAAAATCATAATCCAAAAACAAAGTATCAAAGATAACATTTTTCAATAATTTGTCTTAACATATATCTATAATACTTAATACATAAAATCTTTATCATACAAGATCATGCTTCTTTGTTGCTCGCTCTAGAAGACCTACTTCCTAACTCTCTTGGTGATGGAATCTCACTCTCTTGATCCAATCCCTACAACAAAAATATAATTATGAGTACAATAAAAAAAGATATAAAATTGAATCTGAAACTATTAATATAAATTTATTCAATCAAAAAAGAAAACTGCACTTTTGCACAATAAATCCTCTGTTATCAAAATTTAAAATAATCAGTATGCATGTGGTCAACTAGAATAATAAGATAACTAAATTAAGAATGCTAGGAAATATAGCAGTAATTCCATTCATAGAGAGTCTTGACATGGAATATAGCAGTAATTTCAGTTTCAAATATTTACATATTTCAGAATTTCTGAACATACCTATTAAGAGAGTCTTGACAAATTGACCACTGCAAAGCAGCTAAACCATGGAGCTCACTCTGCACAAACATGATTAACCTCATCATGTTTATATTCATCCAAATATTTTTTTCCCTAGTTTCCCTACTAGGGTATATGTCACTACAGTTGAAAGTTCATAAACTAGATATTAGGAAGGGTAAGTTATCTACAGTTGAAAGTCCCGGAATAGCATCTTGTAAAAGCAGTATCCCTCTAACTATATATATAATTCACTTCATTCATGAAAAGATTCACCGTTATGCCACACACTGATGAAGTAATATTCCAAGTTTCTATTTCTATATTAAACTTATGCTAAGGGCTAGTGCTTTTTATTAGTTCATGCGTGTATCTTCATGGATTACTATATTTTGTTAGTGAATTAATTAATCTTTTATATATTTTATTAGGACTTATAACTATGATAAATAATTTTTTTCTATATATTATATCGACCTCTCTTTAGATAAATTAAAGTAATCTAAATTTTTTAGTATTAATTATCTTGGCTCCTCCCTTAATTTATTTATGCAAGTAGCAATGCAAGTACATCAAAATTTACATGATACGTACCTGATGAAAGGAAAACTACTCCATGTTCTCCATATCAATTATTTTTGCCTTAAATTTGTTTATTATATGATGAAAAAGAAGACTTTGTATATATACATATATAATATATTATTTATACATAGGAACCAATAGTGTCTCACATGGGACCATGCTAGAAAATATCACGATTAATATCAAAATTCCCCCCAAAGACCAACTGTACCAATATAACAATGCTAGGAAATATAGCAGTAATTCCATTCATAGAGAAAAAAAATACACATGATAAAGGCTTATTGTATACATTTCATACAACACCAAATATAAACAGGAAGTGAGGGAGAGCATACAGTGGCAGTGGATGTCTAAATTTGAAGCCATCTAACTGAATTGGCAAGGCTAGGTTGTTGACCCTGTGTTCATAAAAATAAAATATAGATAATTATTACAGAGAAAAGTAAAATGGCGTGCGCAAAGAGAGAAAAGATAAAGAAAGAAAAAAAACAAATTGGCACACATACATAAATACACATGTACGCACACAATTCTAGAGCTTAATGCAACTTGAAAATTAGAGAATGAATTGTGTGCATGAGAGATAACTAACTATTAGCTTGCAAAATCCCATCAACATCAATAGGACACCATTGCAGCAAACACTAAATTATGCAAATGTGACCATGTAAAAAAGGATGTGAGTTACAAGGAAATATACAGAATAACCACACCAGTGCAGGACAACAGGTTAGACTCATTTCAAGTGTCTGGTTTTGATTTAATAAAGAAATAACCCCTGAATATACTTTTAAAAGAAAGATGTGATACAAAACCCAACCCTAACCTTTTATAAATTATTTGGGCTAATAGCCCACTAATAATAATTTATAATCTAACGACCAGCAAGCAGGATTACATGGAAGAGGGATATAAATCCACAAAGCAACCTAAATATGTGACTTAAGTCTCGTGTAGGGTCTTCTCCGTTCACAGTTTCATAAAACAAGGCCAATATCAATTAATTATTCAGTAGGGGGAAAAAATCAATGAGACTATTACCCTTATATTGAGCACAACCAAAATACAATACATGCAAGAATGAAAGACAAACTTAAATTGTCAAAAAGCAGTGATTTATATACCTTGTAGATAGCTTCAGATTTGCTTTTGCAAATAAATGCAAACTAACAACATCAGACTGAAGATCCAAATCACTAGAACTTGAAATTGTTGCATGTAGATCTCCACTTACAGGACTCAAAATCTTAATCTGTACATGTGGAGAGAGAGAGAGAGAGAGAGAGAGAGAGAGAGAGAGAGAGAGAGAGAGAGAGAGAGAGAGAGAGAGAGAGAGAGAGAGAGAGAGAGAGAGAGGTACATCAACATTTAAATCAAACTTGTTCTGTAGTCACCAAAAATAAAAATACCACAGCCTCTTCTTACCTGGCCATTTTTCCTAGCTACAGCTAATATCTGCAACAACAGCAACAAAAAAAGAAAAAGGAGATAAGAAAACAATGAGAATCCAGCTTTCTGTTTCATATCGTCATTGTCAAACTCAAAAGAAAATTCTACCAAACAGATAGGACAGAAACAATGATTAAGATAGTGAATGCTATGTAGTTTAGTGCCAAAAAAACCAAAGCATCTTCGTATTAAAGAGAGAATGCCAAAGTGGAGTTGTCTTTGGATAGTACGCTCTAGAATAATAATCAAGTGACATTATCAAATCACAAAATTCATGTTGACAAAACTTCCCTTACTACAAAAATAAAGAACATTTGACAAGCTCATGTAATGGAATAGACCATGATACATAAACTGAAAGAGAAACAAACCAACGCAACAAGGTAAAAAACTTACACGAAAAGATCTCATTTCTAGTATTTGTAAGAGCACTTAAGGAAACAAGATTACTATCTTAATTTCCAAAATCAAGCTAAATGCAAGATAAATACTAAAAATAAAGAATAGATTGTTGCAACAGTGAAGTAAACATTTAATTCAAACACTTGAAGAAGCAAACCAATGACAATTGCTGGAGAACAGCAGCAAAAATCAGATACAAGGTAAGCAATTTTTGGTTAGTAAAAGCAACAAAAATCAGATACAGCAAAAAACCTGTTTCACATGAAAAATTATCTCCAACAAATTCATGTTAGTTAAAGCAAGTTAGTCAGTTATCTAAATAATCAAACAACTGGTTTACATAAGAACACAAAGACGCACTATCTGCTTTCAATTAATTCTTATTTCTTCATTCCTTGGTCAAATGCAAAATCTGGTGGCGCCTATTTGAATAATTGATTAAAAACCAGCTGAAAGTCTCAAACACAAGTATGACAAGTGAGTTTAATAGTCAATATAGGATATCCGAAGACATGTAAAATTGAAACTGAAAGTTTAAATATAAAAAGGGGTCAGCAAAAACAAGCTATGTGAATTAAAAAGAGGCCTAACATGTGAATAAGGAATAGAATATACTAAAAATCTGATTGGTCATTGAGAACATTTAAAAATGGAGTGCTTTGAAAACTATTTTAATCCAGAAACTGCGCCTTAAAAATTGAACCAGCAAACAAGAAAAAACAAAAGCAGAACGCAATTAAAAAAAACTAGACAAGCCATATAAGAAAAACTGTACAATCACACAATAAACAAATAAAAATTTCACGCAACAGCAAGAGAAGCATAACAATTCATAAACCAAAAACCTAGACAAGCCACCACAAAGCTTACAAACCAACTAAAAGAAGAATGACAAGAAGCATATACCATCATACGAAGCTTTCAGATTCAAACTCATGCTCAATCCACACAAGAAAATGACACCCATACTTCCAAAACCAATAAAATAAATAAATAAAAATCATTCAGCAATAAGAGTAACACCTTAGCAATTGCTTTGGGTGGATATTCTGCTCCAAGTTTTGGATCAACACACTGCTTGACTTTATCCTCGCTAAGTCTTGGTGTAGCCTGAAATACAAGTTGCTATGATAACCTAAATTGGAAGATATATAAAATTTAATACATCTCAATTAACAAACCCAAACTTGTCTAAATCAGAAACGGATACAAATGCAAATTTAATCAGAACACTAGATACTTGAATCAACACAACAAAACCAGTTCAGATAACAAGTGGTCTTTAATCAACATAACCAGTTCAGAACACTAGACATTGGCACTAGATCTGAGATCGGGGAGAGAGAGAATGAGAAAGGAGGGGGTAAGGTTACGAAAACAACGTTGCCGGCTTTGCAAGCAGCGTCGACGGCAGATGTAAGGAAGGAAGATCCAAGATCCAAGATCCAAGATCTGAGATCGTCGACTGGTTGAACACAAGACGGCAAGAGAGAGGAGAAGCCCGAGAGGGAAGAACGGCGATGTCGGAGAGCTTCTTTACACGGAGGAGATGAAGGAGAGAGAAGGGAGATCGAGAGCGCCGTTGTGATGTGTTTCGTTTAATGATTTAGGGTTGCAGTTCCTTTATTTTATATACGTGTGAAAACGGCGGTTCAAAACCGCCACCAAACCCAAAGTTAATTATGGCAGCAACCAAAATTGCCATAATAACAGGGTATTACGGCGGTTCTTTAAAACCGCCGTAATGTCAATGCCATTTTAAACTCTTTTTTTTGTAGTGGGGAGCTGCCGGAGGTAGTTTATGGGGGAGAGAGAGGGGGAAGAGAGAGAAAGGAAAAGGTTGGAGAGAGAGAGAGTAGTTCAGAAATGAGGGAGAGATGATTTGCAATTTGAATTTAGGGAAGATTACCGTTGTTTACTGGCCGATAAATTCGATGGTAACACTTTGCGAATGACCAAAACGCAGCTTTTCATTAATTCAGATTACCGGTGGATAAATCCGACGGTAATGATCGTGCCAATTTTTTTCTCTAATTATTATCGACGAATTTACCATCGAAAATCCAAATTCGACAGTATTCATCATTTTTCTTATAATGATAGGTGTTAAAATATACATTTTTTTTAGAATTAAAAATAGTTTTTTAGAGTTAAAAATAACAGGTACACATAACAAAGTAATATATACCAACTAAATCTATGCACTCTTTAATTTAGAAAATAATTAAAATATTGTAAATTAAATTATTATTTAATTTATAAAATTAAGTATATAACAAACATTTTGAGGACGTTTTTTATTGCTAAAATATCCAAGTATGAGTTTTTATATAATTTTGGAGGGTTATAATTTATATTTACTTTTTTAACGTTAAAATAATTCTTTAAATGCATGCTAATAAATTAACTAATGATTTTTAATCAATTTTAGTAAAGTGTTAATTAATCGTTTTGTTTTAAATCAATAATTTTTTAAAAATATAGATTTTCTAAAATTTAAACCCCAAATATAAAATTTGAATTTTTATTCTTTTTAATTTGTTTTTTATATTCAATTTGAATTTAAATAGAATATTTCTTTATAAAATATGTTAGGTGAATACGTTAATCTTGTAACGAAGTCTAATTTGGTTTTTTTTTTTTTTTGTCTCTTTTCCTTCTCCTCCCTTTTAAATTAAAATTTATAATTATCAATTCTTAAGTTATTGAAACAAGTTAATTTGATTTATCAAAATGACTTAATCATATAGCATTATCAATTTTTTATTGGTATTTCTGTTTCAAAAATTATGAAAGATGTGTAGAGTAGCTGATCTGTTTTTCTTTTCCAATTTCGCTGCTAGTTGCAATAAAATTTTTCTTCTTCCTTTTCACTATCATTGATAAAAATATGCGTTTTCAATTTTCCTTAAATTTGCTGCGAAAATATGAAATAATACACAAAATGCTAAACAATTGTGTTTTGGTATAAAACAATAAATATGTAATTTTTATTTATTTAAAAAACTAATAACATGTCCAATAATGTAGTTTATGTTATTAAAAAAGGGTAAAAATATAATTTCTTTGATATTAAAACACAGATAATTAATTTTCATGCGTTATAAAAGTTAAAAAAAAAACTAAAATTTTATGCTATTTTTGACTTATTTAACAATACATCTACATTATATATATTCTTTTAAGTTGAAATAAATGTTGACTTGGAGAGAGCATTTCAAATTTGTATTGTCATACATCACTTTCACTTTTTCAAATATCTCGTCGTTATTTTCACGAAAAAAATGCTTCATCAACAATTATTATTAAAAAAAAAGGGAGAAAATTGGGACATACACATAATAACTATTCAAAAAAGTTTTTGATGTGACAAGTGAATAAACAAGCTATGATCAATTGAATATTTCAAGTTTCTCTTACTCTCCATCCTCTCCAATATACCTTCTCTTTGCTTACTAGTTTCACGTATGCTCTAGGCTTGCCTCAGTCTTGAGGATCCTGCCTATCAGAAATGAAACTGATCCGATCCATGAGAAGTTCCAGTATTGGAAAGAAAGAACATATCGGCATCCATGACGGTCTTGTCATAAGGTCCCTTGAATCCCCAATTGAGATGAGTTTAGTGGGAAATCGGGATAGAGATGACAAGATGTATTGGTTCCTTGGTATGTTCTTTCAGAAGTACGTCTGGATGCACCTCGTGGTATCAGAGCCTTATGAACTAAAGCAAAGAGAAGGTATATTGGAGAGGATGGAGAGTAAGAGAAACTTGAAATATTCATGTCAAGCCCTGAATCTAGCCAACCTATTTTTCATAACACAGAACTTTCTCTTGATCATTTGCCACCATCTGTCCATAAAACCCTATCCAACAAGATAGAAAACCTTGTTGAAATCACCCATGTTCCAGAAGACTCAAAGATCCCTGCTACTCAACAACCCTCTCAAACCCATACACTTTCTACCACAGAAAAGCAGTTTAGTATTCGCCACCTCATAAGAAGGGAATCATCACCTCCTGTTAAGGAAGTGATCCAAACTTCCCGTTTACAAGTCCAAGCCACCTCTGCAGAACAGTATGTTACGATTGAGATCCCACAAGAACTCATTCGTGAATACTTGTCACAGGGATATACTCACTTGCACCTTGGAGCCATAAGGTTGATTCTGACCTTACATGGCAGAAAAGGACTGCCTGTCACCGCAAAAATCGCACTTTTAGACACCACCTTCAAGGAATACCAACATGCGCTTATTGGAGCACTTGTATCCACTCTCACTAATGGAAGTGTGATTCTTACAATCTCGCCAGATTTCACTATCAGGCTTACAGATCCAACCCTTTCCCAAAGAATCCGGATACAAATCCAGTTGATTGGTGTTACACAAGACGCCAGTGCTGAACAGGCAACCCTCCATCACCAGGTGTTGTACAGAATCCAAGATCACGCTCTGGATCTGAACCTTCCAAACACCACCCATGATGCGCTTTTGATGTTCACAGACAGGAACCATGGTCCGGCTATAGTTAGCATCCCAAGGATGATTCCTCCAGACGAGCTTGCGGCCATAGTACCACTGGAATGGATTACTAACTATGAGAAAGCTTTTCCACAAAGCACTCTTGACGTTCATACAACAGCACCACTAGCGGTCACACGAGAGACTGACGGAACAGTCAGAACGGTTTTTCAAAGGCCAGGAACAGAAGGACGATCATCTTTTTTTAGACAGTCATCCTCCAGGAGGATCTATATGATCTCTCCTCTCACTGTTCAACATACCAGTGATCAAGATGACCCCCCAATTCACTACTATGAAGAAGGAAAGCCAGTCTATGTCTCACACGTCAATGGCCATTTCATATGGGATGTTGATCACAGTATGTGTGACTCAGATTGTGACTGCGATGCTTGGGGAGAATCAGAAGATGAAGACTACTACAAAAAGAAGAAGTCCAAGAAGAACAGGAAGCAGAGCTGTACTGCTCCTCCAAAGTTCCATCCACCAGATGAACCGGAAGAACCACCAAAGTTTCACCTAAGGAAAAAGAAAAAGAAGATCCTTAGGCCTCAATTCTCAGATCCTATTGCTGTACCATGTATAGCAACCCTCAAACCTTATGAGCAGGAGTTTCCTCCTCTACAAGTTTCCACTGACAGTCAAAGGATTACTCGACGGCCATACATAGCCCCAAAAGGAGTAACTCCACAAGGAATCCAATCAACTTCACCTCAAGATGAGGTCCTGAATTGGCAAACGGAGAATGCTGTTAGCCAAAACAAAGTCCTGTTGAGAATCGATCATACCTTGGAAACACTAGTTGAAAAGACAGACAACCTGTCCTCACAAGTGTACTCAGTTCAAACCCAAGTTGATGAGCTAAAAAGTAGACTGACCATACAAGCCCAAAAACTTGACCAAGACCTAAAAGCTTACATCCAAACCCATTACTTTGGTCCAAATTTCCAAAAAAAAGACCAAGAGCTTACTCGTATTAAAGCTCAGATCAGACAAATCGAACAAGACCAAGCCAGACAACCCAAGTCACAAGCTTTGGCCACAGATCCATTAGCCTTATATCCACCACAAAATACATGTACACACACTTCCTCCTCCACCACAGCCAACCATAGATGAACCTGACTATGACAACATCTTCAAGACCCATTACCATCTTGCCCGAAGACTACACACAAAGCCTAAGCCACACCCGGTCCAACCTACAGGATCTTCACAAAGAAGGACGCATAATCCACCATGGTCAGAAAGAGAATTTCTCAGAGGAGAAATATCTGGAGAAAAAACTGAGACAATTTCCAAAAGAAAAGAAGAGCAGGCACCAGAAAGGGAAACAATCGGAATGATTAATGCAGACGTCACTTCAAGTGACTCGTTTGAAGAAGTAACGTCTGACTCATCAGACTTTTCGGTTGAAGAATCATCTGAGGAAGATCAAATTGCAGATCTTTCTGCAATAGCGATGGTTGATCAGGCCAACCCAACCTCAGAGAACCAGGATGACCGGCAATCTTAGAGAGTGGATAAAACACTAAGTGAGTATGAGCGAATGCAGCTCACTGGTGGAAGTGCTGCTCAGTTTCTAGGAAGGTTGCATAGAGAATTTCTAGAGACATTGAATTATTCAGCAAAGAAATTCCCAGAATACTATGAGATGAAATGTTGTTCACTTAAGAAAGATCTAGAAAAGCATTTCAAAAGAATGCAGGCCAAATACTATCCTCTTGGAGGGCAGAGCAATTCAACACTTAAGGAAGTGTATCTTGCTTCACTCCCAAAAGAGCTCCTACCAGAGATACGAAGAACAATGACCATCTACCAGAAGGATATTCCAACAATAACCTTCGGGAGATCTACCAATTGGCTCTAGCTCTCTTGATAAGCTCTGCAACGCAAGACCTGTTCAAACTAGCCAAGAATTCTTGCTTCACTCCCAAAAGAGCTCCTACCAGAGATACGAAGAACAATGACCATCTACCAGAAGGATATTCCAACAATAACCTTCGGAGAGATCTACCAATTGGCTCTAGCAGCTCTTGATAAGCTCTGCAACCAGCAAGACCTGTTCAAACAGCTAGCCAAGAATTCCCTCAGATTAAAGGGAGCGTGCAACAAGTCTTATTTGCAGATCAAATGCAAGGATAAAGACTCTTGTGATTGCCACACAAAAAAGAAGCACCACTTCAGAGGAACCAGACGGCCAGATTTTTATCAAAGCCATTTCAGCAGAAGAAGGAAGTTCAATGGAAAGAAACGGTTCTTCAGGAAAAAGACTTTCAAGGACAAGCGAACAAAAAAATGCTTTCTTTGTGGACAAGCTGGGCACTTTGCCAAGAAATGTCCCAATAAGAAGCAGACAAGCAAAAGGGAAATAAAGATGCTTCAATCTTTACAAGACGCTGTCTTAACCCGAGAAGATGAAGATCTTGAATCTATCCTTGAAGAACAGTCAGAAGCAGATGAATACACAAAGTATATGCTTCATGATCCTGAAGATAGTTCTTCTGATGATGACTACAGACCAATCCACTATATGGCGCCTGCTCCGCCTCAACAGCGGATGACAGAAGGAGGATGTCTAGGAAGCTTAGGTTCCAAAAGAATTGATGGAATCCAACGACCCCACTTCAAAGTCAAACTTTTGGCGTCCAAGTATGATGTGCCAAAAAAGGTCGTAGCACTGCTTGATACAGGATCTTGTGCAACTGTTGTCAGGCCCAATCTGTTACCTGATGAAATTTGGGCTCCTCATGACAAGATATATACAACAGCCAGCCAAGGAAGATTTACTATTGATCACATTTCTAGAGGAAATATTGGGCTACAAATATTTCCTGAAATGGTGATTTGGCTAAAGGTTCTGGGAAGCTACCTCCCTGAGAAGGATGTACTGTTTGGTTTTGATGCATATTACCAAACGCAGGGAATGTCAATATGGCCTGAAGGACTGAAATACAAAAAGAAGTTCTTGCCATTTCTCGAAAACAGAGGCATCTATGAAATTAGCAAGGCTCCTTCAGACTATGAAGCTATTCAGAACAGGTTACTAAAAACTTGTTGTGACAGTCATGACAAGTTTGATCACCCTCTTCCTTTGTGGAAGAATCAAGAGTTCTTCATTCAATTGCCCTTCAAAAAGAATGAAGATATCAATCCTACCAAGGCGACCCACTCAGGAATCCTGAAGATCTGAAGTTAGCAAAGGAAGAATGTGCTTCGTTACTGAAGCAAGGTTTAATTGAACCCACAACTTCCAACTGGGCATACCAAGCATTCTATGTGGAAAAGAGGTCTGAACAGATCAGAGGAAAGAAGAGATTAGTGATTGATTACAAACCCTTAAACCTCTTCTTACAAGACGACAAGTTTCCACTACCAAGGATTGACGCCATAACTCCTCGGCTTAATGAAGCTAAACTTTTCAGTAAGTTTGATTTTAAAGCAGGATTTTGGCAATTGGGTATCCACCCCAAAGACAGATATAAAACGGGCTTTTGCATACCTGATGCACAATACCAATGGACTGTCATGCCATTTGGACTAAAGGTAGCACCATCATTATTCCAAAAAACGATGATCAGAATCTTTGAGCCTATACTTCACTCAGCTCTCATCTACATAGATGACATCCTACTGTTCTCAAAGGACGGCCCAACTCATCAGGCCCTTCTGATCCAGTTTACTGAAATTGTGGAAAAATATGGAATAATGCTATCCAAAAAAAAGAGCCTTATTGGTCAGGCCCAAATTGATTTTTTGGGAATGACTTTCAATAATGGTTTCTTCCAGCCTGGAGAGCACATCTCGAAGCAACTGTTAAATTTTCCTGATAGCCACCTGACGACAAAGCAGGTCCAACAGTTCTTAGGCATCATCAATTACATCCGTGACTTTATTCCGGATGTGACGAGACACACAAGCCAGTTGTCAAAGTTACTAAAAAAGCAACCCCCACCTTGGGGCCCTGAACAGACGACAGCTGTCAAGCACCTGAAAGAAGTAGCACAGAAACCCCCACCATTGAAGATTCCTAGCAATGGACAACGCATCCTGCAAACTGATGCTAGTGATAATTACTGGGGAGCTGTTCTCCTTGAAGAGATTGATGGAACAAGACACTACTGTGCGCATGCAAGCGGACAGTTCAAGGAGTCAGAAAAACACTACCATGCTACATACAAAGAGATCCTCGCAGTCAAAAGAGGAATCGAGAAGTTCAGTTTTCATTTGAGTGCATATCATTTCATTGTGGAAATGGACAATACGTCCTTTCCATCTATGCTGGACACCAAAGGAAAGATACTACCAAACTCACAACTTCTAAGATGGAAAGATTGGTTTTCACGCTATAAATTCACAGTAAAACACATCAAAGGGAACCACAACACCATAGCTGACTACCTTTCCAGACCAACCAAAGAACCTCCACCCAAAGTTCTTCACATCTTAGCCATGAATAGAGCTTCACCACCAACCTTCCCTCTTCCAGACTGCCCTCAAGACCATAAGTTCTATAGAAGAGAACCTGGACCGTTTCCTTTTTCCCTTCGACCTAGGACTGCTACTGAAGTCAAGAGCCTAGCCGAAGAATGCCTGTTTTACTGGTTACACAGGCTCCTCCTTGTTACCCAAATCACAGCAAAACCTCAACATTTTCACCCGAAAACACCTTATCATATCATACCCACCATCAAAGGTGAAATTCCTGAAGAAATGCTGTGGTTCATATGGGCGCTCTCTGTTCAGTATGATTGCGCTATCATAGTTCCTGGAATTGCTATGTACAGACTTCTCTGTGACAAAAGCTTCTCAGGAACAAATCTTGAGAAACTTCTCAAGATGTTTGCACCTATTCCATTTTGGAGAGGAAGACTTTTCAGTGCGCTAACAGACCATGACGTTTGGAACATTTCTGATAAGCTGAGACACAGGTTTTACTGTGCCTTTGTCTTAAGAAGGCTATTTGTTTCCCATCAAGGAATCCTTTACACCAGAAACAACATCAACATTGTTGGTTATTCAAAGATATGGCCAACAGATGAAAAACACTGTCTCAACAATCTGGCCAAACATCTTACCTTCCACAACAATCCCAACGTTGATGTACTCACAGGAGCCATTAAAGGACTCTCACTTTCATCAGAAGAGGAAGCTTCCTCCTCCAGAACTGTACAGGAAGAATTAAGAGAATTCCAAGCCAACTTTCTTGCTTCATCTGTGATTTATCCTACACCACCACTCTACCAAGATGAACACCCATGGAATTCTCCTCTTGAAGATCAAGCCACCTATGGCTACAGAAATATTGAAGATGAGGAACCAGGATCAAGGGTCTATCCAATACCGCCAAGCCCAACATATGTGGATGCTGGTATTGAAGACGATGATACTGAGGATCAATACACAGAAGGACCACATGACCTTGTGGATGACATTGATGAACATGAGCCCATTACGAAATACAATCCGTGAAGAATGGGACCCAGCAACAATCATAATGTCCAGAAATAATTATGATATTTTGTCTTTTATAATCATGTAAAATATGGTGTGACATAAAGTAAGTTTGTCCTTTTATAATCATAAAAAGGAGTGATGTGAGATAAAGCTGTCATAATGTAACCAGAGATGAGATTCCTTCTTATCTCTTAGTAGTGCGGTCCACGTGTCTGTATTCAAGTAGCTTACTTAAAGTTGTTTGTCTTGTTGTAATGATGGATAAGATTCTTTCTTATCCTCCACTACCCGAGGTGCATCCAGACGTACTTCTGAAAGAACATACCAAGGAACCAATACATCTTGTCATCTCTATCCCGATTTCCCACTAAACTCATCTCAATTGGGGATTCAAGGGACCTTATGACAAGACCGTCATGGATGCCGATATGTTCTTTCTTTCCAATACTGGAACTTCTCATGGATCGGATCAGTTTCATTTTTGATAGGCAGGATCCTCAAGACTGAGGCAAGCCTAGAGCATACGTGAAACTAGTAAGCAAAGATAAGCATATTGGAGACTCAAGATTTCAGAGAAGAAGAGATTTAGAGAGTATTCATGGTGAATATCTTACAATGGTTATATTGAAAGATCAACTTCTGGTTTTTACAATGGGAGAGCCCTCTATATATAGAGACTCTTGGGTAGTGGAGGATAAGAAAGAATCTTATCCATCATTACAACAAGACAAACAACTTTAAGTAAGCTACTTGAATACAGACACGTGGACCGCACTACTAAGAGATAAGAAGGAATCTCATCTCTGGTTACATTATGACAGCTTTATCTCACATCACTCCTTTTTATGATTATAAAAGGACAAACTTACTTTATGTCACACCATATTTTACATGATTATAAAAGACAAAATATCATAATTATTTCTGGACATTATGATTGTTGCTGGGTCCCATTCTTCACGGATTGTATTTCGTAATGGGCTCATGTTCATCAATGTCATCCACAAGGTCATGTGGTCCTTCTGTGTATTGATCCTCAGTATCATCGTCTTCAATACCAGCATCCACATATGTTGGGCTTGGCGGTATTGGATAGACCCTTGATCCTGGTTTCTCATCTTCAATATTTCCGTAGCCATAGGTGGCTTGATCTTCAAGAGGAGAATTCCATGGGTGTTCATCTTGGTAGAGTTGTGGTGTAGGATAAATCACAGATGAAGCAAGAAAGTTGGCTTGGAATTCTCTTAATTCTTCCTGTACAGTTCTGGAGGAGGAAGCTTCCTCTTCTGATGAAAGTGAGAGTCCTTCAATGGCTCCTGTGAGTACATCAACGTTAGGATTGTTGTGGAAGGTAAGATGTTTGGCCAGATTGTTGAGACAGTATTTTTCATCTGTTGGCCATATCTTTGAATAACCAACAATGTTGATGTTGTTTCTGGTGTAAAGGATTCCTTGATGGGAAACAAATAGCCTTCTTAAGACAAAGGCACAGTAAAACCTGTGTCTCAGCTTATCAGAAATGTTCCAAACGTCATGGTCTGTTAGCGCACTGAAAAGTTTTCCTCTCCAAAATGGAATAGGTGCAAACATCTTGAGAAGTTTCTCAAGATTTGTTCCTGAGAAGCTTTTGTCACAGAGAAGTCTGTACATAGCAATTCCAGGAACTATGATAGCGCAATCATACTGAACAGAGAGCGCCCATATGAACCACAGCATTTCTTCAGGAATTTCACCTTTGATGGTGGGTATGATATGATAAGGTGTTTTCGGGTGAAAATGTTGAGGTTTTGCTGTGATTTGGGTAACAAGGAGGAGCCTGTGTAACCAGTAAAACAGGCATTCTTCGGCTAGGCTCTTGACTTCAGTAGCAGTCCTAGGTCGAAGGGAAAAAGGAAACGGTCCAGGTTCTCTTCTATAGAACTTATGGTCTTGAGGGCAGTCTGGAAGAGGGAAGGTTGGTGGTGAAGCTCTATTCATGGCTAAGATGTGAAGAACTTTGGGTGGAGGTTCTTTGGTTGGTCTGGAAAGGTAGTCAGCTATGGTGTTGTGGTTCCCTTTGATGTGTTTTACTGTGAATTTATAGCGTGAAAACCAATCTTTCCATCTTAGAAGTTGTGAGTTTGGTAGTATCTTTCCTTTGGTGTCCAGCATAGATGGAAAGGACGTATTGTCCATTTCCACAATGAAATGATATGCACTCAAATGAAAACTGAACTTCTCGATTCCTCTTTTGACTGCGAGGATCTCTTTGTATGTAGCATGGTAGTGTTTTTCTGACTCCTTGAACTGTCCGCTTGCATGCGCACAGTAGTGTCTTGTTCCATCAATCTCTTCAAGGAGAACAGCTCCCCAGTAATTATCACTAGCATCAGTTTGCAGGATGCGTTGTCCATTGCTAGGAATCTTCAATGGTGGGGGTTTCTGTGCTACTTCTTTCAGGTGCTTGACAGCTGTCGTCTGTTCAGGGCCCCAAGTGGGGGTTGCTTTAGTAACTTTGACAACTGGCTTGTGTGTCTCGTCACATCCGAATAAAGTCACGGATGTAATTGATGATGCCTAAGAACTGTGGACCTGCTTTGTCGTCAGGTGGCTATCAGGAAAATTTAACAGTTGCTTCGAGATGTGCTCTCCAGGCTGGAAGAAACCATTATTGAAAGTCATTCCCAAAAAATCAATTTGGGCCTGACCAATAAGGCTCTTTTTTTGGATAGCATTATTCCATATTTTTCCACAATTTCAGTAAACTGGATCAGAAGGGCCTGATGAGTTGGGCCGTCCTTTGAGAACAGTAGGATGTCATCTATGTAGATGAGAGCTGAGTGAAGTATAGGCTCAAAGATTCTGGTCATCGTTTTTTGGAATAATGATGGTGCTACCTTTAGTCCAAATGGCATGACAGTCCATTGGTATTGTGCATCAGGTATGCAAAAGCCCGTTTTATATCTGTCTTTGGGGTGGATACCCAATTGCCAAAATCCTGCTTTAAAATCAAACTTACTGAAAAGTTTAGCTTCATTAAGCCGAGGAGTTATGGCGTCAATCCTTGGTAGTGGAAACTTGTCGTCTTGTAAGAAGAGGTTTAAGGGTTTGTAATCAATCACTAATCTCTTCTTTCCTCTGATCTGTTCAGACCTCTTTTCCACATAGAATGCTTGGCATGCCCAGTTGGAAGTTGTGGGTTCAATTAAACCTTGCTTCAGTAACGAAGCACATTCTTCCTTTGCTAACTTCAGATCTTCAGGATTCATTCCTGAGTGGGTCGCCTTGGTAGGATTGATATCTTCATTCTTTTTGAAGGGCAATTGAATGAAGAACTCTTGATTCTTCCACAAAGGAAGAGGGTGATCAAACTTGTCATGACTGTCACAACAAGTTTTTAGTAACCTGTTCTGAATAGCTTCATAGTCTGAAGGAGCCTTGCTAATTTCATAGATGCCTCTGTTTTCGAGAAATGGCAAGAACTTCTTTTTGTATTTCAGTCCTTCAGGCCATATTGACATTCCCTGCGTTTGGTAATATGCATCAAAACCAAACAGTACATCCTTCTCAGGGAGGTAGCTTCCCAGAACCTTTAGCCAAATCACCATTTCAGGAAATATTTGTAGCCCAATATTTCCTCTAGAAATGTGATCAATAGTAAATCTTCCTTGCTGGCTGTTGTATATTTGTCATGAGGAGCCCAAATTTCATCAGGTAACAGATTGGGCTGACAAACAGTTGCACAAGATCCTGTATCAAGCAGTGCTACGACCTTTTGGCACATCATACTTGGACGCCAAAAGTTTGACTTTGAAGTGGGGTCGTTGGATTCCATCAATTCTTTTGGAACCTAAGCTTCCTAGACATCCTCCTTCTGTCATCCGCTGTTGAGGCGGAGCAGGCGCCATATAGTGGATTGGTCTGTAGTCATCATCAGAAGAACTATCTTCAGGATCATGAAGCATACTTGTGTATTCATCTGCTTCTGACTGTTCTTCAAGGATAGATTCAAGATCTTCATCTTCTCGGGTTAAGACAGCGTCTTGTAAAGATTGAAGCATCTTTATTTCCCTTTTGCTTGTCTGCTTCTTATTGGGACATTTCTTGGCAAAGTGCCCAGCTTGTCCACAAAGAAAGCATTTGTTTGTTCGCTTGTCCTTGAAAGTCTTTTTCCTGAAGAACTGTTTCTTTCCATTGAACTTCCTTCTTCTGCTGAAATGGCTTTGATAAAAATCTGGCCGTCTGGTTCCTCTGAAGTGGTGCTTCTTTTTTGTGTGGCAATCACAAGAGTCTTTATCCTTGCATTTGATCTGCAAATAAGACTTGTTGCACGCTCCCTTTAATCTGAGGGAATTCTTGGCTAGCTGTTTGAACAGGTCTTGCTGGTTGCAGAGCTTATCAAGAGCTGCTAGAGCCAATTGGTAGATCTCTCCGAAGGTTATTGTTGGAATATCCTTCTGGTAGATGGTCATTGTTCTTCGTATCTCTGGTAGGAGCTCTTTTGGGAGTGAAGCAAGATACACTTCCTTAAGTGTTGAATTGCTCTGCCCTCCAAGAGGATAGTATTTGGCCTGCATTCTTTTGAAATGCTTTTCTAGATCTTTCTTATTAAGTGAACAGCATTTCATCTCATAGTATTCTTGGGAATTTCTTTGCTGAATAATTCCAATGTCTCCTAGAAATTCTCTATGCAACCTTCCTAGAAACTGAGCAGCACTTCCACCAGTGAGCTGCATTCGCTCATACTCACTTAGTGTGTTTATCCACTCTCTAAGATTGCCGGTCATCCTGGTGACAAACTCAGAGAGTACTTGTTGGATATCTGCATTAGGGCTGGCCATTCTAGTATCAATCCAGGCTCCAAAATCATTCAACCTTTCTCTGTACTTGTGAGAAGGAAGGTTATCGAAAGTGAAATAATGGTTGTCTGCTTTCGTCTGAGTGGACTTAGTCTGTGGAAGAACATCATCTTCTTCTTCTACGACTATTCCTTCTCCTTCTTCTTCTGAGGTTGGGTTGGCCTGATCAACCATCGCTATTGCAGAAAGATCTGCAATTTGATCTTCCTCAGATGATTCTTCAACCGAAAAGTCTGATGAGTCAGACGTTACTTCTTCAAACGAGTCACTTGAAGTGACGTCTGCATTAATCATTCCGATTGTTTCCCTTTCTGGTGCCTGCTCTTCTTTTCTTTTGGAAATTGTCTCAGTTTTTTCTCCAGAGATTTCTCCTCTGAGAAATTCTCTTTCTGACCATGGTGGATTATGCGTCCTTCTTTGTGAAGATCCTGTAGGTTGGACCGGGTGTGGCTTAGGCTTTGTGTGTAGTCTTCGGGCAAGATGGTAATGGGTCTTGAAGATGTTGTCATAGTCAGGTTCATTTATGGTTGGCTGTGGTGGAGGAATGTAAGTGGGTGTGTACATGGGATATTGTGGTGGATATAAGGCTAATGGATCTGTGGCCAAAGCTTGTGACTTGGGTTGTCTGGCTTGGTCTTGTTCGATTTGTCTGATCTGAGCTTTAATACGAGTAAGCTCTTGGTCTTTTTTTTGGAAATCTGGACCAAAGTAATGGGTTTGGATGTAAGCTTTTAGGTCTTGGTCAAGTTTTTGGGCTTGTATGGTCAGTCTACTTTTTAGCTCATCAACTTGGGTTTGAACTGAGTACACTTGTGAGGACAGGTTGTCTGTCTTTTCAACTAGTGTTTCCAAGGTATGATCGATTCTCAACAGGACTTTGTTTTGGCTAACAGCATTCTCCGTTTGCCAATTCAAGACCTCATCTTGAGGTGAAGTTGACTGGACTCCTTGTGGAGTTACTCCTTTTGGGGCTATGTATGGCCGTCGAGTAATTCTTTGACTGTCAGTAGAAACTTGTAGAGGAGGAAACTCCTGCTCATAAGGTTTGAGGGTTGCTATACATGGTACAGCAATAGGATCTGAGAATTGAGGCCTAAGGATCTTCTTTTTCTTTTTCCTTAGGTGAAACTTTGGTGGTTCTTCCGGTTCATCTGGTGGATGGAACTTTGGAGGAGCAGTACAGCTCTGCTTCCTGTTCTTCTTGGACTTCTTCTTTTTGTAGTAGTCTTCATCTTCTGATTCTCCCCAAGCATCGCAGTCGCAATCTGAGTCACACATACTGTGATCAACATCCCATATGAAATGGCCATTGACGTGTGAGACATAGACTGGCTTTCCTTCTTCATAGTAGTGAATTGGGGGGTCATCTTGATCACTGGTATGTTGAACAGTGAGAGGAGAGATCATATAGATCCTCCTGGAGGATGACTGTCTAGAAAAAGATGATCGTCCTTCTGTTCCTGGCCTTTGAAAAACCGTTCTGACTGTTCCGTCAGTCTCTCGTGTGACCGCTGGTGGTGCTGTTGTATGAACGTCAAGAGTGCTTTGTGGAAAAGCTCTCTCATAGTTAGTAATCCATTCCAGTGGTACTATGGCCGCAAGCTCGTCTGGAGGAATCATCCTTGGGATGCTAACTATGGCCGGACCATGGTTCCTGTCTGTGAACATCAAAAGCGCATCATGGGTGGTGTTTGGAAGGTTCAGATCCAGAGCGTGATCTTGGATTCTGTACAACACCTGGTGATGGAGGGTTGCCTGTTCAGCACTGGCGTCTTGTGTAACACCAATCAACTGGATTTGTATCCGGATTCTTTGGGAAAGGGTTGGATCTGTAAGCCTGATAGTGAAATCTGGCGAGATTGTAAGAATCACACTTCCATTAGTGAGAGTGGATACAAGTGCTCCAATAAGCGCATGTTGGTATTCCTTGAAGGTGGTGTCTAAAAGTGCGATTTTTGCGGTGACAGGCAGTCCTTTTCTGCCATGTAAGGTCAGAATCAACCTTATGGCTCCAAGGTGCAAGTGAGTATATCCCTGTGACAAGTATTCACGAATGAGTTCTTGTGGGATCTCAATCGTAACATACTGTTCTGCAGAGGTGGCTTGAAGACCACACTGTTGTAAACGGGAAGTTTGGATCACTTCCTTAACAGGAGGTGATGATTCCCTTCTTATGAGGTGGCGAATACTAAACTGCTTTTTTCTGTGGTAGAAAGTGTATGGGTTTATGAGAGGTTGTTGAGTAGCAGGGATCTTTGAGTCTTCTGGAACATGGGTGATTTCAACAAGGTTTTCTATCTTGTTGGATAGGGTTTTATGGACAGATGGTGGCAAATGATCAAGAGAAAGTTCTGTGTTATGAAAAATAGGTTGGCTAGATTCAGGGCTTGACATGAATATTTCAAGTTTCTCTTACTCTCCATCCTCTCCAATATACCTTCTCTTTGCTTTAGTTCATATGGCTCTGATACCACGAGGTGCATCCAGACGTACTTCTGAAAGAACATACCAAGGAACCAATACATCTTGTCATCTCTATCCCGATTTCCCACTAAACTCATCTCAATTGGGGATTCAAGGGACCTTATGACAAGACCGTCATGGATGCCGATATGTTCTTTCTTTCCAATACTGGAACTTCTCATGGATCGGATCAGTTTCATTTCTGATAGGCAGGATCCTCAAGACTGAGGCAAGCCTAGAGCATACGTGAAACTAGTAAGCAAATACGATACTGGAGAACCTGGACCGTTTCCTTTTTTCCTTCGACCTAGGACTGCTACTGAAGTCAAGAGCCTAGCCGAAGAATGCCTGTTTTACTGGTTACACAGGCTCCTCCAAATGTTTCAACCACTGTATACAAATACGATAAAATACCATATATATATATGGTGTTGCAGAAATAACTACGAAACATTTATGCACCAAAACAGGAAACCACAATCTCACCCAACTCAATTCTTCGAATTCGCGCCAAAACAGAGAACAACCACCCCACCCAACCTTACTCCTCAATTTTTTCTATTCTTTGCATAGTGCTTCACTCTCCTTTTCTCAGCACGGTAGAGTCTTTTCTCAGCACGTTACTCTTTTTTTCTCAGTGAGATTCATTCTCCTCTTCTCAACGCCCTGAACTCTCTTCTTTTAATCGAAGGTGAGATTCTATTTATTTTGGTTTATTTTGAATGCATTACTTTGATTTATGTTGGTTCTTCTTTCCTTAGGGTTTTGATTCAATTTTATTGGTTAGATTAGAAAAGTTGCTGCTTATTGAAGTAAAGTCAGAATTCAATGGAATCCACAAGCTCTAATGATGAGATTTGTTCTGTGTTTAGTTCATATATTGTTAATTTTTTATTTTTGATTTGATTTTAAGTATTTTCGATTTGTTACTTTTCTGATTTGTTAATTATGAAGTTTTTTATTTTTCATCCTAAAACTACTATTAGTAATCAAACACCTTTCAACTTGTTTTTAAGTATTTGATTATTTATATTTTGGGTTGTTCTAAGCATATGAATTCCATTTTTTTCTGTGAAAGATTATAAAGTTTTTTATAGCAATTATACAAAGAGAGTTAGCTTTTCATGGAATATAAGAACTACTAAGTAGAATTAAAATAGATAGATTACATACAAAATCTTGTTATTTTTCTAGAGCTGGTTATCGAAGATAAAAATTTGATTCACTAAAGAAGATAAATCCAACTTTTGAGCAAAATTGTGTTCTAGGATTTTAATTTTTTATTGTGTAATTTGTAGCCAAAACTGAAAAAGTTATGTTGTTGTGATTAGAATCCATTGGAATTAGAGCACAAATATTTTTTGTTTTTTTTTTTTTTTGCAAAATAGAGTTAGAGCATACTAGATACGTTGATTTTAAAAGAGATTGTTTGGTTACGCCATTCATTTGGAGGCAATTGCTATGATATCGTAGCTTTTGTATGTAAAAAATTTTTATTTTTTCATTTGGTTTATGCTTTCTTAAAATACTTTGTTGAAGAACTTTTTAACATTCTTAATTATTACATCTACAACAAGACTCTAATGGGTAATTAACTATCAGGAATCTGCTATAGACACTCTGAAAACACCTACTTTGGGCTAAGTTTATTGTTAATTTCTACAAGGTTGGTTTTTATCAAATTTATTGGTATCAAATAATCATCACAAGAATAATACTCATATCTCATATGTTTATTAATTATTATGCAGAGAAGTGAAGCAGGAAGTTCATTTCAAGCTGTGGACATTCTCAATGGAAAGTTATTGTGTGGATGGTGATGATATTTGTAACACCTTAATTTTTAGCACTTCATGATCGTATCAAAAAGTCAAGCGTTACTTACCTCTAAATTTTTTTATTATATACTATCTTTATTTAATATTGAGCCTTCGTAAATACGAACCGAAACTTTAATTAAGAAAATGAAAGGAGACTTTATTTTAAATCACTTAATCACAAAAGTATATATATTCACATAGCTTTATATACATAGACTTATTCAAATATCCTCAATTACATGTCCTATCCCCTTTTAAAACCAAAAGAAATAAACGTTGAGGGGTGGTGCACGAATTTGTGATCCGCACAACTAACCAGCAAGTGCACTGGGTCGTCCAAGTAATACCTTACGTGAGTAAGGGTCGATCCCACGGAGATTATTGGTTTGAAGCAAGCTATGTTTATCTTATTATTCTTAGTCAGGGTGTTAATTAAAATTATCAATTGGAATTATTAGATTGGAAAAATAAAGAGAATAAAAGCGTTACTTGTTGTGCAGTGATGAGAAATATGTTGGAGTTTTGGAGATGCTTTATCCTTTGAATTTCTACTTTTCCTTGAAATCCTTTTCCCACACGCAAGGTCCCATCCATGGCAAGCTCTATGTAGGGTGTCACCGTTGTCAATGGCTACTTCCCATCCTCTCAGTGAAAACGTTCCTATGCTCTGTCACAGCACGGCTAATCATCTGTCGGTTCTCAATCAGGTTGGAATAGAATCCATTGATTCTTTTGCGTCTGTCACTAACACCCAGCCTTCAGGAGTTTGAAGCTCGTCACAGTCATTCAATCCCAGAATCCTACTCGGAATACCACAGACAAGGTTTAGACCTTCCGGATTCTCAGGAATGCCGCCATCAATCCGGCTTATACCACGAAGATTCTGATTAAGGAATCTAAGAGATACTCATTCAATCTGATGTAGAACGGAGGTGGTTGTCAGGCACACGTTCATGGATTGAGGAAGGTGATGAATGTCACGGATCATCACCTTCTCCATAATTAAGCGCGAATGAACATCTTAGATAAGAACAAGCGTGTTTGAATGGAAAACAAAGTAATTGTATTAATTCATCGAGACGCTGTAGAGCTCCTCACCCCCAACAATGGAGTTTAGAGACTCATGCCGTCAAAAAGTATGTAATTCAGATCTGAAAATGTCATCAGGTACAGAATAAGTCTTTAAAAGTTGTTTAAATAGTAAACTAGTAACCTAGGTTTACAGAAAATGAGTAAACTAAGATAATTGGTGCAGAAATCCACTTCTGGGGCCCACTTGGTGTGTGCTGGGGCTGAGACTAAAGCTATCCACGAACTGAGGCTTTTCTTGGAGTTGAACTCCAAGTTATAACGTGTTTTGGGCGTTCAACTCCGGATCATGACGTGTTCCTGGCGTTTAACTCCAGACAGCAGCATGTACTTGGCGTTCAACGCCAAGTTACATCGTCTATCTTCGTGCAAAGTATGGACTATTATATATTTCTGGAAAGCCCTAGATGTCTACTTTCCAACGCCGTTTAGAGCGCGCCAATTGGACTTCTGTGGCTCCAGAAAATCCATTTCGAGTGCAGGGAGGTCAGAATCCAACAGCATCAGCAGTCCTTTTTCAACCTAACTCAGATTTTTGCTCAGCTCCCTCAATTTCAACCAGAAAATACCTGAAATCACAGAAAAACACACAAACTCATAGTAAAGTCCAGAAATATGATTTTTGCCTAAAAACCAATAATATTCTACTAAAAACCAATTAAAACATACTAAAATCTACATGAAATTACCCCCAAAAAGCATATAAAATATCCGCTCATCACAACACCAAACTTAAACTGTTGCTTGTCCTCAAGCAACTAGATAAATAAAATAGGATGAAAGAAATTAAGAAGTAATAATATCTAAGAGTTTTAAATGGAGCTCAGATTCTTATTAGATGAGCGGGGCTTGTAGCTTTTTGTTTCTGAACAGTTTTGGCATCTCCCTTTATCCTTTGAAATTCAGAATGATTGGCATCCATAGGAACTCAGAATTTGGATAGTATTATTGATTCTCCTAGTGTAGTATATTGATTCTTGAACACAGTTATTTTATGAGTCTTGGCCGTGGCCCTAAGCACTTTGTTTTCCAGTATTACCACCAGATACATAAATGCCACAGACACATGACTAGGTGAACCTTTTTAGATTGTGACTCAGCTTTGCTAGAGTCCCCAGTCAGAGGTGTCCAGAGCTCTTGAGCACACTCTTTTTGTCTTGGATCACGACTTTAACCACTCAGTCTCAAGTTTTTAACTTGGACCTGCATGCCACAAGCACATGGTTAGGGACAGCTTGGTTTAGCCGCTTAGGCCTGGAACTATTTCCTTAGGCCCTCCTATCCACTGATGCTCAAAGCCTTGGATCCCTTTCACCCTTGCCTTTTGGTTTTAAGGGCTGTTTGGCTTTTATTCCTTTTGATCCAAATTTTTTTTTAACTGCTTTTTCTTGCTTCAAGAATCAATTTCATGATTTTTCAGATCATCAATAATATTTTTCGTGTTCCTCATTCTTTCAGGAGCCAATATTCATAAAATTCAAGATAAAAATTATGCACTGTTCAAGTATTCATTCAGAGAACAAAAAGTATTGCCACCACATGTAATTAATTATAATTTTTATTATTAAGAACTCGAAAAATATAAATTACTTCTTTATTCTAAAAATCTACTACTTTATTCATGCCTGATGATGATGAGAAGAATAAATTATAACTTAATTGGAAATAAAATCAAAATAGATATACTAATTACTACTACTACTACTACTATATATCTCCTAAGGTAAATTTCTATAATAATACTATCACAGAGTTAAAGCTAAAAATTGGAACTCAACAACCTGTTGTTTTGAGAAGTAGATGTTCCTCTAATCTGTGGGGTGCTTTTTAAGGATTAATTTTTGGCGCTTCAGCTCCCTTAGATCACGCTCTTGCTCTTCCTGTTACTTAAGCAGTTTGCAAAGCATGCTACTTTGATTGTTCTGTTCTTCCTTTATTTGGTCCATAGCTTCTTGCAATTTGGAAATAGAAGCTTCAAGATGTCCCCAATATTCGAATTGAGGGAGTTCTGGGAGGGCTTCCTGTGCTCTCCTCTTGACTGAATCATCCTGCAGCTGTTGTTTGTCCATTGATATTCTAGTGATTGGCCTCTCAACTGAGATATACTCTGTTATTCCCATCTTCACTCCGGCATCTTTGCAGAGCATAGAAATTAAGCTTGGATAAGCCAATCTGGCATCCTTGGAATTCCTGTTTGCTATTTTGTATAGTTCACATGAGATCAGTTGATGGACTTCTACTTCTTTTCCCAACATGATGCAGTGAATCATTACTGCTCTTTTAATGGTAACTTCAGAACGGTTGCTGGTGGGCAATATGGAACGCCCAATGAAATCCAGCCAGCCTCTGGCTACTGGTTTCAGATCTTCTCTTTTGAGTTGATTTGGGATGCCAGTCGTACTGGTGGTCCACCTGGCTTCAGGGATGCATATATCCTCTAGAATCTTGTCCAGACCTTTATTTACCCTCATCATTCTCCTATTAAAGGAGTCTGGGTCATCTTTCAGTTGAGGAAGCTTAAATATCTCCCTGATCTTGTCAGGATGGGTATGAACAATCTTTCCTCTGACTAAGGTCCGATGGTCATAGAGAGCAGCTCCAATTATTCTTTGCCTGTCTGTCTGCCATAGATTAGCTTAGAACTCCTGAACCATGTTCCTTCCCACTTTCGTTTCAGGATTGGCTAGAATTTCCCAGTTCCTGTTTCGAATTTGCTCTTGGATCTCCAGATATTCATCTTCTTTCAGATCAAATTTGACTTCCGGGATCACTGATCTGTGACTCATTATTTTGTAGTAGTTGTCTGAATGTTCTTTAGTTAAGAACTTCCCTTGATTCCAAAGTGGCTTTGGAGTATTCTCTTTCTTGCCTCTTGGGGTGGGTTGTTTTCCTTTAGGAGCCATGATCTTAATGAGTATGTTTTTGTGATCACGGATAAACACACCAAACTTAGAGCTTTGCTTGTCCTCAAGCAAAAGAGAAGAAAGAAGAGGGATAGGAGGAGAGCAAGTGTGGCATGGTGATGATGAGAGGGGTGCCGAATTCAATATATAGGGAGGGGGTGGGAATTTTTGAAAATAAGAAAAAAAATAAGATAAAAGATATGATTTATAAAAGATAGATATGATAAGAAAAAGATATAGTTTAAAAAGAGAAAGATATGCATAATAATTAAAAAGATAAATCTGAATTTTTAATTTTGAAAAAGATTTTAAAAAGATAATTGAGTTTTGAAAACAAACTTAAAAGAGTTGGATTGGATTGGAAAACAATTTGTCTTTATGGATTAAGATATAATTGAAATTTTTGAAAAAGGAATTTTAGAAATTAGGGTTCTTAGAAAACTAATTTGATTTGAAGGATGACATTTTGAAACATGTTGATGCAAGAAATTATGAATTGAAACATAAAAATTTAGAAAATTTGTAAAGAAAAATGAATTTTACCTCCTCCCCACCATCCTGGCGTTAAACGCCCAAACGCTGCATGTTTTGGGCGTTTAACGCCCAAATGTTGCTTCTCCTGGGCGTTCAACGCCTAGCTGATGCATCTTTCTGGCATTGAACGCCAGGAAGTCCTTTGTCACTGGGCTTTTTCCGAACGCCCAGGATGCTGTCAATCTGGCATTAAACGCCCAGAAGGTGCTTCTTTCTGGCGTTTAACGCCTAGAAGATGCTCCTTTCTGGCGTTTAACGCCCAGATGGCTACCCTTACTGGCGTTGAACGCCCAGTGGGTGCTTCTTTTGGGCGTTCAACGCCCAAAATGTTTCTTACTGGCTTTTTTTCTCCAATGAACTTCCAAATTCCCCTGTAACTCTGTGAATTTAATCAATTGCTTTTATACCTTGAAGATATTTTGACCTATACCTGTAAAAATCAACAGAAGCAAATAAAATTAAATTTTGTGATTGGCTGGGTTGCCTCCCAGCAAGCGCTTCTTTAATGTCGTTAGCTGGACTATTACTGAGCTTTAATTAAGTCTCAGTTTTGAGCATTCTTGCTCAAAATTGCCTTCAAGATAATGTTTAACTCTTTGTCCATTAACAATGAACTTTTTGTTAGAGTCATTATCCTGAAGCTCTATGTATCCATATGGTGATACGCTTGTAATTACATATGGACCTCTCCACCGGGATTTTAATTTCCCGGGGAATAATTTGAGCCTAGAATTAAATAGCAGAACTTTCTGCCCCGGCTCAAAGACTCTGGATGACAATTTCTTATCATGCCATCTTTTTGCTTTTTCTTTGTAAATTTTTGCATTCTCGAAAGCATTGAGTCTAAATTCCTCTAGCTCATTTAACTGGAGCAATCGTTTTTCTCCAGCTAACTTGGCATCAAGGTTTAGGAATCTGGTTGCCCAGTAGGCCTTGTGTTCCAGTTCCACTAGCAAGTGACATGCCTTTCCGTATACAAGCTGGTATGGAGAGGTCCCTATAGGGGTCTTGAATGCTGTTCTGTATGCCCACAGAGCATCATCCAAGCTTCTTGCCCAATCCCTTCTACGGTTAATTACAGTCCGTTCCAGGATTCTTTTGAGTTCTCTATTTGAGACTTCAGCTTGCCCATTAGTTTGTGGGTGATATGGAGTAGCTACCCTATGGCTAACTCCATAACGAACCAGAGCAGAGTAAAGCTGTTTATTGCAAAAATGAGTGCCCCCATCACTGATTAATACTCTAGAGGTACCAAATCTGCTGAAGATGTGTTTCTGGAGGAATTTTAACACTGTTTTAGTGTCATTAGTGGGTGTTGCAATAGCCTCCACCCATTTGGATACATAATCCACTGCCACCAGAATATAAGTGTTTGAGTATGATGGTGGGAAAGGTCCCATGAAGTCAATGCCCCATACATCAAACAACTCAATCTCCAAGATCCCTTGTTGAGGCATGGCATAACTGTGAGGTAGATTGCCAGATCTTTGGCAACTGTCACAATTAAGTACAAACACTCGGGAGTCTTTATAGAGAGTAGGCCAGTAGAAGCCACATTGGAGGACTCTTGTGGCTGTTCGCTCACTTCCAAAATGTCCTCCATACTATGATCCATGGCAGTGCCATAGGATCTTCTGTGCTTCTTCCTTAGGCACACATCTACGGATTACTCCGTCTGCACATCTCTTGAAGAGATATGGTTCATCCCAAAGATAGTACTTTGCATCTGTGATTAATTTCTTTGATTGCTGCCTACTGTATTCTTTGGGTATGAACCTCACTGCCTTGTAGTTTGCAATGTCTGCAAACCATGGCACTTCCTGGACGGCAAAGAGTTGCTCATCCGGAAAAGTTTCAGAGATCTCAGTGAGAGGGAGGGACGCCCCTTCTACTGGTTCTATTCGGGACAGGTGATCCGCTACTTGGTTTTCTGTCCCTTTTCTGTCTCTTATTTCTATATCAAACTCTTGCAGAAGCAACACCCATCTTATAAGTCTGGGTTTTGAATCCTGATTTGTGAGTAGATATTTAAGAGCAGCATGATCAGTGTACACAATCACTTTTGATCCTACTAAATAGGATCTGAATTTGTCAATGGCGTAAACCACTGCAAGTAGCTCTTTTTCTGTGGTTGTGTAATTCCTCTGTGCGTCATTTAGAACACGGCTGGCATAGTAAATGACGTGCAGAAGCTTGTCATGCCTTTGTCCCAACACTGCACCAATGGCATGGTCACTGGCATCACACATTAATTCAAATGGCAATGTCCAGTTTGGTGCAGAGATTATTGGTGCAGTGACCAATTTAGCTTTCAGAGTCTCAAATGCCTGCAGACACTCTTTATCAAAGATAAATGGCGTGTCAGCAGCTAGCAGGTTGCTCAGAGGTTTGGCGATTTTTGAAAAATCCTTTATAAACCTCCTATAGAATCCTGCATGCCACAGAAAGCTTCTTATTGCCTTAACATTGGCAGGTGGTGGTAATTTCTCAATTACCTCTACCTTAGCTTGATCCACCTCTATTCCCTTGTTTGAGATTTTGTGCCCAAGGACAATTCCTTCAGTCACCATAAAGTGGCATTTTTCCCAGTTTAAAACCAGGTTAGTCTCTTGGCATCTCTTTAGAACAAGTGCTAGATGGTCAAGACAGGAGCTGAATGAGTATCCGAATACTGAAAAGTCATCCATGAAGACTTCCAGAAATTTTTCCACCATATCAGAGAAAATTGAGAGCATGCACCTCTGAAAGGTTGCAGGTGCATTGCACAGGCCAAATGGCATCCTTCTGTATGCAAATACTCCAGATGGACATGTGAATGATGTTTTCTCTTGATCTTTTGGATCTACTGCAATTTGATTATAACCTGAATATCCATCCAGGAAGCAGTAGTATTCATGACCTGCCAGTCTTTCCAGCATCTGGTCTATGAATGGTAAAGGAAAATGATCCTTTCTGGTAGCTGTATTGAGCCTTCTGTAATCAATACACATACGCCACCCAGTAATTGTTCTTGTAGGAACCAGTTCATTTTTTTCATTATGAACCACTGTCATGCCACCTTTCTTAGGGACGACTTGGACAGGGCTCACCCAGGGACTATCAGAAATAGGATAAATAATCCCAGCCTCTAGTAACTTAGTGACCTATTTCTGCACTACTTCCTTCATGGCTGGATTCAGCCGCCTTTGTGGTTGAACCACTGGCTTGGCGTCACCCTCCAGTAAGATCTTGTGCATGCATCTAGCTGGGCTAATGCCCTTAAGATCACTGATGGACCACCTAAGAGCTGTCTTGTGTGTCCTTAGCACTTGAATTAGTGCTTCCTCTTCCTGTGGTTCTAAGGTAGAGCTTATGATCACAGGAAAGGTATCACCTTCTCCCAGGAATGCATATTTTAGGGAAGGTGGTAATGGTTTGAGCTCGGGTTTAGGAGGTTTTTCCTCTTTCTGAGGGATTTTCAGAGGTTCTACTATTCTCTCTGATTCCTCTAGATCAGGCTGAACATCTTTAAAGATGTCCTCTAGCTCTGATTCGAGACTCTCAGCCATATTGACCTCTCTTACCAGAGAGTCAATAATATCAACACTCATGCAGTCATTTGGGGTGTCTGGATGTTGCATGGCTTTGACAACATTCAACTTGAACTCCTCCTCATTGACTCTCAAGGTTACTTCCCCTTTTTGGACGTCAATGAGGGTTCGGCCAGTTGCTAGGAAAGGTCTTCCTAGAATGAGAGTTGCACTCTTGTGCTCCTCCATTTCCAGAACCACAAAGTCAGTAGGAAAGGCAAATGGCCCAACCTTGACAATCATGTCCTCAATCACGCCTGATGGGTATTTAATGGAGCCATCAGCAAGTTGAAGACATATCTTGGTTGGTTTGATTTCTTCAGTTAAACCAAGCTTTCTGATAGTGGATGCAGGTATTAGGTTGATACTTGCCCCAAGATCACATAAAGCTTGCTTGGTACAAGTACCCTCTAATGTGCATGGTATCATAAAGCTCCCAGGATCTTTAAGCTTCTCAGGTAAGCTTTTCAGAATGACTGCACTGCATTCTTCAGTGAGGTAATCTTTTTCAGTCTCCCTCCAATCCTTCTTATGACTTAAGATCTCTTTCATGAACTTAGCATAAGAGGGTATTTGCTCAAGTGCTTCTGCAAACGGAATCTTTATTTCAAGAGTCCTTAGATAGTCTGCAAAGCGGGCAAATTGCTTATCCTGTTCCGCTTGGCGGAGTTTTTGAGGATAAGGCATTTTGGCTTTGTATTCCTCAACCTTAGTTGCTGCAGGTTTATTACTTACAGAAGTGGGTTGGGAAGCCTTTTTAGAAGGGTTGTTATCAGCACTTGTATGTGACTGATCCCCCACTGGCATTTGAATGCCAGGGGTGGAAGCTGGAGTGGCGTTAGACGCCACCTCCTTATTTGTTACTGGCGTCTGAACGCCAGAACTATGCTCCCTTTGGGCGTTCAACGCCGGATTCATGCTTGTTTCTGGCGTTGAACGCCAGGAATGAGCATGGGCTGGGCGTTCAGCGCCAGCATTATTCCTCTCTGGGCTCTGATTGTCCTCAGAGGGATTTTGAGTAGCTATTTGTTCATTTCTTGGCTTCTTGCTGCTTTGAAGTGAGGTATTTAATGTTTTCCCACTTCTTAATTGAACTGCTTGGCATTCTTCTGCTATTTGTTTTGACAGTTGCCTCTCTGTTTGTTTTAACTATACTTTCATATTCCTGTTAGCCATTCTTGTTTCCTGTAGTATTTCCTTGAATTCGGCTAGCTGCTTGGTTAGGAAGTCTAATTGCTGATTGAATTCATTAGCCTGATCTACAGGACTGAGTTCAACAGTTACTGTTTTAGCTTCTTCTTTCATGGAAGATTCACTGCTTAGGTACAGATGCTGGTTTCTGGCAACTGTATCAATAAGCTCTTGAGCTTCTTCAATTATTTTTCTCATATGTATAGATCCACCAGCTGAGTGGTCTAGAGAAATTTGAGCTTTTTCTGTAAGCCCATAGTAGAAGATGTCTAATTGCACCCATTCTGAAAACATTTCAGAGGGGCATTTTCTTAGCATCTCTCTGTATCTCTCCCAGGCATCATAAAGGGATTCGTTATCTCCTTGTTTGAAGCCTTGGATGCTTAGCCTTAGCTGTGTCATCCGTTTTGGAGGGAAATAGTGACTCAGGAATTTTTCTGACAGCTGCTTCCATGTTTTTATGCTGTTCTTAGGCTGGTTATTTAACCACCTCTTAGCTTGATCTTTTACAGCAAATGAAAACAGTAATAATCTGTAGACATCCTGATCCACTTCCTTATCATGTACTGTGTCAGCAATTTGCAAAAATTGTGCCAGAAACTTTGTAGGTTCTTCGTGTGGAAGACCAGAATACTGGCAGTTTTGCTGCACCATGATAATGAGCTGAGGATTCAACTCAAAGCTACTAACTCCAACGGAGGGTATACAGATACTACTCCCATATGAAGCAGTAGTGGGGTTAGCATATGACCCCAGAGTCCTCCTGGACTGTTCATTCCCACTTAATTCCATGATGGAATAAAAGAGATGATATGTATGTTGATATTATTTATTTATTTTTTTCTAAAAAATTAATTTTTATAAAATAAAATAAAAAATGAAATAAGTAAAAGAAATTGGAAATATTTTGAAATTGAAATTTGAATTTTTATATAAAATTTTCGAAAAGAAAGTAGTTCAAAATTAGTTAGAAAATATATTATTTTTTTTTGAATTTTGAATTTTATGATGAAAGAAAAATATGCAAAAGACACAAGATTTAAAATTTTTAGATCCAATGCTCTTTATTTTCGAAAATTTTGGAGGGAAAACACCAAGGAACACCAAACTTAAAAATTTTAAGATCAAAACACAAGAAAGAGTCAAGAACACCTTGAAGATTCACAAGAATACCAAGAACAAAAGAAAGAACACCAAACTTAAAATTTTTAGAAATCCAAGACAAATTTTCGAAAATTAAAGAAAGATCAACAATAAAACACCAAACTTAGAGTTTGGCACAAGATTCAATCAAAGAAAAATTATTTTTGAAAAAGATTCCAAAGAAGATACCCAATTATCAAGAACAACTACCAATGCTCCAGCCAATTGGGCAGTAATTTCAATGTTGATTTTAAAAATGTATTATATTTATAGATGAAAATGTAAATTTTTAAAAGTTAATGTTTTGAAAAAGCACAAGAAAAACAAGAAAAGACACAAAACAAGAACAACTTGAAGATCAATGAAGAACAAAGAACACAAGTTCAAAAATTTAAAGAAAATTGTGAAATATGCAATTAACACCAAACTTAGAATAAGACACTAAACTCACGAAAATTAGCAATTAATTAAGAAGAATAATAAATTTTGAAAAGAAATTTTTGAAAAGAAACTATCCTATCAAGATTTAATGACTCTATAACAATAAAAATAAATTATTCCTAATCTAAGAAATAAAATAAACCTTTAGTTGTTCAAACTCGAATAATCCCCGGCAACGGCGCCAAAAACTTGGTGCACGAATTTGTGATCCGCACAACTAACCAGCAAGTGCACTGGGTCGTCCAAGTAATACCTTACGTGAGTAAGGGTCGATCCCACGGAGATTATTGGTTTGAAGCAAGCTATGTTTATCTTATTATTCTTAGTCAGGGTGTTAATTAAAATTATCAATTGGAATTATTAGATTGGAAAAATAAAGAGAATAAAAGCGTTACTTGTTGTGCAGTGATGAGAAATATGTTGGAGTTTTGGAGATGCTTTATCCTTTGAATTTCTACTTTTCCTTGAAATCCTTTTCCCACACCCAAGGTCCCTTCCATGGCAAGCTCTATGTAGGGTGTCACCGTTGTCAATGGCTACTTCCCATCCTCTCAGTGAAAACGTTCCTATGCTCTGTCACAGCACGGCTAATCATCTGTCGGTTCTCAATCAGGTTGGAATAGAATCCATTGATTCTTTTGCGTCTGTCACTAACGCCCAGCCTTCAGGAGTTTGAAGCTCGTCACAGTCATTCAATCCCAGAATCCTACTCGGAATACCACAGACAAGGTTTAGACCTTCCGGATTCTCATGAATGCCGCCATCAATCCGGCTTATACCACGAAGATTCTGATTAAAGAATCTAAGAGATACTCATTCAATCTGATGTAGAACGGAGGTGGTTGTCAGGCACACGTTCATGGATTGAGGAAGGTGATGAATGTCACGGATCATCACCTTCTCCATAATTAAGCGCGAATGAACATCTTAGATAAGAACAAGCGTGTTTGAATGGAAAACAAAGTAATTGTATTAATTCATCGAGACGCTGCAGAGCTCCTCACCCCCAACAATGGAGTTTAGAGACTCATGCCGTCAAAAAGTATGTAATTCAGATCTGAAAATGTCATCAGGTACAGAATAAGTCTCTAAAAGTTGTTTAAATAGTAAACTAGTAACCTAGGTTTACAGAAAATGAGTAAACTAAGATAATTGGTGCAGAAATCCACTTCTGGGGCCCACTTGGTGTGTGCTGGGGCTGAGACTAAAGCTATCCACGAACTGAGGCTTTTATTGGAGTTGAACTCCAAGTTATAACGTGTTTTGGACGTTCAACTTCGGATCATGACGTGTTCCTGGCGTTTAACTCCAGACAGCAGCATGTACTTGGCGTTCAACGCCAAGTTACGTCATCTATCTTCGCGCAAAGTATGGACTATTATATATTGCTGGAAAGCCCTGGATGTCTACTTTCCAACGCCGTTGAGAGCGCGCCAATTGGACTCTTATGGCTCCAGAAAATCCATTTCGAGTGCAGGGAGGTCAGAATCCAACAGCATCAGCAGTCCTTTTTCAACCTAACTCAGATTTTTGCTCAGCTCCCTCAATTTCAGCCAGAAAATACCTGAAATCACAGAAAAACACACAAACTCATAATAAAGTCCAGAAATATGATTTTTGCCTAAAAACCAATAATATTCTACTAAAAACCAATTAAAACATACTAAAATCTACATGAAATTACCCCCAAAAAGCGTATAAAATATCCGTTCATCAAGGGGAAAATAAAATCTAACAACTCAACTTGTGAACATAATCTTCTATGTTCTTGTAGCTCCGCACTAAATCTTTGCATCTGTAGCTGAAAGGGGGTGAAAATAGGGGGTAAGAACTAGGGAGTTCTTAGTAGGGTTGGAGTTAGAAGTTAAGTTCATTTCATTACGTTTGTAGTCAACAACAACAGTCAACAAAGTATAATCTAACTCAGCAATTACAGAACATAGAATCCAATCACAACCACATACAATCATAGAAAACACAATCACAAACAAGTATGCGCAAACAAACATGATGCATGTCTAGTCGTATACAGGCCATGAGCTCATGTGTCGGTTTGTTGCCCGATTTCCGACACTGGTCCTGAGATAAGTGTTTCGTATCGCCGTTCCTATCTCAGCTAACGTCCCCTCTATGAGCGTTACGCATCGCCGTCCTCATGGGGGAACCTTCCTTTCGGTCACCAATGAGCATTACGCATCGCTATCCTCACGGAGCCCTCCTTATAATATCAAGTGAGTGTTATGCATCACCGTCCCCACGAGATACTTGGCACTAAGTCCCAAACAGTACTTAATTTCTTTTTAATCTTTTCTATATGCTCTACTATGGCAGACGTTCATTAGATTCTTTTAATCTTTGTTCTCTACTCTCCTGTGGCAGAGATTTCTTCAATTAATACATTTCTTTCTCTTATATTTTCTTCTCTCATGAGGCAGAAGTTCTTCAGTTTCTTTCTTTTAATTATTCAATTTTCTGTTATTTATTGAATTATATTTCCACTTAACTCAGCAACTTTTGTCTGAGTTTGGCTTACAGTTCCATAACCTCTTGGTGAGCAAAATTGACTCCGCAAACTTTCACACAGATGAACCGGAAAGTGCACCGGGGTTGTCCAAGTAATACCTCAGGTGAGTGAGGGGTCGAATCCCACGGAAATTGTCAAATTGAGCAAGCAATGGCTATCTTGCGGATCTCATTCAAGCGATTAGAATAGATGGTTATTTGGTTGAAAAACGCATAAAACACAATAAGAAAAGAGTTACCGGATTGGTGTTTAATGAATGATATGAGAGCGGTTGAAGCTTCAGAGATGCTTTCTCTTTCTGGATCAACTTTTTTCACTGTCTACTTCAACAATGGATGATTAATTCCATGGCAAGCTGTAAGTGATTAATGCCGGGGCTAGTGTAATTAATCTCCTATGCTTTAGATCAAACACTAGTGCTAATGGTCATCCAATCTAAATGAGAGTGAAGCTCTAGAGATTCAGTCCCTTGAAGATCCTACTCGAAACACTGATGAGCAGATATTTTATATGCTTTTTAGTGGTATTTTCATGTAGTTTTCAGTATGCTTTAGTCACTTTTTAGTATATTTTTATTAGTTTTTATGCAAAAATTATATTTCTGGACTTTACTATGAGTTTGTGTGTTTTTCTGTGATTTTAGGTATTTTTTGGCAGAAATTGAGGGACCTGAGCAAAAATCTGATTCAGAGGCTAAAAAAGGACTGCAGATGCTATTGGATTCTGACCCTCCTGTACACGAAATGGATTTTCTGAAGCTACAGACCCCCAATTGGCGCGCTCTCAATTGTGTTAGAAAGTAGAAATCTTGGGCTTTCTAGCAATGTATAATAGTCCATACTTTGCCCGAGATTTGATAGCGCAAACTGGCATTTTAACGTCAGCTTTTTACCCTTTTCTGGCGTTAATCGCCAGAACTGGCATAAAAGTTGGAGTTAAATGCCCAAACTGGCACCAAAGCTGGCGTTTAACGCCAGGAATAGCCTATGCATGTGAAAGCTTCAATGCTCAGCCCAAACACACACCAAGTGGGCCCCGGAAGTGTATTTCTGCACAATCTATCTTAGTTTACTCATTTTCTGTAAACCTAGGTTACTAGTTTAGTATAAAAACTACTTTTAGAGATTCATTTTGTACCTCATGACATTTTACATCTGAATTTGTATCTTCTACGGTATGAGTCTCTAAACCCCATGGTTGGGGGTGAGGAGCTCTGCTGCGTCTTGATGGATTAATGCAATTATTTCTGTTTTCTATTCAATCACGCTTGTTTTTATTCTAAGATATTCATTCGCACTTCAACATGATGAATGTGATGATCCATGACACTCATCACCATTCTCAACTTATGAACGCGTTCCTGACAACCACTTCAGTTCTACCTTAGATTGAGTGTGTATCTCTTGGGTTCCTGGTTCACGAGTTTGATTACTTCTCCTAACAACAGAGCGTTCAAATCCGTGGAACCAGAGTCTTCGTGGTATAAGCTAGAATCAATTGGCAGGGGAAGGGGTGACTATGACGAGCTTTAAACTCACAAATGTTGGGCGCAGTGACAGTGTGCAAAAGGATCAATGGATCCTATTCCAGCACCAGTGAGAACCGACAGATGATTAGCCCTACGGAACCCGTAGTTGGACCATTTTCACTGAGAGGATGGATGGTAGCCATTGACAACGGTGATCCACCAACATACAGCTTGCCATTGAAGGAGCCTTGCATGCGTGAAGAAGACAACAGTAAGAAAGAAGAGATTCAGAAGATAGAGCATCTCCAAAACCTCAACCTGTTCTCCATTACTGCATAACAAGTATTATTCATTTCATGTTCTTTTACTTTTTACAAACAAAACTCTTTCTATTATTAATCTCCTGACTAAGGTTTACAAGATAACCATAGATTGCTTTAAGCCGACAATCTCCGTGGGATCGACCCTTACTCACGTAAGGTATTACTTGGACAACCCAGTGTACTTGCTGGTTAGTGGCACCGGAGTTGTGAAAAGTATGAATCACAATTCCGTGCACCAAACGCCACAGATAAGGTTAGATCTTCTAGATCAGAGAATGAAGCTTTATGATCCTAGCTTATATCATAAAGGCCCTAATCGCCTCGTACCTTGGCTGAACAGATGTTCCCATGTCCCCAACGAAGTCGTGGATTAGCCGTCTAAGAGATGTATAATCAAACTTGTGGTTCAATACTATCCTGCTAAGGACTCGTAAGAACCCATGTAGAAAATGGGTCATACACTCGTTCCACCCGGTATCATTAGATTGAAGAACGAAGATACATCTTATAAGAGAATCAAACCCATATTGAAATAGAAACAATAATATTATTAATCCATGAAAATCAGCAGAGCTCCTAACCTTAACCTAGGAGGTTTAGTTGCTCATGATTTACAGAGAAACAATGGTGAATTCGAAAAACATGGCAAAAAGTCCTGAACAAGGATGATCCTTGTTCTATATATACTAATCTAGTAACTAGAGATTGCAGAAATAAGACAGACTAGACTCTTAGTGCAAAAATCCACTTCTTAGGCCCACTTGGTGAGTGTTTGGGTTGAGCTTTAAGTGAATCCACATTTTGAGACTCCCCTTGGGGCGTTAGACGCCAAACTTGCTCCCTTTCGGGCATCCAACTCCAGGCTTGCTCCCTTTTGGGCGTTCAACTCCAGACAAGGAGTAAGATGGGCGTTCAACAGCCATTTTGGACCATCATTTCCAGAGTAACATATGAACTATTATTTATTTCCGGAAAGCCGTGTAAGTTAGCTTTCCAACGCCGTTAGGAACTCTCCATTTGGACCTTTGTAGCTCCAGATATGCTCGTTTGAATGCACGGAGGTCAGAATCTGACAACATCTGCAGTCCTTTCTCAACTTCTGAATTAGACTTTTCTAGAAATTGCCAGAATCACCAAAAAATCACCTAAAATCATAGAAAAATCACAAAAACTCAAAGTAGCATCGAAAAATTTATTTTTGCACTAAAACCTACTAAAACTTAATAAAATTTAACTAAACATACTGAAAACAATGAGAAAATGGTACTAAAAAGTGTATAAAATATCCACTCATCACCTCTGTAAGCAGCCTCGGTCTTATAGGTGAGGCTTTCTCTAACCAATGAATGTATTGATAACCTCTGTAAGTACCCTTTATCTTACAGGTGCGACCATCCCCAAGATTGGCTGATGTCTCTCTGAAAAGCAAATCTCGGTGAACTCACCACCATATCTTTGTTTATCTCATTTTCTTTTCGTTCTTTCTTTCTTTCTTTCTTTTCTTTCTTATCATTTCATAATATAAATTATCTTTACACTATTCTCTCATCTTCCCATTAAGTATCTTATGAAAAAGAATTATAAAGTTTCTTAATTAAGTCAGTGTTTCCTAAAACTTTTAAGATTACTCTGCTTGCTTGCTTTATCATTAGTAAAACATATTATGATCTTTTTACAAGATAATATATTTGATAAATAATAATTATAATAATAATAATAATTTATTTTAATATAAATGAGTCATTTTAAAGAAGTATTTAAAATAATATTTATAATCTTCTTTTAAAACTTAGTTTATAAAACCTTATTCTTAAACTTTTATCAATTACTTTCTAAATCACAAACTTTTTAATATTCTATCTTTAAACTCAATACTTTATAAAATTATGTTTGAACCCTCACTTGTTTTCATCTTTATAAAAATAACCTTGAATTTTTATAAAATACCAATTTTACTTCTGAACTTTACTTATTACCCAAAATACGTGAAAATTTATATAATTACAAAAAGTACCTTGATTTTTATATACAAATACGATGTTACACTTCAAAAATAAAATTTAATTACTAATCTTTCTTTTATACCAAAACCGAAACCCTTAACCTTTTTCTCTTAAAACTATTAGTTGTGTTTTAATCCGTTCTCAAGTTTTTCGATTACTGATTCTTCATAACATTTAATCTTTTCTCTTGGCTATCAAACCTTACCAAATTTATCTCTGAATACCATACCAAAATAGCCTCAAATTCACCAAATCACCCCAGTTGACTATTCATACATAGCCGACCCAAAATCTCAAGCAAACAACAATAATTCAACATAAACTTAATCAAACTCAAACAATAATCAATCAAACAAACCCCCTCTGTATAACATCCTAGGTGTAAACCTCTGTGTGGTAGGGTGTTACAGCTATTGCATGCGACATCAAACTGTTGCATTGTCACCGAAGCTACCACTGCTCTGTTCTCTCGCTTATTCGTAAGTACAGTAAGCTGTTCCTTGTTTTGAACCCTTTTAGTTGCTATTCTGTTACATGTTACTGAGGTTTTTGTGACATTAATACCTTAGAATTGACTTTCAATTATTGTATGTTGTGATTGAAGTTGCCGCTGTTACTGTGAAAGTAGTATGGAGCTGTGGTTGCGGCTACCGCTACCGCGGGCCAAGAGAAAAAGGGCTTTTTGCACGTTTTATAGATTTTGGGTTTCGATTACTCAAGGCAGAGACTTTTTCGTAAAACTATTTTATTTACAGAATTATTACAAGTCGATATTGATATGAAAAATATATTTTTATGATTTCATAAGTCTTATGGATTGAACTTAGTTATTTTGGATAAATGTGGTTGTATACCTGATGGATATATTGATTGTTTAATAAGGCTAGATAATTTGGTTAGTTGATTGATTGTATTGAGTTGGTGGTTGTTGAATTGGTTCTTTCTTGATTTCTTGAATGTGATTGGTTGCTGTAATTTTTTGTTACATTGAATTCCTTAATTTGGGCATTGGATTGAAATTTGTTTGATAAGTGTATTTTTAAAAGTTGATTGGAAGTTATTAAATGTTGGAAATTTTATATGATTTGGTTGATTCTAGATTTAATGCTATTTTGAATCAAAGTGAATTGAGAATTTATGGTAACGAGGAACCCGTAAGGGTAGTAAAGTCCGAGTTTTAGGGGAGGCGCTACCGAAATTTTTATAATTTTGGATTGAAATTGAATAATAAAGAAAATAATATTGATTGTTGCCCCCTAAAGTTTAGAGACTTTGCCGTAGAATTTAATTTAATAAATTTTGATTTAAGGTAATTTAATTTAATTTAATAACTTATTTTGGCTTGGATTAATTTAAGAAAAGAATTATGTTTTGGGACCTTGAGGAAAAAGCTTTGAAAGATTTTAGTGGTTTTCACAATTAATTGAACTCAAATGTTTAAACTTCAAATGGTTTTGAAGTTAGTTTTGGATTTCTGGTTGAGTAAAAATGAGGATTTCGTTTGGTTTTCAAAAAGAATGAACTTGGAAGTGGGCTATTTGTGAATGCACTAAGTCTTTGGTATGTTGTCAATGATTTGAGTTTTGTGATGGAAACTGTGTTGGTTTCAAAGCTTGAAGTGGGGAATAGGTGCTATTTTCTAACGTAAATATTCAAAAAGAGGTTGTTTTTAAAGTTGCAAAGTTTTGAATGACAATAGCGTTTGTCTAGTTTATGACGTTCGAAGAACAGATGAAACATAATTTTTGTAACGAAAGTTATAAAGGTGTTAAAACTAATGTTTACTATACTGGTGGCAAGGATGGTGGTGAATCCCACTTGCACACTGAGTTGAACTCTACCAAAACAAGGATGGTGGTTAATCCCGCTTGTTTGTGGTTCTCTCTGATAGCACGATGACATGGCATTCTCCCTCTAACGAATGGCAGGGCATTTTCCCTCTAACAGCGACAGGGCCCTAAGAGAAGGTGACAGGACACTCTCTCTCTAGTAGCTATATCGATAAGCTAAGATATGTTCCTCTTTGGGTGCCTTTCTCTTGGATTGTAAGGTGACAGGACACTCTCCCTCTGATGGCTAGCCGATATGCTGAGATATTAAGCGCAACCAAAAGAACGATATCCACGTTAACTACCGAGTGTGTCAAAATTGGCATTATAACCAACAAGTGAGTTCATGGCTTTTAGGACAAGCATGCATCATATAGCATTTGTTTGCTAGTGCTTAAGTGTGCTTATAGCATGCATCATATAGCATTTGCTAGCATTTGTCTAATTGTTAATTATGGTACTTGTTGTAACTACTTTCTACTTGTGTTTGTCTTGTATTGTTTGTGCCTATGATTAATTTTGTCTTGAGAAGGAGTATTGGTGAATAAATTGATGCTTTCGAAACCAAGTATAAAAAGCGAATTCTAGCATCCTCGAACCACGTGACTCACATTACCCATTACTTATCAATTCTAATTCGCCTATAATAACCTATTAACTTTCCCGTACACATAAGCCATCAACATTAAGTTGGCCAGACTTAACATCAACAGATATGCAATGGTAAGCTAACATCATTAATCAACAGGTAATCATGTGCATAAAGCTCTAATTCTTGTTATCTGGACAAGAACTACAACATGACAGAAACTCAGAGTATGAAATGAAGCATAGTCAGTCATTTCCCAAGGCTCTAATCAGGATGAACCTTTCTGATACCATAATATAACACCCTTACTTTTAACACCTCATGATCGTACTAAAAGTTCAGGCGTTACTTACCTCTAATCCGTTAATTTAATATTATAATTATTTAATATTGAGCCTTCGCGAATATAAACCAAATTTTAATTAAGAAATCGAAAAGCCTGTTTACTTTAGATCACTTAATCACATAATTACATTGACATAATAATAAATACATAAACTTAATCAAACTTCACAATTACAAGTCCTACCCCTCTAAAATCTCAAAATGACAATTGACGAGGGGTAAAGTCTCAACTAAACCAACAAACAGAAAATCCAGCATATATATAAAATTTGTAGATCAGTCGAAAGGGTTCTCATTCGAGGGTTTAAGAATTGTTATAAGAAGATACATATAAAGAGAAGAATTGATTTCAAGGCTGTAATTATCGTTCATCCTATGAATCTTTTAAAAACCAATAGCTAAGCATCCAAAATCTTAAAAAAAAAACAAAATCTAATTATCAAGAAATCAAAAACCTTTCATTTCATATAAGAAAATCTTAATCAATTTTCTAGACTGTATGAATGACCAACCTATTCCAAGCATAGGTTCATTAACTCTATGCTGAACCAGCTTGATTTTTCACACTTTTCTAATCCCTTAATCAGAAACCAATCACAGCCCCCAGCTCAAGCAATTCAACCAAATTATCAATCTGATCATCACATCAGGAAAATAACCCTCAGCTTCACCACCACCAGCATGAGGGATCTCTCAGTTACACACACATAGAATACAAATAAGGAAAATAGATGAGTCCATATTTTACGATAAGTTTTTGTTAGAATTGAGTGGATTTCATCATATAAACCTACACTTATTCCATTAAATAGCATGCTTTTGAGCTTTCTTCCTAAATTGTGCTTGATTATAAAAACATGCTCTCTTGTGCTTAATTTAGTAAATTTTATCCCATTTGCCTTCCATTCGATGCCTTGATGTTGTTTGTGAGTGATTTCAGATGTATAAGGCAGGAATGACTTGGTAGGAATGGAAAAAGAGCATACAAGGAGGAGGAAGCATGAAGAAATAAAGGAGTAGAGCATATTGATGTGTGCATGCGTACAGCCATTTGTGCGTACGCACAGGTAGCAAATCGAGCCAAGTGTGCAAGTGCACAACATTTGGTGCGTTGCACAAGCAACCAAAGAATCGCGAAGTGTGCGTGCACACAACCATATGTGCGTACGCACAACTTGATATTTCTGCAAAGTAGCATACGCACAGATGGCTGCACATGCCTTCATTAAAAATGCATGTGACTCGCGTTTCTGATGGGTTGGAGGCCCAAATTCTGAAGCTGGAAGCTCATATTGGAAGGGACAAACATGAGGGAAAGATAGCATATCATTAGGATAGTTTTAGGAGTAGTAGTAGGAGGTTTTAGAGTAGTTTTTCTCTAAGTTTTCTTTCATCTCCATTAGGGTTTAAATTAGGGTTTTACATTTCATGTGCCATTTTCATTTTTGCTCTTGGATTTTGCTAGCATCCATTGTTAGTATTTCTTGATTACTACTCTTTATAGCCACAATTTTGCTACTCTTACATGTAATTAAAGTTTTGGTATTAATATATATACTTTTTGCAATTTTGATTTTTTGTTGATGATTTTGATGATTGATGATTATTACATGCTTGGTTGAGTTACTATTGTTGCTTGTGATCATTTGTTGCTCATAGTTTCAAGCATTTTCCTAATTTTACCATGATTTGCATTTATGCCCACCAAATGTTTGTGAAAATGTCAATTTTGATTATGGGCTAAATTTTCACCTCTTGACTTGGGAGAAATGAGCAATTGAGTTCCTAGAGTCAGAATGTCCAACATTTAGTGATGATTATTGGATTGTTAATTGTTCTTGTTTCCACTAACGCTAATTTGTTGCTAAGATAATTAGCAAATGAGTTAGGATTTGTGGATTAAGAACAATGATACCCAATTGACTTACTCTCCGATATGAGGATTAACTAAGTGGGATTAATCCATTATAATTGTCATAGTTATGGTTCCAACAAAGAAAGGACCCTTAGCTCATTCCAAACTAAGATCCCATTTATGTTTTAAATCACACACACACACTTACATCAATCACTTTTATAGCTTACCTGTTTATATTACATAGTTAGTTCTTTAATTCCTTTATTATTTCATTACTTGCAATTTTGAGTTCTTTTATTTCTTTATTGCGTATCTCTTCATTGAAAATCCATTGTTGCCTTCAAAATCAAAATTGTGCACTCTTTGGTCACTAGGTCCTTGGGAGATGACCCAGGAGTCTAAATAATCTCGGTTTATAATTAGTTTTAAATTGTGACATCTTTTGTCCTTCCAAACCTTGATTGAGGGAGCTAATTGTCGGTTGGGACTATGCTACCAACAAATTGATCCCTATTTTGAGGAGAAAATTCCCAACCTGCTCAAGGCCTCTCATATAAATACAGATAGAATGCAAATATAGTAAGTAGGCCAAATAGAATATAAGCATAGTTAAACATGCATATTGGCAAACCAAAATAATGCAACCCAAGCAAAACATACAAATGCATATAATGTATGCCTGTCCTATGGCTAATGAGCTCATCTGTCGGTTATACAGCCATCCCGATATGTCCTGGTAGCTAACCGTTGGACAATCCCTATGTAAGCGCATCCACAAACTCAATAATATCCATGGAAAAAATCCCAAGCTCATCCATGGGGAGAGACAAAGCCCCAAGCTCAAATTCATATATATATGCATGCAAGGAACCCGGGGTGTTAAAGTGTTCGGTCACATCTTATGTATAGAGGGTCAATAATTTGTCTCAATTTTGCAAGTCTCATTTACTTTTAGTACATTTTCATCATCAATTCATATAAGTTCATATCTCATTGAAACACCTCAAATTTATCATTCCTCATTATCACACTTACCATTCGGTTCATCATTAATTTAAATACAAAATATAATTCATTCTTTTCTAAATAAATCAAACTTAAAACATATAATCTTTAAAACCAAATATTTCTAAATAATCAATTCAAACGAAGCTTTTTAATTTTTATAAAAATTTCGGTAACATCTCCTCTAAAACTCGACTCTGCCACCCTTCTTGGTTCGCATCCAAACATTTCTCAAACCCTTCTCAACCATTTCCAAACTATAATTCATTTCTAATGATCAAACTATTTTAGATATAAAATCCTTTTCAAATTTGTTTTAAACCAAATTTCAATATGAAATCTTTTCTAATACCAAATCATTTTCAGAATTAAACTAAATTCCAATATTAATTATTTTCGAACGTTAACAGATTTTTAATAACAAAATATTTCTAAATCTCAACAAAACTAATTCGACAACTGCCAATTTAACAAAATTAATAAATCGGAATATTCAACCTTCTCAAACAGTCAATAATCCCACCTGACAAACAATGACAATTATCCAGAGCATCTCAATTCAATCCATAAGATTCTCATAATCACCAAAATATATTTTTGTATCAATATCGATTTATAACAACTCTTGGAATTAAAATTAGTTTAAGTAAAGCGCCCTAACCTTGTTTGTGACTTAATTATGTGACAAAACTCCGTTTTCTCTCGGTCCACAACGACGGTAGCCACAACCTCAACTCCAAACCACTATTGCAGCAACCACAATAACTCTAATCATAGTATATAATAACCAAAACTCAATCTTATAGCTATTAACGCCACAAATCCTCATCTTAAGATAACAGAACAGTGATTGAAAGGGTTTTCAGAACAAAAATTCTTACCATAACTAAGAAAAAATGACTGAACCGAACAGCAGGGGCTCAAGTGGTGGCCCTGAGAGCCATGACGCCGTTTTCGGCATCCAGAAGTGTAGCAGCGAAGTTTGAACAGATCTAGGAGGAGTGGCAGCATCCCTAAGTAGTTTCAGCAAGCTCCAGCATCGGTGACTTCCTCTGGCGATGACCCAACAGTGGCAACGACAGCAGGGGCTTCGACTTCGATGGCTGTGGATTTGCAACAAAGGGAAGAACCCCCTCCTTCCTCTATCCCATCACGTTTTCCCCCCTTTGACTTCAGGCTCAACGGCTGTTCGGTTGAGGACAATGACAGCGAGGGTTTCTGTCAACGATGGAGACAACTCGTTGACGATAGGGACGCTCCTCTACGATGGCGCTGGCATAGTCTCCACCAATGGTGACCACCTTCCACGGACCCCCTCTCTCTTTCTCCATCGCATCTCTCTTCAACTGGCGGCGATGAGGACGAACGGCACGGTAATAGGCAACGGCTCCGTTGCTCTCCACTCTTCTGTTTCTCAATCGTGGCTCTCTTCCTCTCTTCCAGCGGATCTTTTTCTCTCTTTCCTTTTTCTTTCTTCCTTTGGTTTATTTTTTTGAAGCTACGTTGGGTTTTGGGAAAAGGCAGTGTGGCGGTGGAAGGTTGGAGGTTAGGGTGAGTGAGTGTGGGAATGGTTAGGGTAAAATTAGGGTTAATAGATTTGGGTAAATTTAATAAAATTAGGGTATAATATATAAATTTGAAATCTAGTTTAATCTCTTAAATTTACTTTTAAAAATATTATTTAATTATTAATTTGTTAATTGACTTTTAATCAACTATTCTAATTTAACATCAGAGAAAATATAATTTATTTTCTTTGTTTATAAAAGGGATAAGTATTGTTTTGGTCCCTAATGTTGAGGGTCATAATCGAAATCGTCCCTAATGTAATTTTTGATTTAGAATCATCCTTAATGTTTTTTTCCGTATTAATATTGTCCTTTTTAATATAACTTTTAATTTTATTATGAAATTACCCCTTATTCTAAAAAATAAAAAAATTATAAAATAAAATAAAAAAACAAAAGAACACTAGGGAGAGGGGAGGGGAAAAAGGGAAAGGCGCGAGGCTGGGGGTGGGAAAAGGGGAAAGAGAAAGGGAGAGGGGGAAGGGGGGAAGGGAAAGGGGGGAGGGGGACGGCGTTGGTGAAGCTTGGGGTCGCCGTTGATGTCGCTGTCGGTGAAAGAAACAAGAAAGGAGAGAGGGGCTGCGATGGGGGAGAAGAGAAGAGGGAAAGGAGATGCGCCGGCACTGCTAGGGCTCGCCGCCGCTGTCGCGTCATCCTCAGGCCTTGGAGGGTGACCACGCTGCTGATATGTCATTACCGATTCGCCTATGAGCTGCTGTCGGGAAAGCGCCGGTGGTACTGCTTCGGCTTCTGCATCTATTCCTTCTTCTGCATCTGCTTCCAATCTGCTTTTGCATCAGCATCTGCTTCTTCTTTGGCTTCGGCTTCTGCATCTGCTTCATCTTTTGCATCTGCATTTTCTTTTGCTTCTGTATTTGCTTTTGTGTTGTTTCTGCTTCTGATTCTACTTCCGATTCTGATTTTGTGTGTTGATTTTGGTGTTGAATTTGATGTTGTTCATTATAAATTTAATGTTGTTGAATGGGGGACTTGTTGTATTTGATGTTGTTTCTGCCTCTAAATTTGATTCTGGTTCTGATTATTAGTATTTGATGGGAGTAAGGAGGTGGTGATGGTGGAGTAAGGGAAGTGCTGGTGGTGGTATAGGTGCTGGTAGTGGTAAAGGGTAATTTTTTCGTAAAAAGTTAAAAGGACGATTTTAATACGAAAAAAATGTTAAGGATGATTCGGAATCAAAAATTACGTTAGGGACGATTTCGATTCTGACCCTCAATACTTATCCCTTTATAAAAGTAAAGAATTAAATTCCAAAATCTCAATTATTTAAACTAAAACATATAAAATTCGTAATCTTTTACGAATACTAAATTTTATAATTTAAATATAGGATATACTCAATAATTGTAAATCAGATAAAATCTTAATTTATTTTAAACTCAATTTATTAAAATTTTCTTTATTTATCTATAATAAAATAATTTTTGAAATTAAAGTCTTTAATGAATAAATAAATTAAAATTAGCTTATAATAAGATTTTTATAAAAAATTCTGGGTCTTTCATTCTACCCACCTTAGAAAAATTTTTGTCCTCGAAAATTAAAGTAATACATAATATATTACATAGTTTTAATACTTTTTTTTGAATACTTTAGAAAACAAGAAGTTCTGGCATATATATAAATTTTCAAATACCGGATCGGCCATAAAACTTAGATATAAGAGAGGAATATGGTGTAAACCAAAAGTTGCAAGATAGACTTAAAACAATGAGGTTACATGGTGCAACATTTTTTCAAATTGTGAAGAAACTTAATACGATGTAAGTTTTCAAGATAGTTGTTTCCACACATCTATAAAAGAATAGGTGAAGCATTGCTGATAAACAGATTAAAACCATATAAAGAAATTTTTGAATCTATGTAGGGAAGTATATGCTAAATTAAAAATGATCTTATAAAAAATTTGAAGGATGATTGTGGAACAGGAAAATAGTCAATTCTAAACTTTTTCAATCCAAAACAAGAACTCTAGAAATAGATTGTAAGGAATGATGCTTCACACCAAATTAAGCTCAATTTATGTCAAAGAGTTACACAGATCACATAGAGGAGTTCAAAATCAGGAACTATGATGTCAAAAATTTAAGAGAAAATCAAGAATATAGTCAAATCAAGATATACACTAAACATGAAGCAAAGGAATCAAATTACATAATTAGGTTAATTCAAATTGTAACTTTTAAGGTTCAAACTACTCAAGATTTAAGGATCATATATCATGCCAAATCAACTTTAAGATCAGATCAATGAGCACAGGATTCGTGAAGAAGAGTATAATCAATGATAAAGATGGATATTTTTGACAGACTAAAGAAGACTCTCAAAAAGACAATCAAGCAAGGTTATGGATAAATAATAAAATATGATCGGAGAATAGTAAAATCATGGTTCAAAGAAGGAATCCAAATCAAGGATCTTCAATGTGCGTAGTAAAGAAGAAACGATATCCCAACCTAAGCGACGTTGATGAACTGATTTTTATCGGCAAAGAAATTCAAAAGAATATAATCGCGTTGTAAGTATAGTTTCTAAACCAACAGAGAATCCTTTTGTACAAAAGATTGGTCGTCACAAGTAACAAAATCCAATAAAATTTATAACCGAAGTATTCAAACCTCGGGTTGTCTTCTCAAGGAATCGCAAGGAGGTGTGCTTATAATTGGTTATGAAAAAGTATGTTTGGGGGTTTTTTTAAGATAAGAAGCAAGAATAGTAAATGGTAAAAGGAATAAACTAATAACTAGAAAAGCTCTTGGCAAGGTATGAGAACTGGAAGTCCTATCCTAGTTATCCTTATCAATTGTGATGAGAATTGACTTTTGCTCCCACTTGGTCAACCTCTAACTATGAAGGTATGTTAAGTGGATAAATCAATTTGATTCCTCAGGTCCTAGTCAATTCCTAAGAAAAGACTAGAGTTAGGGAAATTCAAATCAATCAGCAAAGAATTCCAATTTTCAATCAACAAGGAGTTTGATAACTCAAGTGTCTCCAATTACTCAACCAAAGCTAAGAGTGTTAAAAGCTAAATCAAAATCATAAATATGAAATACCTCAAATTGCATTAAATAGAGAAATCAAATTAAACATGAGAATTCATAAACTAAGTAGCAACATCAAATAATCAACAAGGGAACATTAATAAACTAAAGTACTAGAAGAATTAAAAGTAGAAGAGAAATCCTAAATCCTAAAATCTAAGAGAGAGGAGAGAGCCTCTCTCTCTATAGAACTACATCTAATCCTAAAATTGTGTATATTGAATGTTGTGTCGGTGCATTCCCCCACTTTATAGCCTCTAATCTGTGTTTTCTTGCCGAAAACTGGGTCAAAAACAGCCCAGAAATCACCCCAGTGATTTCTGTTAATTCTGGAGATCGCGCTTGTCATGCGTATACGTCATCCACGCGTGCGCGACATTCAGCGTTTTCCTTGCCACGCGTACGCGTCATCCACGCGTACGCGTCGTCTACGCGTTCGCGTCATTCGTACAGATTCCAATCCACGCATTCGCGTCAGGCACGGGAACGCGTCACTGCAATTTTCTCCATTTCGTGAGGTCATGTGAGACATGCGTCCGCGTCGGTGTTCGCTGATCATCTCCTTTGTTTCTTGTGTTCCTTCCATTTTTGCAAGCTTCCTCTTCATTCTCTAAGCCATTCCTACCATATAAAGCCTGAAACACTTAACACACGGATCACGGCATCGAATGGTATAAAGAAGAATTAAAATACACAATAAAAAGATCTTTAGGAAGCAGGTTTTCAACCATAGAACAACTTTGGGAAGGAATTGTAATATCATGCTAATCATATGAATAAGTGGGTAAAGACTTGATAAAAACACTCAATTAAACATAATATAAATCATAAAATAATGGTTTATCAACCTACCCATACTTAAACATTAGCATGTCCTCATGCTAAGCTTAAGAGAACTAAAAGAGTGAAGAGGAATGGTAGGATGTATGAAATGCAACCTATTTATATGAATGCAACTAAATGTGAAATACTTCTACCTACTTGGTTAAAAGTAAACAAATTCTCCAAGACAAACATAAATTCGATTTCACTAATTCAAATCACAAAATAAAGTACAAGTAAACTTGTAAGAAGATAGATCATGAAAGCAGGGAACATAGAATCAAGCCTTGAACCCTCACTGGTAGTGTATATACACTCTAATCGCTCAAGTGTCTAGGATTAATCACTCTACACTTCTCTAGTCATGCTTTCTCAATTTTGTTCTTCATCTAACCAATCAACAAATATTTAGCATACCAATGCAAACATCATGAGGTCTTTTCAGGGTTGTAATGCGGCTAAAGTAAAGGTAAGGATACATGTATGGCCAAGTGAGCTATATTATGAATCTTTGACTAACCTAAGCTCTTACCTAACACACACACATACTCTATGTAATTCTAAAAATCACACCTAGCTACCCATAATTCCCACTTTTGTATCACATACTCATGTACCAAATTTTTTATATTTCTTTACTTTTATCACATGTGCATTGATCTTTTTATTAAAGCTTAACATTGGGGTATTTTTGTCCCCTTATTTATTTACTTATTTATTGAATATTTTTGGATTTTTTTTAAATAGAGAAATAAACATAACTTATCAATGCACATGGATTTTTCATTATTTAATTATTTTGGTTTTTCATGAGTAGTTTCCCAAATTCCCAATATTCAAATAAATTAGAAACATGATACATTCCCTTATTACCCCATATTCCCACAGTTTTCCCACACTTAGTTGATGCACAATCTCTATCTTAAGCTAACCAAAGATTTAATTGGGGTATTTAATTGTTTTTCTGCTTAAGGTTAGTGATGTGGTAAAATATAGAATAAATGGGGATTAAAAGGCTCAAATTGGCTAACAAGGTAATTGAAAGGGTAGGCTATTTGGGATAAGTGAGCTAATAATCAAATAATGGCCTCAGTCATATGCATGCATGTAAATACACTAAACATTGGACATATAGATTGGAACAAATTATAGATTACAATTATAGAGAAGAAAACATACAAGAATAAAATATTATGGTTAAATAATGTAACCATGTAATTAAGCTTAAATCTCACGGGTTGTGTGCTCTTTAGCTCTAAATCATGTTCCAAATATAATCTTCAAACAAGTTTAACACAAATTTTTCAATTTAAATTAGTGAAATATTATAAAAAGGGTCTTGAAAAGAAACTCATTACTTTAACCAAGCAATGGTAAAATTTTCACAAAATCAAGAAAATATGCAATCAAAGATGTAAATGCAACAATGAATTAATAAAGAAAATAAGACATTGGTGTTGAGAAGAGAATAACTAACCCATGGAGATCAGTATCGACCTCCCTACACTTAAATATTGCACCGTCCTCGGTGTATGCTGAGATGTGCAGGTGGATGAGCGGTTCCAACTGGCGCTTTTCTCCAGAGATTTTGCAGATGGACTTTTCTGTTGCCCCATATAGAAGTTTCTCCCTTTTTCCTTCTTCGGTGGCCAGCCTGAAAGAAGAGAAAAAAGAAAAATAGGAACCCAAAAATAATGATAGAAAACAAATAAAATTATGAGTGGGTAATGCCAAATAATAAGGGTCTCAAGTACATGGTAGCTACAACACACAATTGAGAGAACAATAGAATCACATGGCATACCAGTGGTACAAAATTTGCAACAATGAGGAGGAGTGTGGGTAATGAAAGATAGTATAAGTGCATTTCAATGCAAATAGAATGCAAGTATCATAAAAGAATAGCATTGACTTATGAATAATAATACCCAATCAGAATAAAACAAGTCATGAAGCACCAGAATAATTCAAGAAAAGATGCAACAGTTGAATAGAAAAATTTTAACACTAATGGAAAAATAATAAATTTAGAAAAGAAAATAAAAATATGCACAAAATTAAAATGCACTGAATGAAAGTATGCAAATAAATTAAGTAAAATAGAATGGAAGTGAAGAAGGATGAGAAGTTAAAGAGATGATGAAGAAGAAGAAAGTAAGAAAGGAAGAAGAAAGAATAAGAAGGAAGAATGATAATAGAAAGATAATTAGGATTGGGGAAGAAAAGATAAGAATTCTGGTGCAGATCTGGTTAAACTGTGTGTCTCAAGCAAAGCATATTCAAGTGGGCTAATTAAGCTTAGAGATGAGAGATTTATCCACTTGAATGAAGGGATGGATGGTGATGGCTTTGGGGGAGAGGTCTCCAACAACCTTGGCAAGGTGATCTCCAGCTCCATTCCTTTGGACTCCTCTTTGCAAGCTTCTTCAATATCAACCTCTTCCTCTTGGTAGCTTTCTTCCAATTCGATCTATTCTTCATTGTTCACTAAGGGCATGGGAGGTTGTGCTTCTTCTTCTTTAATCTCCATGTCAAGTCCAATGGAGAGGATTCAATTGTAGATAAGAATTCATCAATGATTGAATCCATCTCTTGATCATCCCCTTCAAAGTCTTCAACCATGATATGCCTTGGAGGTTGTACACCCTCCTCAACATCAAATTCAAACTCCTTAGAAGGAGGTTCTGTGACTTGAGGTTCCCATGGACGTTCTGCATCTCCTAAGTCCTCGACCACTTCTTCCTCTTCAATGATTACGGCTTCCTCTAATTGTTCCAATACAAAGTCATGCTGCTCACTGTCCACCGAAGTTTCTAGCTTCTCCTTCATCATGCGTTCTTCAGTAGATTCTCCACATGAAGCCATGGGGGTTCCTTGAGCGTCTGAATGTCGGAAAGGTAATCGATTGATTGCTTGCTCTAGTTGGTGAAGGGTTGCATGAAATTTTTCCACCGTTTCCTTGAGATGCTCCTGTGATTCTCGGGTCGATGGATATGGACATGGTGTATATTGAGGTGGTGGTTCTTGGGAGTAATTGGGTTGGAATTGGGATGGCTCCATGTATGGTTCATACGGTTCAAAGGGTGGTTGGTATGGTGGATATGGGTTAGGGTCATATGGAGGTGAATGGTGGAAAGGGGCTTGTGAGTTTGGTGGTTCAAAGGTATGTTGGAGAGGTGGTTCATAAGCATATGGTGGGGCTTGTTGGTAACTACAAGGGGGTCCACCATATTCATCATCTTGGTACGCTCCCTGGAATGGTTCTTGACCATAGTAATTTGGTGAAGGTGGTTTGTCATGAAAGGGTCCACCATAACTATTGTCTTGATATGCATCACAGAATGGTTGTTGGTTATAGCGCATTGGAGGGGGTTGTTTTCAAGAGGGTTGATCAAATCCTTGTGGCTGCTCTCATCTTTGATTCTTCCAACCTTGATGCCTATTTTCATTATAGTTTCCATTCCTTATAACAACATTGGAACCAAACTTAAAGTCAGAGGGGTGAGAATTCATAGTAGCTAAAGAAAATAAAAACAAAAACTAAAAAAAAAACTAATGAAAATAAACTCCTAAAACTAGAAACACTGACAACAATATAAGATAAAGATTTGAAAAAGGTTTAAATTTTGAAAAGGTTTGATTTTTTTAAATTTTAAATTTAAATTTTGAAATTTGAATTTTGAATTTTGGAATTTAAATATTGAAATTTTAGATTTGATTTTTGAAATAAGATAAGATAAGATTTTGAAAAAGATATGATTTTTGAAAAATATTTAAATTTTGAAATTTAAAACTAAGATAAGATAAGATAAAAAAAATAAAAATCTGAATTTTTTTGTAATTTTTGAAAAAAATCAATTAAAATAAAGAGAAAATATATTTTTGAATTTAATGAGGAAAGAGAAAAATAATAAAATGATACCAAAATTAAAATTTTTAGATCAAAACGAAGAAAACAACCAAGAACAACTTGAAGATCAAGATGAACACGAAGAACAACTTTAAGATCAAGAAAGAATAAGGAACATTATTTTTGAAAATTTTAATAACTAAATAAAAACCAATAACCTCTTAATTTATGAAAAAGCAAAAATAAAAACAAAAATAAAAACAAATAAACAAGCAAAAACCAAATATATACAATAACCAATAATAAGACACACGTTTGCAATTCCCCGGCAACGGCGCCATTTTGATGAACTGATTTCTATCGGTAAAGAAATTCACAAGAATATAATCGCGTTGTAAGTATAGTTTCTAAACCAACAGAGAATCCTTTCGTACAAAAGTTTGGTTGTCACAAGTAACAAAAGCCAATAAAATTTATAACCGAAGTATTCAAACCTCGGGTCGTCTTCTCAAGGAATTGCAGGGAGGTGTGCTTATAATTGGTTATGGAAAAGTATGTTTGGGGGGTTTTTTTAAGATAAGAAGCAATAATAGTAAATGGCAAAAAGGAATAAACTAATAACTAGAAAATCTCTTGGTAAGGTATGAGAACTGGACGTCCTATCCTAGTTATCCTTATCAATTGTGATGAGAATTGGCTTTTGCTCCCACTTGGTCAACCTTTAACTATGAAGGTATGTTAAGTGGATAAATCAATTTGATTTCTCAGGTCCTAGTCAATTCCTAAGAAAAGACTAGAGTTAGGGGAATTCAAATCAATCAGCAAAGAATTCTAATTTTCAATCAACAAGGAGTTTGATAACGCAAGTGTCTCCAATTACTCAACTAAAGCTAAGAGTATAAAAAGCTAAATCAAAATCATAAATATGAAATACCTCAAATTGCATTAAATAAAGAAATCAAATTAAACATGAGAATTCATAAACCAAGTAGCAACATCAAATAATCAACAAGGGAAAATCAATAAAATAAAGTACTAGAAGAATTAAAAGTAGAAGAGAAATCCTAAATACTAAAACCTAAGAGAGAGGAGAGAGCCTCTCTCTCTATAGAACTACATCTAATCCTGAAATTGTGTATATTGAAAGTTGTGTCGATGCATTCTCCCACTTTATAGCCTCTAATCTATGTTTTCTTGGCCGAAAACTGGGTCAAAAACAGCCCAGAAATCATCCCCAGCGATTTCTGTTAATTCTGCAGATCGCGCATGTCACGCGTACGCGTCATCCACGCGTGCGCGTCATTCAGCGTTTTCCTTGCCACGCGTACGCGTCATCCACGCGTTTGCGTCATTCGTGCATATTCCAATCCACGCGTTCGCGTCAGGCACGCGAACACGTCAGTGCGATTTTCTCAATTTCGCGCGGTCGCGTGAGCCATGCGTCTGCGTCGGTGTTTGCGGATCATCTCCTTGGTTTCTTGTGTTCCTTCCTTTTTTGCAAGCTTCCTCTCCATTCTCTAAGCCATTCCTGCCCTATGAAGTCTGAAACACTTAACACACAGATAACGTCATCAAATGGTATAAAGGAGAATTAAAATATACAATAAAAAGATCTTTAGGAAGCAGGTTTTCAACCATAGAACAACTTTGGTAAGGAATTGTAATATCATGCTAATCATATGAATAAGTGGATAAAGACTTGATAAAACCACTCAATTAAACATAATATAAATCATAAAATAATGGTTTATCTGATGTAAAAAAAATTCGTAAGTTAAAACCAAGCACGAAAAGCAAACTCTAGCATCCCCGAACCACGTGACTCGGATTACCATTACTTTTCAATTCCAATTCGCCTATAATAACCTATTAACTTCCCCATACACATAAGCCATCAACATTAAGTTGGCCAGACTTAACATCAACAGATTTGCAACGGTAAGCTAACATCATTAATCAACAGGTAATCATGTGCATAAAGCTCTAATTCATGTTATCTGGATAAGACCTACAACATGAAAGAGACTCAGAGCATGCAATGAAGCATAGTCAGTCCACCAAGGCTCTAATCAGGATGAACCGCTCTGATACCATAATGCAACACCCTTATTTTTAACATCTCATGATCGTACTAAAAGTTCAGGCATTACTTATCTCTAATCCATTAATTTAATATTATAATTATATAATATTGAGCCTTCGTGAATATAAACCAAATTTTAACAAGAAATCGAAAAGCCTGTTTACTTTAGATCACTTAATCACATAAATATATTCACATAATAATAAATACATAAACTTAATCAAAATTTCTCAAATACAAGTCCTACCCCTCTAAAATCTTAAAATGACAATTGACGAGGGGTAAAGTCTCAACTAAACCAACAAACATCAAATTCAACATATATATAAAGTTTGTAGATCGCTCGCGGCTTCACGCCAAAGCTTTCTGAACCTGCCATTGAAAAAAAAATTCTATAGGGGTGTGAGAACATCATCCTCGAAAGGGTTCTCAGTAGAGGGTTTAAGAATTGTTATAAGAAGATACGTACAAAGAGAAGAATTGATTTCAAGGCAGTGATTATCATTCGTCCTATGAATCTCTTAAAAAAACCAACAGCTAAGCATCCAAAAGCTTTTCAAAAAAAAAAAAATCTAATTATCCAGAAATCCAAGACCTTTCTTTTCATATAAGAAAATCTTAATCAGTTTCCTAGACCGTATGAATGACCAACCTGTTCCAAGCATAGGTTCATTAAGTCTATGTTGAACCAGCTTGATTTTTCCTACTTTACTAATCCCTCAATCAGAAACCAATCACAAACCCCCCCGGCTCAAACAATTCAACCAAATCACTAATCAAATAATCACACTAGGGAAATAACCCCCTAACTTTACCACCACTAGCATGAAGGATCTCTCAGTTGCACACACATACAATACAAACAAGGAAAACACAAATAGGATGCAAATACAACAAGTAGGCCAAATAGCATATAAGCATAGTAAAATAGATAGGCAAACCAAAATAATGCACACCCAAACAAAACATACAAATGCATATGATGTATGCTTGTCCTATGGCTAATGAGCTCACCTGTCGGTTATATAGCCAACCCGACATGTCCTGGTAGCTAACCATTGGACAGTCCTTTTGTTCGTGCACCCCCAAGCTTAATAATATCCATGAAAAAAATTCCAAGCTCATCCATGGGGAGAGACAAAGCCCCAAGCTCAAATTCATAAATATATATATATATATATATATATATATATATATATATATATATATATATATATATATATATATGCATGCCCATAGGGGAACCCAGGGAGTTAAAGTGCCCGGTCACATCTTACGTACATAGGGTCAATAATTTGTCTCAATTTTGCAAGTCTCATTTACTTTTAGATCATTTTAATCATCAATTCATATCAATTCATATCTCATTGAAACACATCAAATTCGTCATTCCTCATTATCACACCTAGCATTCGGTTCGTCAGTAATTTACACGCAAAACATAATTCATTATTTTTTAAATAAACCAAACTTAAATCATATAATGTTTAAAACCAAATATTTCTAAATAATCACTTCAAATGAAGCTTTCTGATTTTATAAAACTTTTGGCAACATCTTCTCTAAAACTCAGACTCTGCCACCCTTCTCAGGTTCCATTCAATCATTCCTCAAACCCTTCTAAACCATTTCCAAACAGTAACGCATTTCTAAAAATCAAACTCTTTCTAATATCAAATCCTCGTCAAATTTGTTTTAAACTAAATTTTAATATGAAATCTTTTCAAATACTAAATGATTTTCAGAATTAAACTGAATTCTAATAATCTTTTCAAATGTCAACTCATTTTCATTAATGAAATATTTTCAAATGTCAAGAAAATGAATTCGACAACTGCCAATTTAAAAAATCAATAACTTAAAATATTCAACCTTCTCAAATAGTCAATAATCCCACCAGACAAACAATCACAATTATCCAGAACAACTCATTTCAATCCATAAGACTCTAATAATACCCAATATATATTTTTGCATCAATATGAATTTATAACAATTTTTAGAATTAAAATGAGTTTAAGGAGAGCGACACTTCCTCATTTGCGACTCAATTACACGACAAAACTCTGTTTTCTCTTGGCCCGCAATGATAGCAGCCAGAACCTCAGCTCCAACCCACTTTTGTAGCAACCACAACAACTCTAACCACAATATATAATAGCCAAAACTCAATCCTATAGCAATTAACGCCATACAACCTCAGCGTAAGTTAAAAGAACAATGACTAAAAGGACTTTCGGAATGAAAGCGCTTACCGTAACTGAGGAAAAAGGACTGAACCAAACAGCAATAGCTAAACTGGTGGTCCTGACAGCTATGACGCCATTCCCGGCGTCCAGAAGTGCAGTGGCGCAGTTCAAACAAAACCTAGAGGAGTAGCGGCAACCTCAAGCAGTTCTAGTGAGCTCCAGTAGTGGTGACTTCCTCCAGTGATGACCCAACATTAGCAATGATGATAGGAGCTTCGACGGTGGTTGCTACAGCTTGGCGACGAAGGGAACAATTCCCTCTTTCCTCTTTCCTATTGCATTTTCTCTCCTTTTGACTTCAGGCTTGATGACGGTTCGGATGAGGACAACGACGACGTGGGTTCCGATCGGCAATGGCGACATCTTGTTGACGACAGGGCACACCTCCGCGACGGTGCTGGCACGGACTCCACGAACAGCGACCACTGATGGGAGAATTATTGTCAGTCTAGAATTTCTCAATAGGAAAAGAGAACTTCGTTGTAAGCATAGTTCTAAACCAACTAATAACTCTCCATCAAAGTTTAATATTGTTTGTCACAAGTACAAACCCCAATAAAAATAAATCGAAGTATTTAAACCTCGGGTCGTCTCACAAAGAATTGCAATGAAGTGCTCAATTATTGGCTGTGAAGGAACAAAGGGGTTTGATTTGGTAATTGACAAGAAAAGTATATAACAGGAAAGTAAATGACAATTAACTAATAAAGAGAATGAAAAGAACTCTTGGCTAAGGCATGAAAATTGAGATCACCATCCTTCTCTACAAACCATATATTGACAATTATGAGGGACTAAACCCATTAAGTCTTCTTCTATGCTTGAAGTAAGTCAAATAGGCTTGATCAACATCAACCCATAAGTCCCAACCTAGCTACTAATTGACTTAGTAGTAGGCTAGTGTCAATGGGTATCAAATTGACCAACAAAGGACCCAAATCACCAATCCAGTTAGACCCAATGACTCAAGGTCACTTTATTCCCTTATCCTAGGCCAAGAGTGTAAAAAACTACTCTATAACTAGTGAAAACATTTTATCAAACACTGAGAATGCAATAAAAGTAAACCCCACAAATTGCAAGAATTGATGAAACTCATAACAAACACAAATAAGAAATCAATAATAGCAACTAAGATAAACATGAAAAGACATGGAACATAAAATTGCATTATAGAAAATAAAAATCCAACAAGGGTTCATGAAAGTAAGAACGGCAAAATAAGGAAATTAACAAGAAAAACTAAGAGGATCAAGACAATAGAACAATAATATATTAGGAAAGTTGAACTAAAAACAAGAATTAAAAGTTGGATCTTAGAAAATTTGACCTAAACTACCCTATATTCTAGAGAGAGGAGAGACCTTCTTTCTTTAGAATTCTAACTTAAAACATGATAACAAACTAAACTATGACTACTCTCCCCCATTCCCTTACAATTTTTGGGTTTAAAAGCATCAGAAATGAGTTGGATTTGGCCTCCTTACGCTCAGAAATCGCCCCCAGCACATTGCCTTTAAGTTGGTCACATGCCGCTTGTCACGTGTATACATGGGTCATGCGTACGCGTCGCCTTGACGAGTCCTTCCCATGTGCACGCATGGGCCACGTACACGCGTCGCTGGCAGATTGCCAAAATACCATTTCTTCTTGAATTCTCCATTTTTTCATGCTTTTTCTTCATTTCTTCAACCTAATCTTTGCCTTCTAAATCTGAGATCACTTAACAAACATATCAAGGCATCGAATGGAATTAAAGTAAATTAAATTTATCAATTTTAAGGCCTAAAAAGCATGTTTTCACTCTTAAGCACAAATTAGGAGAAATTCATAAAACCATGCTATTTAATTGAGTAAATGTGAGATAAGTTTATAAAATCCCCTGAATTTAACACAAGATAAACCACAAAGTTGGGGTTTATCAAACCTCCCCACACTTAAACTAAGCATGTCCTCATGCTAAACCAAGATAGACAAGGAATAGTGTATGAACACTTATTCAATGCAAATAAACTATATGCACCTATCTACATGTATTCAACTAAATGCAAAATACTTCTACCTACTTGGCTAAAAGTAAATCAACCTCCAAGAACACATATGAACATGTAAGGCTAAGATAGTATGATGATTCATGAACTCCACCAATTCAAATGTCAAAATGAAGTTCAAATAGACTTGCAAGAAGAAAGCTCATGAAAGCCAGGAACAAGGAATTTAGCATTGAACCCTCGCCGAAAGTGTATTCGCTCTAGTCGCTCAAGTGTATAGGGTTGATTCACTCAATTCTCCTCTAATCATGCTTTCCAAGATTTATTGTTCATCTAACAATCAATAATTATTTAATGCATGCATACATTTATCATGAGGACTTATCTATACGTTGTAATGGGGCTAGGGTAAAGGTAAACATGCATATGGTCAAGTGAGCTTGAAATTTGAATCTTTGATTAACCTAAGCTCTCACCTAACACACATAACAGCCTATACAATTCTAATACACCACCTAGCTACTCATGATTCCCATTTTTCACATACTCATGCATTCTTTTCGTTTCACATTCATATGCATTGTTATTATTATTCTAGTTTGGGGGCATTTTGTCTTCTTTTTATTTCTTCCTTTTTTTGTTTCTTTTTTTTCCATTTTTTTTCTTTTTATTTTTCTCTTCTTTTTCTTTTTTCTATTTTTTTTTTCAAGATAAAATATACACAAGAGTATCAATGTATAGGGTTTGAACATTTAGTGCATGAATATGTACCCAATCCCATGATTTTAAACAAAAATACAAGTTACACTTTTACCTCAACCAATATTCCCAAGTTTTCCATACCCAAATGATACACACCCTCACTATCCTAAGCTAATCAAAGATCTAAATTAAGGGACATTTATTATTTTTCACTTAGGGGTAGTGATGTGCTAAAGTTAAGAACAAAATGGATTAAATAGGCTCAAAATTGGCTAACATTGGTAGATAAAAGGGTAAGGCCATTTGGGTAAGTGAGCTATTGAAATAACGGCCTCATTCATATGAACGCATTCGTACACAAAATAATGGGCATAAAAAATCAAACAAATCAAAGATTACAATCATAGAAAGAGAATAATGCACACAAGAATAGGAATAAGTGGTTATATGATGTAACCACATAATTAAGCTCAAAACTCACATGCTTGTGTGTTCTTAACACAAAAACCATGTTCCAAAATTAATTTCTTCAAGCAAGTTCAACAAAAATATATTTTTATTCAAATTGGTAGGGTGCCCTAAAACAGTTTTCTTGGAAAAGAAATCATCATTCTAACCAAGTAGTCCTATCAAGAAAAAAAAAGTGGAATATATACAAACTCTAACTATCATGCAACCTATCATGCAATGCAATGACTAACTAACAAAGACGATTAAGAATTAGTGTTGGAAAAGAAAGTAGTTACCATTGACCTCCCCACACTTAAAGATTTCACCGTTCTTGGTGCATGCAAAGAAGAGCAAGGTGGATGGGTTGCTACAACTGATGAACTCCTTCAAAAGATTGTGCGGAAGGACTTGTTTGTTACCCCATTTAGAAGCTTTTCCTTTTTCTCTCGGTGGCCAGCCTAAAAAAAGAGAAAAGGAAAGAAAATTAAGCCCACAACAAAGATATCAAAGGAATCGGGCGTCTGATGAGGGAAAAACTATTCCACACAAACTCACCGGCAAGTGTACCAAGTCACATCAAGTAGTAATAACTCACAAGAGTGAGGTCGATCCCACGAGGATTGATGGATTGAGCAACTTTAGTTAGGTGATGAATTAGTTAAGCAAACATTTGATGATTTGAGTGATTTTGATTAACAGAAGCTAAATTGCAAGTAAATAAAAGTACAGAAGGTAAATTGGGGAGAAAAGTAAAGTGCAGAAGAGATAAATTGCAAAAACTTAAAGTGCAAGAAAGTAAAAGAGCTGAAACTTAAATTGCAAGAAAAGTAAATTCTAAAAACATAAAGTGCAAGAAATGTAAATTGCTGAATCTAAATTGTTGAGAAATGTAAATTTCTTGTAGAATAAAAGGATTTGGATACTGGATTCAGAATTGAACAAGAAAATGCAAGCTAAAGTAAATCAGAAAGCTGTGAGATGAAGAGATTCAGCTCAATCACCAAACAGAAATGGAAAATTACTTGAAGAAACAAACAGAAAAAGAAACTTAGCTCAATTATGAAATTCTAAAAGAGAAATTGAAGATCGAAGGAGAGCAAGGAGATCAGAAAGTAGATCTAGATCTCAATTACTCTCTTGACCAATCAGAAAGAAATTGCAGAAGAAATGAAAATGTAAACAACAAAGGAAATTCAGATCCAATTCCTCAATTCTCAAAACTATATAAACAAAAAGCAAAGATGATTCTCAGATCAAGAAATTTACTAGAGTTCTTAAATCTCAATTCAAAATCCCAAAATAGAAAGTAGAAGTTTCAGAAGAAAGAAAATGAAAACAGAAAGCAAACTAGATCTAATCCCAATTCCCAAATTCAAAACAAATGAAAATTAAAAGTGAAAAACTAAAATGAGCTAAAATTCCTTCTCAAGTCAAACTAGTTCCTATTTATATAATTTCCATTTTGGTCTTCAAAACTTGGAGTGGGCTCTTCAAATTGGTGAAGAAATGGATCCAAGATGGCATTTGATTGCATGGGTCAGGAGGCACTTGTTTGAAAAATGGGGTGGGGCATGCTCCAGTGGAGCGCTCCGTTGCATGAGTGAACGTTGCGTTCACTAGCCTTGGCGCCTCATCCGTGTCATGGCATGCGCCTTGGTGTCTTAATGCGTGTCTAGCGCTCCCTTGGGCGCTGCGTTGCAACATTTTGGTGCTCCTAGCGCTCCCTTTGGTGAGCGCTATGCTTCCTTAATTGAGCGCTATGTTGTTGAGCGCTTAGTTATTTTGTTGCGCGCTACCTTGGTTCCCTCTTCGAACCTTGGTGTGAGCACTACACCTCCTTAATTTCCTTGGCCAGTATCATGAGAAAGGTAGCAAGAGTGAACGTAGTGTTCACTTCTTTGAACGCTACCTCCTTGGCTAGCGCTTTGGTGTGCCATTTCCCCTCTTGGGCGCTCCCTCTTTCGAGCGCTACGTTCAAAACCTTGAACGCTAGGCCTTGCTCCTTTGTTTCCAAGCCTTGAGTCACGAGATTGTTCACTCAATTGAATGCTGCGCTATAATTTTTTAGCACTACCCTTCCTTGGTTTCATTGGGCGTGCCTTGCTCTCCTTGGCCAAGAGCACGAAAATGTTCACTTTTGTGAACATGAAGTTCACTTGAGTGAACTTGGCTTATTGGTTGAGCGCTGGCCCTTGTGAACCTTGCTTCCTTGCCTTGGTCACTAGCGTTCACTCTTTGAACGCTGAGTTAGCTTAGTGAGCGCTCCCTTGGTGCTTACCTGGTTGAGCGCTCCATCCTTTGTTGCCTTGCTTAGCATTGCCTTAATGATTGCCATGCTTTGTAATGCAATGCTTTCCTGTTTCTTTCCTTTCTTTCTTATTTCTTCACCTACAAGCAACCAAACAACTATGTCAAAGTATCACCAAATTCACAAGGTTTCTGCATCATTCATAAAATCAATTAATTCTAGCCTAAACCCTATGATTTTGTGTAAAATAAATGATGGTTGATTGATTTATCATAATCATGAAAATCCACTCCAAATCACTTACTTATTGTGCAAGAAAGTGCATAAAACGTAATGAAACAAATGAAAAATGCTTGAAAAGCTAGCATAAGATGACTTGTCATCACAACACCAAACTTAAATCTTGCTTGTCCCTAAGCAAGCACTAAACATGAGAAGAAATGAAATGAAATAAAGAAGCATACATGTCCTTATTAAGCAGGTAATTGAATTAAGACTATGGGGTTTTATGCAGACAAGATGCAGCTCACTTATTCTTTGCTGATAGCTAAGTAATGTCCAGTTTAGGATTCACTAGAGTTATTGCTATATTACCTTGTTCTTCTATTGATCCCTATTAGCTTTTTCTTTTTCTCTTTTGCTTAGAAAGCTTATTTCTCAATGATAGCTTGGTGTCAAGTGTTGCAGCAGCCCTTTTGGCTTAATTTTGCTCCACACTTCACTACAGATACTTGGCTCACAATTCTTCTTAGGAACATTGATGCCCAGCATCTCTTTGGATCACTAAGTACTTTGTAGCTAGGTTGCTCTTGATAATGGACTTTCGGTTGGCAATCTAGATTAACTAATCCAAGTTACCAAGTTTTAGAAGACTCCTCAGAACCTAATTGTCCAAGCATATCCTAGTACAAGAAGCACTACAGGCATATGTCCTAAGGTTCAAGCTATTGGTGTCTAGCCTTATTGTTTGTTTCTTTGCCAATTCTTGGCTTTTCTTTTCTTTTCTTTTTCACTTTTCTTCATTTTGCAGGGATGTTCGTTAATAAAAGGTTTCATAGCAGCAACTAAGTTCACACTACATAGAACATTCTATTATGCAGCTTTTATTATTGAGCTTATCATCAAATCAAGCAATTACCACTACTAAACTTCATTCTAATTCCTACAACATTGGACAATCACTTTCTATTTCAAACATTTTCTCTTATTGATGCAAAAAGGGAGACAAAACATGAATGTAAGCATGTGAAAATGAAGACAAGCATTTATGCATATCCTAATAAGAAACCTACTAAAACATGAATGTGCAGAACATACAATATTTGGAGGCATATCATGTTTCAGATATGCATCATCCTTATTTAACTAAAAACATGAAAGGAACTCCACTACCTCTAGTTGTTATGCTCTTGCCCTTTGCTGGATTCTCCTTTCTTCTTCCTCTTCTTGTGTACTTCTTGGGGTTCTTCAACAGGGCACCTACGATCCCAAATGTGGTCTACTTGACTCGAGAGTCCAGCCTCCTCCAATCCTTGTTGCATGTGTGCTATATTTTTGTTGGCTTTTGCTCTCTGATGGTCTACCAACTCTTGGCATTGCTCAAATGGCTTGATCTGTTGGTTCAATGCTGGCATGCTATGGACTACATAGTCTAACTTTGCTTGAGTTTCTATATCATACTCCATTCTGTCCAAGTTTCTATGCTCTCCAATAGTATGATATATATTCTTCCATTGATAGAGATTTTGAGTGTACTCCCCATTCTTGGCTTGGCATAGGGATAATCTATTAAATGATTCTTGAAACTTTGTGTATTATTCCCTTTGCCCCTCCAAGATTCTTGCTTGAAACTCTCTTTGTTGTTCCAACATCTTGAGTTGGAAGCTTTCTTGCTTTTCCATCATTTGCTGCTGCCAATGCTCTTGTTACTCTTGGACTTTCAAGTATTGCTCTTGTTGCCTAAAGTAGTGCTCCTGTTGTTGCTTCTATGCTCTCACATAGTGTTGAGACATTTCTTCAATGGCTCTTTGTATTTGGCTCAAGTCCATTGCACGAGAAGCTTGCTCTCCCTCCACTTGTGGTCTCCTTCTCCTTCCTTGATCTCTTCTCTCTTCTCGGGTGTCAGCAACACCATCCATTCTTTGCTTGGTAATCCCTTTGCTTCCTCTTACCTTCTCTGTATCTTCATCCTCAAAGAGTACCCTTGCTCATTTGCACAACCTTAGAATAGTGCTTGGATGACCAAGCCTACTTTATTTGTTAGTATCCTCAGCCATCTCTTGAATGCTATCTACTATGATCTGTGGGATGTTGATTTCTCCTCCCCTCAGGATGCAATATGTCAGAATCGCTCTCTTGATTGTGACTTCAGATGTATTTGCAGTAGGAAAGATGGATCTTCTCACTATTTCATACCAACCCCTGGCTTCAAGTATGAGATCCATTCTCTTCAAGTGGCTTGGGGCTCCCTCTGAGTCCCTCTCACAGTCCTTACCTTCAAAGCATAACCCATTTAATATCTCATCAGGGTCATTCTCACCTTCCAGTCTTTTATCAAAGCTGGGTTCTCCATAGGTTATCACTCTCATCTGCAGGACTCTCATGATGGATGATGGGCTGAAATCTACCTCAACCCCCTAACATAGCTCTTATAAGGAGGGTTGTCTTTGCTTGTTCTCACAGCATTTGCATAGAACTCCCTTATCATAATTGCACTGATGTCTGTGAGGGGCTCACACAAAAGTTCTCATCTCCTCTCTGTAGTTATACTTCTCATTATGGGATATTCCCCATCTTTCAATCTAAACCCCATCTCTGGAATGACTTTCTTTGATTCCATCAACCTGTGATATATTGATTCATGAAATTGAGACTTAAATCTCTTGGTATCATAGGTTGGTGGTTCAACTATAGATGGCTTTTTTCCTTTCCTTCTCTTAGAACTTGATGAAGCCATGAATTAAGAAAGAAAGAAGAAGAAAGGATGAGCTTAGGCACGGTTTTGTTATGAAAGGAATGGGAAGTAAGGTGCTGTGTGATATCTTTGGGTAAGAAAGGATGGCTGTAACGTGTTTGGGAAGAATGTATGAATGGAGTAGAGGTATGTGGCTTAAGGAGTGTTGCTGCCAATTTATAGAAGAGATGTGACTTCTTGAAACAAAACAAGAGGTTGGAGGGCTCAGCTAAGTTGCAAGGAAGGGTGGAGATTGAGCAAATTATTGTTGAAGATCCATGAAATGGACGGTTTGCATGTAGGGATAGCTGAAGACAAGGATTGCCCCCTCATTGGGCACATGTGGTTCAGCCTCCAAGGTGCTGATTCCATGCAGATTTTTTTCAAAAGAGCACCATTCCCTAGGCACATGTGACTCCTTGTGACAACCGTGCATACATCCCTTCCTTTATCTCCTTCTCAATCTTCTTTATTCCTATCCATGTGAATCAAGGTAATAGTAAGCTTAAACTTCAAATTCAACATGGTGATCGTTGTTGAGTGAATGGTAATAAAGAAAAAAAATTCTATTTGTTCCTTATTTATGAATAACCAACTATGCTTCTTAGTCATTGAACAGAAATTTGGTGAACACCAAACTTGTTCTCTGCTAAGCAATCCATATAAAACTCAATGAGTATCAGTCATAATTGGTATATTCATTGCAAGGAACATTTTATTTTCTACCTTACTACCTTAAATTCATAAAATGATGCAATTTATGGTTTATCTGTTTCATGAATTTGAGCCTTTGAGCAAGAATGATATATTTTTTTGAGATTCGATGAATATGTGGACACTAAACTTAATGTTTGGCTATAAACTTAAACAAAATGAACAAGTATACATCTCAGAATGGTTCTATGGTCAATCATGCTTGAAAAGCTGTTTTAAAAGTGCCTTTAGGCACACCAAACTTAGAAGTCAAACATATGCTTCAAAAAATGTGTGCAGTTATCAAATCTACTCATGAGAGCTCAGCTTTATGCTAGAAGAACCATCAATTATTAAAATTAAAACAAAAGCAAAAATATTAAGGCACGGGCTGCCTCCCATGAAGCGCTCTTTTATTGTCTAGCTTGACATTGGTCCTTGGTTAGAGTGGTTGATGATTGTGGTGCCTCAGTTTGTCCCCTCTCACTGTAAGCCTTCTTCCTGTTCGTTGATGCTCAATCTCCATATGCTCTAGTGAGAGTATCTTATTGATGGTGTAGTAATCATTAGTTTGAGGATCTGTCTCCAACTGCTGGTAGATCAATCTTACTCTGTCCCCTATTGAGAATCCTTTAGTTGGTATCTTCTTGTTTCTCCACCATTTTGGAATCCTCTTCTTACTCTTCTTCCCTTTCTTTGGTGGCTCTTCTGTCTTGACTGTGGGTTATATGTTATGATCTGTCTTTCTAGTGATTAACCCTTCACTCTCCTCCTGCCTTTTTTTCTCATTCCTTGTATTTTCCTTCCCCTTTTTCTCTTCTTCATTGTTTGTCTCTTGCTTTGGAGGTGATCTGATAAATGCTTCATTGGGTTTTTCTTGCCACTGTAAATCTTCTTCTTCAATCCACATGTAGCTTTTCTCTTCAACAGTATGTTGTACTTCCTGGAAAATGTTTAAGGTGATATTCTCATTATTTACCCTCAAGGTCATCTCTCCTTGTTCCACATCAATGATGGCCCTTGTTATGGCCAGGAAAGGTCTTCCCAATATAATAGAGTCATTCCCCTCTTCTCCTAAGTCCATGATTACAAAATCTACTGGAAATATGAATTTTCCTACTTTGACCAAGAGATTTTCAACCACACCTTTGGGAATTACCAGTGATTTATCCACTAGCTCCAATGACATCTGTGTGGGCTTTACTTCTTCTAAAAATAGCCTTTTCATCAAAGATAAAGGCATCAAGTTGATAATGGACCCTAAATCACACAGTGCCTTATCAATGGATATGTGACCAATGGTATAAGGCAAGAAGAAACTCCCAGGGTCTTTGAGCTTTGGTAGGAGGCCTTCTTAAATCAATGCACTGCATTCTTGTGTCAAGATGATAGTTTTCTTCTCATGCCAGCTTCTCTTCTTGTTGATGAGTTCTTTTAAAAACTTTTCATATAAGGGCATTTGCTCTAATGCTTCAGCAAATGGAATATTAATCTCCAGCTTCTTAAACACTTCTAAGAACTTTGGGAACTGTTGATATTTGAGCTCCTTGTTGAACCTTTGAGGATATGGAAGGGAAGGAGTGCAAGGCTTCACCATCTTCCTCTGTTCTTGTGGTTGCTCCTCTATGATTTACTTTCCCTTTTTTGAAGCTTTGAGCTCTTCCTCTTTCTCCTTGAGCTTTTCTTTGTCCTTCTCCTCAAGTGTTACTTCTTCCTTGCTGATGGCCTCACCATTCTCAGATGGCTTCCTGTTGGTTTCGTTGTCATTCACCAAGGTTCTTCCACTCTTTAATTGGATTGCTCTGCATTCTTCTTTGGGATTTAGAATGGTGTCACTTGGAAGTGCATTAGTTGCTCTTTCTGCCACTGTTTGCTTAGATAGTTGGCAAATCTGCCTTTCTAGATTCCTCATTGAAGCTTCATGGTTCTTACTAGTTAACTCTTGCTGTTTCATCATCTTCTCCATCATTATCTCTAAGTTGGAGATCCTTTGAGCTTCTAGGGGTGGTTGTGGTTGATTGTAAGGTGTGGATGCTGGATGATAGTTATTTTGGTTAGTGGATGAATTGTTGGGTAGATAGTAGTTGGGTTAGGATTGGTTATTTTGTGGTTTTCTGTATTGGTTTTGGTTAGTATTTTGTTGGCTTTGATGGTTTGTGTTTCTAGAATTGTTTTGGTTTGAGTTTCTTTGCCAGTATTGTTGGTTTTGGTTATTGATGAGCGGATAATTTATACGCTTTTTGGCATTGTTTTTAGTATGCTTTTAGTATGTTTTAGTTAGTTTTTATTATATTTTTATTAGTTTTTATTTAAAATTCATTTTTCTGTACTTTACTATGAGTTTGTGTATTTTTCTGTGATTTCAGGTATTTTCTAGCTGAAATTGAGGGATCTGAGCAAAAATCTGATTCAGAGGCTGAAAAGGGCTGCAGATGCTGTTGGATTCTGACCTCCCTGCACTCGAAGTGGATTTTCTTGAGTTACAGAAGCCCAATTGGCGCGCTCTTAATTGCGTTGGAAAGTAGACATCCAGGGCTTTCCAGCAATATATAATAGTCCACACTTTGTCCGAGATTTGATGGCCCAAACAGGCGTTCCAAGTCAGCTTCAGAATTCCCGGCGTTAAACGCCGGAACTGGCACAAAAGTGGGAGTTAAACGCCCAAACTGGCACAAAAGCTGGCATTTAACTCCAAGAAAAGTCTCTACACATGGAAGCTTCAATGCTCAGCCCAAGCACACACCAAGTGGGCCCGGAAGTGGATTTTTACGTCATTTACTCATTTCTGTAAACCCTAGGATACTAGTTCTCTATAAATAGGACCTTTTACTATTGTATTTTGGGGGGATCTTTCAATCTTCGGATCATCTTTTGATCATGTTTGTATGATTGAACCCTCTTTGGGAGGCTGGCCATTCGGCCATTCCTAGACCTTGTTCTTATGTATTTTCAACGGTAGAGTTTCTACACACCATAGATTAAGGTGTGGAGCTCTGCTGTACCTTGAGTATTAATGCAATTACTATTGTTCTTCTATTCAATTCAGCTTATTCTTGTTCTAAGATATCACTTGTTCCTCAACTTGATAAATGTGATGATCCGTGACACTCATCATCATTCTCACCCATGAACGTGTGCCTGACAACCACCTCCATTCTACCTTAGATTGAGTGGATATCTCTTGGATTCCTTAATCAGAATCTTCGTGGTATAAGCTAGAATCCATTAGCGGCCATTCTTGAGAGTCCGAAAGATCTAAACCTTGTCTGTGGTATTCTGAGTAGGATTCAGGGATTGAATGACTGTGACGAGCTTCAAACTCGCGATTATGGGGCGTTAGTGACAGATGCAAAAGAATCACTGGATTCTATTCCGACATGATCGAGAACCGACAGATGAATAGCCGTGCTATGACAGAGCGCGTTGAATATTTTCACTGAAAGGACGGGACTGTAGCCATTGACAATGGTGATGCCCAACATACAGCTTGCCATGGAAAGGAGTAAGAAGGATTGGATGAAGACAGTAGAAAGCAGAGAGACAGAAGGGACAAAGCATCTCCATACGCTTATCTGAAATTCTCACCAATGAATTACATAAGTATCTCTATCTTTATTTTATGTTTTATTCATCTTTTAATTATTAATCCTCCATAACCATTTGAATCTGCCTGACTGAGATTTACAAGATGACCATAGCTTGCTTCATATCAACAATCTCCGTGGGAGCGACCCTTACTCGTGTAAGGTTTATATCTTGGACGATCCAATGCACTTGCTGGTTAGTTGTGTGAAGTTGTGATAAAGAGTTGAGATTGCAATTGAGCGTACCATGTTGATGGTGCCATTGATGATCACAATTTCGTGCACCAAGTTTTTGGCGCTGTTGCCGGGGATTGTTCGAGTTTGGACAACTGACGGTTCATCTTGTTGCTTAGATTAGGTAATTTTATTTTATTTTTTTCTTCAGAGTTCTTAAGAATGAATTCTAGAGTTTCAGATGATATTTTCATCATCACAAAGGCTGATTGATCCTCATCAATTTAGCTGCTGAATGTAATATCCTGCTGAAGCTTAGCTAGCCATGTCTAATCTTTTTAGACTGAAGCTTTAGACTAACATTGCATGATTCCTGGAAATTCTTATTAAGAATTTTGAATCTCTTTATTTTCTTTTCCATATAATTTTCGAAAAAGCACAAAAAATTTTATAAAATCTTAAAATCAAAAATATTTTTATGTTTCTTGTTTGAGTCTAGTGTCTAATTTTAAGTTTGGTGTCAATTGCATGTCTTTATTCTTCTAATTTTCGAAAATTACATGCATTATGTTCTTCATTGATCTTCAAGTTGTTCTTGATGATTTCCTTGCTCTGATCTTTAAATTCTATTGTCTTGAGTGTTTTGTTGTTTCTCATACGCATTCTCAATTTGTTAGTGTCAATAGTATACAAACTTCTAAGTTTGGTGTCTTGCATGCATTGTTTATTTGATCTTAGTTGCATTTTGATTATTCCTCATCATTAAAAATTCAATTTTTTTTAATTTGTGTCTTTTCAAGTCAATAATACAGAGAATTGAAGATTCAGAACATGCAGCAGAGGAATTATACAGAAAAAGCTGGGAGTTCAAAACGCCCAGTGAAGAAGGAAAACTGGCATTTACCCTGGCTGGCGTTTAACGCCCAAAAGGGTAGCATTTTGGGCGTTAAATGCCAGAATGGATACCATTCTGGGCGTTTAATGCTAGGATGATACAAGAGGGAAGATTTTGTTTTTAATTCAAATTTTTTTTAAGTTTTCATAATTTTTCAAAATCAAATCATTTTCAAACCACATCTTTTCAATCATATATTTTCAAAATCAATTTCTCTCCATTCTCAAAAATACTTGCCTACAATTAATGATTTGATTCAACATTTCAAGTATGTTGCCTTTTCTATTAAGAAAGGTTTAATGTTTGAATCATATCCTTTAAATTTCTTGTTAGCCAAGTCATTAATTTTAAAAATCAAATCTTTTTAAATTGTTTCTCAATCATATCTTTTCAATCATATCTTTTTAAAACCATAACTCTTCAATCATATCTTCTTAATCACATCTTTTTCCAAATAATTTTCAATCTTTTTGATTTCTAATTTCAAAATCTTTTTCAAAAATCACTTTATTTCTTTCCCAACTTTAATTTTCGAAAATCATTCTTCAATTTTTCAAAATTTCTTCAAAATCTTTTAATTTATTTTCGAAAATTCTTCCCCTCTTCTCACATCCTTCTATTTAAGGACTAACACTCGTCCACTATCAACAATTCGAACTCTATCTCTCTTGATAAGTTCGAATTCTTCTTATTCTACCTCCTCCTTCTATTCTTCTTTTCCTCTGACATCTCAAGGAATCTCTATACTATGACATAGAGGATTTCATATTTTCTTGTTCTCTTCTCTCTCATATGAGCAGGAGCAATGACAAAAGCATTCTTGTTGAGGCTGACCCTGAACCTGAAAGGACCTTGAAGCAAAAGCTAAGAGAAGCTAAAGCACTACTCTCTGTAGAGGACCTAACAGAAATCTTCAAACAAGAAGAAGACATGGCAGCCGAAAACAACAACAATGCCAACAATGCAAGGAAGGTGCTGTGTGACTTTACTGCACCTACTCCCGACTTTTATGGGAGAAGCATCTCTATCCCTGCCATTGGAGCAAACAACTTTGAGCTTAAGCCTTAATTAGTTTCTCTAATGCAACAGAATTGCAAGTTCCATGGACTTCCATTGGAAGATCCTCATCAGTTTTTAGCTGAATTCTTGCAAATCTGTGACACTGTCAAGACCAATCAGGTTGACCCTGAGGTCTACAGACTTATGCTATTCCCTTTTGCTGTAAGAGATAGAGCTAGGATATGGTTGGACTCACAACCTAAAGAAAGCCTGAACTCTTGGGAAAAGCTAGTCAATGCCTTCTTGGCAAAGTTCTTTCCACCTCAAAAATTGAGTAAGCTTAGAGTGGAAGTCCAAACCTTCAGACAGAAGGAAGGTGAATCCCTCTATGAAGCTTGGGAAAGATACAAACAATTGATCAGAAAGTGTCCTTCTGACATGCTTTCTGAATGGAGCATCATAGGTATCTTCTATGATGGTCTATCTGAACTGTCTAAGATGTCATTGGACAGCTCTGCTGGAGGATCTCTTCATCTGAAGAAGACGCCTGCAGAAGCTCAAGAACTCATTGAAATGGTTGCAAATAACCAATTCATGTACACTTCTGAAAGGAATCCTGTGAACAATAGGACGAATCAGAAGAAATGAGTTTTTGAGATTGATACTCTGAATGCCATATTGGCTCAGAACAAAATATTAACTCAGCAAGTCAACATGATTTCTCAAAGTCTGTCTGGAATGCAAGCTGCACCAGGCAGTACTAAAGACGCTTCATTTGAAGAAGAAGCTTATGTTCTTGAGAACCCATCAATGGAAGAGGTGAATTACATGGGAGAACCCTATGGAAACACCTATAATCCTTCATGAAGAAATCATCCAAATCTCTCATGGAAGGATCAACAGAGACCTTAACAAGGTTTCAACAATAATAATGGTGGAAGAAACAGGTTTAGCAATGGCAAGCCTTTTCCATCATCTTCTCAGCAACAGACAGAGAATTCTAAGCAGAGCCACTCTAACTTAGCAACCATGGTCTCTGATCTAATCAAAACCACTCAAAGTTTCATGAGTAAAACAAGATCCTCCATTAGAAACTAGGAGGCATAAGTGGGTCAGCTGAGTAAGAAGTTACTGAACTCCCTCCTAGTACTCTTCCAAGCAATACAGAAGAGAATCCAAAAGGAGAGTGTAAGGCCATCAACATGGCCGAATTTGGAGAGGAGGAAGAGGCAGTGATCGCCACTGAGGAAGACCTCAATGGACGTCCACTGGCCTCCAATAAGTTTCCTAATGAGGAACCATGGGAATCTGAGGCTCACACTGAGACCATAGAGATTCCATTGGATTTACTTCTACCATTCATGAGCTCTGATGAGTATTCTTCCTCTGAAGAGGATGAAGATGTCACTGAAGAGTAAGTTGCTACGTACCTTGGAGCAATCATGAAGCTAAATGACAAGTTATTTGGTAATGAGACATGGGAGGACGAACCCCCTTTGCTCACCAAAGAACTGGATGACTTGACTAGGCAAAGATTACCTCAAAAGAGACAGGACCCTGGGAAGTTCTCAAGACCTTGTACATTAGGCACCATGACCTTCGAGAAGGCTCTGTGTGACCTAGGGTCAAGCATAAACCTCATGCCTCTCTCTGTAATGGAGAAGCTAGGGATCTTTGAGGTACAAGCTGCAAGAATCTCATTAGAGATGGAAGACAATTCAAGAAAACAAGCTTATGAACTTGTAGAGGATGTTTTGGTAAAGATTGAAGACCATTACATCCCTGCTAATTTCATAGTCCTAGAGACTGGGAAGTGCATGGATGAATTCATCATCATTGGCAGACCCTTCCTAGCCACAGCAAAAGCTGTGATTAATGTTGACAGAGGATAATTGATCATTCAAGTGAATGAAGAATCCTTTGTGTTTAAGGCTCAAGGATATCCCTCTATAACCATGGAGAGGAAGCATGAAAAGCTTCTCTCAAAACAGAGTCAAACAGAGCCCCCACAGTCAAACTCTAAGTTTGGTGTTGGGAGGCCACAACCAAATTCTAAGTTTGGTGTTGAACCCCCACATTCAAACTCTAAGTTTGGTGTTGGGAGGTTCCAACATTACTCTGAACATCTGTGAGGCTCCATGAGGGCCCACTGTCAAGCTACTGACATTAAAGAAGTGCTTCTTGGGAGGCAACCCAATGTTATATTTATCTATTTTGCATTGTTATTTTATGTTTTCTATAGGTTGATGATCATGTGAAGTCACAAAAACAATTGAAAAAGCAAAAACAGAATGAAAAATAGAAAGAAAAATAGCACACCCTGGAGGAAAAGCTTGCAGGCGTTTAAACGCCAATAAGGGCAGCAAATGGGCGTTTAATGCCCAGTCTGGTACCATTCTGGGCGTTTAACGCCAGAAAGGGGCACCAGACTGGCGTTTAACGCCAGAAAGGGGGCACCAGACTGGCGTTTAATGCCAGAAAAGGGCAGCAGCCCGACGTTTAACATCAGGATTGGCAGAAAGGTCGTTTTGCACGCCACTTGGTGCAGGGATGAGCTATCCTTGACACCTCAGGATCTGTGGACCCCACAGGATCCCCACCTACCCCACCACTCTCTCTCTTCTTCACCCATTCACCAATCACCTCAATACCTTTTCCCAAAAAAAAAACCCCTCACCTATCAAATCCCACCATTCTCTTCACCACTCACATCCATCCTTCATAAAACCCCACCTATCCTACCCATAATGACGGAACCCTACCCCTCTTTCCACCCCTATATAAACCCTTCTTCACTCCTTCATTTTCACACAACCTAAACACTACTTCTCCCCCTTGGCCGAACCACAAAGCCCCCTCTATCTCCTCCATTTTCTTCTTCTTCTACTCCTTTCTTTCTTCTTTTGCTCGAGGACGAGCAAACCTTCTAAGTTTGGTGTGGTAAAAACGTTGCTTTTTGTTTTTCCATAACCATTTATGGCACCTAAGGCCGGAGAAACCTCTAGAAAGAGGAAAGGGAAGGCAAAAGCTTCCACCTACGAGTTATGGGAGATGGAGGGATTCATCTCAAGGGTGCATCAAGACCACTTCTATGAAGTTGTGGCCATGAAGAAGGTGATCCCCGATGTCCCTTTCAAACTCAAAAAGAGTGAATATCTGAAGATCCAACATGAGATCCGAAGAAGAGGTTGGGAAGTTCTTACCAACCCCATTCAACAAGTCGGAATCTTAATGGTTCAAGAGTTCGATGCCAATGCATGGATCACCAAGAACCATGATCAAAGTGTGAACCCGGACCCAAAGAATTGGCTTACAATGGTTCGGGGGAAATGCTTAGATTTTAGTCCAGAAAATGTAAGGTGGGCATTCAACTTGCCCATAATGCAAGGAGATGAACACCCCTACACTAGAAGGGTCAACTTTGATCAAAGGTTGGACCAAGTCCTCATAGAAATTTGTGAAGAGGGCGCTCAATGGAAGAGAGATTCAAGAGGGAAGCCGGTTCAACTGAGAAGGCATGACCTCAAGCCCGTGGCTAGGGGATGGTTGGAGTTTATCCAACGCTCAATCATTCCCACTAGCAACCAGTCCGAAGCTACTATAGACCGGGCTATCATGATTCATAGCATCATGATTGGAGAGGAAGTAGAAGTTCATAAGGTTATATCCCAAGAACTTTATAAGGTGGTGGATAAGTCCTCTACCTTGGCAAGGTTAGCCTTCCCTCATCTCATTTGTCACCTCTGTAATTTAGTTGGAATTAACATAGAGGGAGACATCCTCATTGATGAGGACAAGCCCATCACTAAGAAGAGGATGGAGCAAACAAGAGATCCCACTCATGGACATGAGGAAATTACTCATCATGAAATCCCTGAGATGCCTCAAGGGATGCACTTTCCTCCACAAAACTATTGGGAGCAAATCAACACCTCCCTAGGAGAATTGAGTTCCAACATGGGACAACTAAGGGTGGAGCACCAAGAACATTCCATCCTCCTCCATGAAATTAGAGAAGATCAAAGAATCATGAGAGAGGAGCAACAAAGGCAAGGAAGAGACATTGAGGAGCTCAAGCACTCCATAAGATCTTCAAGAGGAAGAACAAGCCGCCATCACTAAGGTGGACCCGTTCTTTAATCTCCTTGTTCTTTATTTTTCTGTTTTTCGAATTTTCATGCTTATGTTTATCTATGTTTGTGTCTTATGATCATTAGTGTCTTAGTGTCTATTCCTTAAAGTTATGAATGTCCTATGAATCCATCACCTTTCTTAAATGAAAAATGTTCTTAATTGAAAAAGAGAAGAATTGCATGAATTTCAAATTTTATATCAGATTAATTATTTTGATGTGGTGGCAATACTTTTGATTTCTGAATGTATGCTTGAACAGTGCATATGTCTTTTGAATTTGTTGTTCATGAATGTTAAAATTGTTGGCTCTTGAAAGAATAATGAAAAAGGAGACATGTTACTGAGGATCTGAAAAATCATAAAAATGATTCTTGAAGCAAGAAAAAACAGTGAATTCAAAAAAAAAAAAGAGCAAAGAGCAAGCAGAAAAAGCCAATAGCCCTTTCAACCAAAAGGCAAGGATAATAAAAAGGATCCATGGCTTTAAGCATCAGTGGATAGGAGGGCCTACAGGAATAACATCCTGGCCTAAGCGGCTAAATCAAGCTGTCCCTAACCATGTGCTTGTGGCGTGAAGGTGTCAAGTGAAAACTTGAGACTGAGCGGTTAAAGTCGTGATCCAAAGCAAAAAGAGTGTGCTTAAGAACCCTGGACACCTCTAATTGGGGACTCTAGCAAAGCTGAGTCACAATCTGAAAAGGTTCACCCAGTTATGTGTCTGTGGCATGGATGTATCCGGTAGTAATACTGAGGTTCACCCAGTTCTGTGATTTAAGGTATTTTCTGGCTGAAATTGAGGGACCTGAGCAAAAATCTGATTCAGAGGCTGAAAAGGGCTGCAGATGCTATTGGATTCTGACCTCCCTGCACTCGAAGTGGATTTTTTGGAGCTATAAAAGCCCAATTGGCGCGCTCTTAATTGCGTTAGAAAGTTGACATCCAGGGCTTTCCAGCAATATATAATAGTCCATACTTTGCCAGAGATTTGATGGCCCAAACAGGCATTCCAAGTTAGCTTCAGAATTCTCGGCGTTAAACGCCGGAACTGGCACAAAAGTGGGAGTTAAACGCCCAAACTGGCACAAAAGCTGGCGTTTAACTCCAAGAAAAGTCTCTACACATGGAAGCTACAATGCTCAGCCCAAGCACACACCAAGTGGGCCTGGAAGTGGATTTTTACGTCATTTACTCATTTCTGTAAACCCTAGGCTACTAGTTCTCTATAAATAGGACCTTTTGCTATTGTATTTTGGGGGGATCTTTCAATCTTCGGATCATCTTTTGATCATGTTTTTATGATTGAACCCTCTTTGGTAGGCTGGCCATTCGGCCATGCCTATACCTTGTTCTTATGTATTTTCAACGGTAGAGTTTCTACACACCATAGATTAAGGTGTGGAGCTCTGCTGTACCTCGAGTATTAATGCAATTACTATTGTTCTTCTATTCAATTCAGCTTATTCTTGTTCTAAGATATCACTTGTTCCTCAAGTTGATGAATGTGATGATCCGTGACACTCATCATCATTCTCACCCATGAACGTGTGCCTGACAACCACCTCCGTTCTACCTTAGATTGAGTGGATATCTCTTGGATTCCTTAATCAGAATCTTCGTGGTATAAGCTAGAATCCATTGGCGGCCATTCTTGAGAATCCAAAAGGTCTAAACCTTTTCTGTGGTATTCTGATCAGGATTCAGGGATTGAATGACTGTGACGAGCTTCAAACTCGCGATTGTGGGGCGTTAGTGACAGACGCAAAAGAATCACTGGATTCTATTCCGACATGATCGAGAACCGACAGATGAATAGTCGTGCTGTGACAGAGCGCGTTGAACATTTTCACTGAGAGGACGGGACTGTAGCCATTGACAACGGTGATGCCCAATATACAGCTTGCCATGGAAAGGAGTAAGAAGGATTGGATGAAGACAGTAGGAAAGCAGAGAGACGGAAGGGACAAAGCATCTCCATACGCTTATCTGAAATTCTCACCAATGAATTACATAAGTATCTCTATCTTTATTTTATGTTTTATTCATCTTTTAATTATTAATCCTCCATAACCATTTGAATCCGCCTGACTGAGATTTACAAGATGACCATAGCTTGCTTCATACCAACAATCTCCGTGGGAGCGACCCTTACTCGCGTAAGGTTTATTACTTAGACGACCCAGTGCACTTGCTGGTTAGTTGTATGAAGTTGTGATAAAGAGTTGAGATTGCAATTGAGCGTACCATGTTGATGGCGCCATTGATGATCACAATTTCGTGCACCAGTTATCTCCCCACCTCAAATTTGGGTGGTTCCTCCAAGATGAGTTGTAGGTGTCTCCATGGAATTCATTTTGGCTGGAACCTTGATTGTGCACATACTGGAGTTGTTCTTGCTGCTACTCTTCATAGTTTTCCTCATTTTGCCCCATGTAGGTTGATTAGGAGTGTTCACTGTTGCAACTTGAAGACCATCAATCCTCTTAGCCATCATCTCCATCTATTGTTGAATCTGTTGGTGCATCACCTTGTTTTGAGCTAAAATGGTATCCACACCTTCCAGCTCCAATACACCCTTCCTTTGAGCTGGTTGGCGAGTTATAATGAACCTCCTGCTGAGTAGTCAAGTGCCTCTTGAGCTGTCAATGTCAGTCCTTCATAGAAATTTTAAAGTTTATCCCATTCATTGAACATCTCTGGTGGACACTTCCTAAATAAAGCTTTGTATCTCTCCCATGCATCATGAAATGACTCTCCATCCATTTGAGTGAATGTTTGGACCTTTGTTTTGAGTTTGATGATCCTTTGGGGAGGATAGAACTTACTAAGAACTTGTTCACTAGATCTTTCCAATTGTTGATGCTTTCTCTTGGAAATGCCTCCAACCATTGAGCAGCTTTGTCTCTCAGGGAAAATGGAAATAGCAACAACTTGTAAATGTCAGCATGCACACCATTGGTTTTAACTGTGACTTTTGTATGGTCTAGAATTCACAAATATATTCTTGTTGAAAGTATAGCTTCTAAACCCACAAAGAATCCTTTCGTGCAAAAGTTTGGTTGTCACAAGTAACAAACCCCTAGTAAAATTGATAACCGAAGTATTTAAACCTCAGGTCGTCTTTCAAGGAATTGCAGAGAGGTGTTCTTATTATTGGTTATGAGTTGTGTAAATTGGGGTTTTAGATTGAGAAATAAGAAGAGAAAATTGCAAAGAAATAAATTAATAACAATAAAAAGCCTTGACTATGAGAAGATTAATCAGAAGTTCTATCCTTGGTGGATTTCCCATGATTAATAGTAAAGGTTGTTGTTATTACTTAGTTAACCCTTACCGAATAAGGGAAAGTCAAGTACATAAACCAACGTCTGTCATGAGTCCTAATCCTCTCCCTTGGGAAGGACTAGCGTTAGTGATCAGAAGGCCAGTCAACAACTTCCAATTACCAATAGGTTCTTGAGTCTTCCAACTCAAGAGTCTCCTATTAATCAACTCCCAAGTCAAGTTGAGAGCTAGAATTTCAACATGAATACCATCTTCCTTGTTATGAAAAAGGAGTAGAAAAGAGACATGATAATTGGAATAAAATTGGAAGCAATTAAATAAATAATAAAATTAAATGGAAAAGTATTCCTTGCATTAATAAATCATAAAAGCTTTCCAATTGTATCTCTGAACAAGGATTAAGGATATAAAAGAGTAAGAAAATAGAAAACAAACTAGAATGATAAAGACTTCAACGGATGTAATGACTCTATAATATCCAACTCAACATCATAAAACTGGGAATTCTAAATCCTAGAAAGAGGAGAGAATCTCTCTCTCTAGAATCTACATCTAAAACCCAAAATTGTGAATTAAAATGTTGTATATGAATGAATCAATGGATTTTCCCACTTTGTAGCCTCTAATCTGTGTTTTCTGGGCCGAAAACTGGGTCAAAAACAGCCCAAAAATTGCCCCCAACAATTTCTAATTCATCCAGCATGTGCGCATGTCACGCATACGTGTCGTCCACGCGTACGCGTGGATTGAGCTTTCGCCAGGTCACACGTACGTGTGATCCACGCGTGCGCGTCACCCAACAGCCAAGCAGTTATGGCAAAATATATATCGTTGCAAATCTTCGGATGTTAGTGATAAACCACTATTTTATGGTTTACAATGTGTTTAATTGTGTGGTTTTATCATGGTCTTTACCCACTTATTCATATAATTAGCATGCATTTATATTTCCTTCCTAAAATTATTACATGATTGAAAGCTTACTTCCTGGAGACCTTTAAGTATGTATTTTAATCTCCCTTTATTCCATTCGATGCCGTGATCTGTGTGTCAAGTGTTTTAGGCTTTATAGGGCATGAATGAGTGAGAGATTGGGAAGGAAGCTTGCAAAAATGGAAGGAATACAAGAAATTGAGGAGATGACCAGCGAGAAGTGACGCGTACGCGTCAGCGACGCGACTGCGCGGAAGAGAGGAATTCGTAGTGACGCGCCCGCATGAGTGATGCGGACGCACGGATTGGAAAAGCAAAAGCGACGCGGAGGCATGGACGACGCGCCCACATGGAAAGCAAAACGCCGAATGACGCATCCGCGTGAATGACGTGTCCGCGTGACGTGCGCGATCTGCAGAATATCAGAAGTCGTTGACAGAGTTTCTGGGACGGATTTCAACCCAGTTTTTGGCCCGAAATTACAGATTAGAGTCAGGAAACATGCAGAAACAAAAACATCAATTCATTCTGCATAATTTTAGTTTTAGATCTGGATTTACTCCTCTCCGAGGTTTTTCAATCACTTAACATTCATAATTAGGATTTTTGGGAAGATTTTGGCTTTAACTTTTGAGAAGAGTCTACCTCCGGTACTAGTCATCTTATTTTGCTATTTACTTTTTATGTTTATTCTTCCATATTTTTAATCCCTCTAGAGTTGACTTTGGCTTATTTTTGCAAGTTATTAATATAGATTATTTTTATTTTCAATTAATCCTTTTCATTATTATTTATCATGCCTCTTTTTAATTCCCTTTCTTATGTTATGAGTTCTACGTTCACAATGAGTGAGTAGTCCCTTACTTGATGGGGAGTTGATTGAAAGGAACCCTTGAGTTAGGGTACTTAAAGGAGAAATTGTAATTGAGCTCATTGTTGGAATGCCCTCTAATCACTGACACAAATCCTTTACAATGAGCGGATTGGGACTTGTGAATAGAAATAGCAATCCAACTTGTTTGACTCTCCCTTACCTAGTAAGGGGTAACTAAACAGAGCAATCTTCAATTATCAATTTAATCTTGAGAGTACTTCAACAAGAATAGGGCTTCCAACTAATCTACTCCCAGTCAAGGCTTTTATTTAGAATTAATTAAATTTTCTATTTTAGTTTCCTGTTATTCAACTCAACCATTTTTGAAAACATCTGATTGATAAAATAGCACATCTCTCTGTAACTCGTTGGGAGACGACCTGGGACTCATACTCCCAGTATTTTAATTTAAATTTTGTGACAACCCTTCTAAATTGATAAGCGGATTTTCGGTTGGTTAAAGACTGTACTTGCAACGCATCTCTATTAATAATTTCTTAACCCGCCAATTTCTGCCACGTCAATTTTTGGCGCCATTGCCAGGGAGTTGCAACAGTGTGCTAATTTATTGATTGGTATTTATTTTTATTGTAATTTTTTCTTTTCATTCTGTCACTATGAGCTGTACGTTTCTTTTGTTAAATGACGCGTTCACTTCCTGATCCAAGCTTGCCAGTATTTGACCCTGAGATTGAAAGAACTCTTTCACGTATAAGGCAAGCTCGGCGTCGGCGAATCCTCTTTGAGGACGAACCTGAACCGTCATCTAAGGAAGAAACAAGCTCCCTCTCTACTGATCCAGTTCATTTACGTGCAGATGACATGGCAACACCCAGAAGAGTCACTATCCAGGAGGAAGGAGCCCCTGATTTTACGCTCCAACCATTCCAGGCACACCACCCAGCAGTAGCTGTAAATTTTGAAATAAAGTCTTCACTACTCAACTTGATGCCCAAGTTTCATGGCTTACCTGCTCAAGAGCCTATCAAGCATCTTAGGGATTTCCAGACTGCTTGTTCTACTGTTAAGCGTAATGGCACTGATGAAATCTCCATTCTGTTGAAAGCCTTCCCGTTTTCTCTGGGGGGGAAAAGCAAGAGAGTGGTACTACACTCAACCTGGAGCAATTGTTTCCAACTGGGATACACTTAGGAGAGAGTTTCTGGATAAATTCTTTCCAGCTAAAGTTGCCAATAAGCTGAGGAAGGACATGTCTATCATCGTTCAGGATGAATTTGAGACACTCTATGAATACTTGGAACGCTTCAATAATCTTTGAGACGCATGCCCTCATCATATGATTGACAAGATAGTGTTGTTCGGTTACTTTACACAAGGTTTGAAATCTCAAGATAGGACCACACTGGAAGGTGTTAGCAATGGTTCTATGAAAACGTACAAGACTACGGAAGAAGCATGGCAATTGATCAGGGACTTAGCTGACTCTACTAGGAATCACAGGCAGAGACAAAGTCGGTCAAGAGCTGTTGCAGAGGTATCCACTAGTAAAGAGACTGCTACTATAGCTCAGAGCTTATGTGAAATGACTAACTTGCTGAAGCAGATGCAACTGAATCAACAACAGCCTCAGCAAGTTCAGCCTTCTCCACCACAACACAGCCAGCAGTTGGTTCCACAAAGAGTATGCAGAATCTGTGCAGATTACAATCACTATACCGATGAGTGTTCGCAACTCCAACCAGAAGACAACACTGTAGCAGCCACTCATAACTTTCATGACCGCCCCAATCAAGGGTACAATCAAGGTGGCAACTATAACCAAGGATGGCAGGATAACTCTAACCAAGGCTGGAGAGACAATTCTAACTAGGGTTGGAGGGACAATTATAACAGAGGAGGCAGAGATAACAATGAAAATCAGAGGTAGAATAACAATAACAACTTCAGGCAGCAGAATCAGAATCAGGCCTATAGAGCACCTTATTTAAGACAGCCTCAAGCATCTCAGCAGACCTCTCAGATCACTTATCCCTTTTCATCTCCTAATGATGAGTTATACAATCTACTGATCGGAGACAACAGGCCATGGAAAACAACCTTACTTCTACTTTGAATGGTTTGAATTCTACTCTGCAAGCCCTTGTCTTACAGATTGGATCAATGAACAACTCTAACAACCACTCCTCAAGCTCTGGTGGACTCCCCTCTCAACCATTACCCAACCCAAAGGGTGGTATTAATGCCATCACCCTAAGGTCCGGAACCACACTGCAAGAGAGGAATCAGGAAGAGCCAAATCCACCTGAACACGCCTCAGCTGAAGAGGTAGTGGAAATAGAAGATGTTGAAGAAGAAAAGAGCTTCCAGGACATGGCTGAAGATGAAGACGCCAAATCACAGAAAGAAGCACCAAACGGCGCAGACCCCATAGAGGACGCCATTCCTATCCCATTTCTACAACTTGCAAGGAAGCCTAGGAAGTAGTTGGAACCTGATCCCAAAATGGTAGAAATTTTCAAAAAGGTTGAGGTAACTGTTCCCCTTTTTGATGTCATTTAACAGGTACCTAAATATGCAAAGTTTCTAAAAGATTTGTGCATATGTAAAGACAAAATTAATGAATTAGAAACCATTCCTTTAGGAAGTTCTATATCTGCTTTAATGGGAAATATACCTGAAAAATGTAGTGATCCAGGTCCATGCATGGTTAACTGTACAATTGGAGGTGTGATATTTTTTGACTGCATGTGTGATTTAGGAGCATGTGTTAGTATAATGCCTTTATCTGTATATGATGTTTTAAGGCTCCCTCCCTTAAAAAGGTCGGCAGCTCGTTTTGTGTTAGCAGATAAAAGTATTATTACAGTGGCTGGAGTTGCTAAAGATGTATTACTGGGAATTAAAGGTCTCACTTTCCCCATTGATTTTTACATCTTGGAGATGCCCCAACATGACTCAGAGAAGCCATCATCAATCCTAGTCGGAAGACCTTTCTTGAAGACCTCGAAGTTCAAATTAGATGCTTTTTCAGGAACATACTCTTTTGAAATAGACGGCCGAGTAGTAAGCTTCAATCTGAATGGAGTTATGAAGTACCCTCCAAAAGATCACTCTATCCTCCGGTATGACATCATAAATGAAACCGTAGCTGAAGTTCACCTAGAGGAGTTTGAAGAGAAGTACATAGGACAAGGTCCAAGTGTGGGGACATTCCAAGAGGACAATGAAAGTACTCTACCACTACCACCAGCTCCAGATAATTCAGAGTCTGACCATGAACAGAAGTCAGCATTGAAACCTCTCCCTCCACACCTCAAATATGCTTACCTCGAGGACAAATAGAAGTTTCCAGTTATCATTACACAGGACCTCACTCCTGAACAGGAAGAGCAATTACTTAATGTGCTGAGGAAGCACAAGAAAGCAATTGGGTGGAGTTTAACAGACATAGTAGGCATCAATCCTCAAGTCTGTGAGCACAGAATCTTTTTAGAAGAAGGAGCAAGACCCGTTCGTCAACCCCAGAGAAGACTAAACCCCACTATCTTAGAGGTTGTCAAGAAGGAAGTGACCAGACTACTAGAGGCAGATATTATCTACCCCATTTCAGACAGTGAATAGGTGAGCCCAGTACAAGTGGTGCCAAGAAGTCGGGAGTCACTACAGTAAAGAATGAGCATGGAGAGCTCATAGCTACTAGAGTTCAGAACGCCTAGAGGGTCTGCATTGATTACAGGCGTCTCAACCAAGCTACTCGTAAGGATCACTATCCTCTTCCATTCATTGATCAAATGTTGGATTGCCTGTCAGGTAAATCACATTATTGCTTTTTAGATGGTTATACTGGATATTTCCAGATTCATATAGCTCCTGAGGATCAAGAAAAGACTACTTTTACCTGTCCTTTTGGGACCTATGCTTACAAGAGAATGCCCTTTGGCTTGTGCAATGCACCAGCTACTTTCCAAAGGTGCATGATGAGTCTTCTCTCTGATCTTATTGAGGACTGTATGGAAGTTTTTATGGATGATTTTAGCATTTATGGTGATTCTTTTAACCTTTACTTGGATAGTTTATCTAGAGTATTAGATAGATGTGTCAGTACAAACCTTGTATTGAATTTTGAAAAATGTCATTTTATGGTTAAATAAGGAATCGTACTAGGACATGTTGTATCTAATACTGGTATTTCTGTAGATCCAGCAAAGGTGGATGTTATTTCTAGTTTACCTTACCCCTCTTCTGTGAGGGAAGTCCGTTCATTCCTTGGACATGCAGGTTTTTACCAAAGATTCATTAAGGACTTTAGTAAGGTAGCACTTCCCCTATCCAAGTTACTGCAGAAGGATATTGAGTTCGAGTTCAGTGAGGATTGCAAACAAGCGTTTGATAAGCTGAAAACCGCCCTGACTCAAGCTCTAATTGTGAGATGACCAGACTAGAGCCAGCCATTCGAAATCATGTGCGATGCTTCCAACCATGCAGTTGGAGCAGCACTGGCTCAGCGTGAAGGTAAGGACCCCTTTTGTTATTGCTTATGCGTCTAAAACTTTAGACGCCGCTCAGTCTAACTACGCTACTACTGAAAAAGAGCTTCTTGCTATTATTTTTGCTCTGGATAAATTCCGAGCCTATTTACATGGTACTAAGGTAGTAGTGTATTCAGACCACGCAGCTCTAAAGTATTTATTAGCTAAAAATGAATCCAAACCAAGGCTTATACGTTGGATACTGTTGCTACAAGAATTTGATTTAGAAATAAAGGATAGGAGTGGTACTCAGAATCTAGTGGCAGACCACTTAAGTTGCCTTGAACACATTAAGGATGACTCCACTCCTATAGCTGATAATTTTCCTTTTGATAACCTACAAGCAGTATCTGAGGTAATCCCTTGGTATGCACCTGTAGCTAATTATCTAGTTAGCCGTACTTTTCCTCCACACTTTATTAAGCACCAAAGAGACAAGCTGAAAAGCGAGTCTAAATATTATATATGTGATGACCCATATTTGTGGAGATGTGGCACTGACCAGGTAATTAGAAGGTGTGTGCCTCATTCAGAATTCTAGTCCATTTTAGAGGCCTATCACTCATCTGAGAGTGGAGGACATTTTGGCCCTCAAAGAACAGCTAGAAAAATCATAGACTGTGGATTCTGGTGGCCCACCCTTTTTAAAGACGCTGCTGAATTTTGTAAATCTTGTCTCCCATGCCAAAAGTTTGGTAATATATCCCAGAGGGATGAAATGCCTCAACAAATTATGCTTTTCTGTGAAATTTTTGATGTTTGGGGCATTGACTTCATGGGTCCATTTCCAAATTCTAATGGCCACCTCTATATACTGTTAGCTGTAGATTATGTTTCTAAATGGGTGGAAGCAATTCCTACCTGTACTGATGATGCTAACACCATTGTTTCCTCGGTTATCCCGGACTGCGTTCCGGAAAAAGTGGCCTACTAGAAATGAAAGAAAGGGTGAGCACTCTTGTGTTTCAACCCCACTATCACTATACTATTCATAGTTGTGGGGCACTGTGTACTTACAGCCTCTACGATAAGCAAGTGAATGGGGCCGGGCATCCAATCAAGTACATGGCGTGGCGAACAGAACAGTTCATCAAGCCATTTCTCGCCTCAACCCCCTAAATAGGAAGAAGTTTACTTTACTAATAGGGGTTAATTGCTTCGCACCTGCCCCGAACCCTCACAAGGATAGCCCTCTCGATACCTTATTGGAGCTTTGTAACTAGAGGCCGCTTTCCCGTCGCTAGAGCGTTTTCCCAGTGCGCGGAGCCCCAACGAGGAAAGTTTTAGTGGTTTATCATTGGGTCAATAATGCTAATCCCTCTTTTTGTGCTACTCCTAGGGCAGTAAGAAGATAAGAAAACGCGAAGCGTTCCATTGGTTTCCCAACTTGTTGCTTCTAAAGGCTGCCCTTGTGAGAAACCACATTATTTGTCGCTTTGGATCACCACGAGCAATCGTGAGCGATCAAGGTACCCATTTTTGTAACAGGAGACTAACAAGATTGCTAAAGAAGCATGGGATCATTCATAAAGTTGCGACTGCCTACCATCCTCAGACTAATGGGCAAGCCAAGGTGTCAAACATAGAGATAAAGCGTATCTTGCAGAAGATAGTCAAACCTCATAGAAAAGACTGGAGCACCAGGCTACAGGATGCACTCTGGACATAGAGAACAGCGTATAAGACACCCATTGGGATGAGCCCTTTCCGCTTGGTTTATGGAAAAGCTTGTCATCTTCCGGTTGAAATAGAGCACAAAGCTTTTTGGGCAGTAAAGGAGTGCAACATGGGTACCGAGAGAGCCGGAGCTGAACGGAAGTTACAACTACTAGAACTGGAAAGCCTTCGCCTAGAAGCTTATGAGAACTCAAGACTATACAAGGAGAAGATGAAGGCTATACATGATCAGCACATCAAGAGGAAAGAATTCCAACCTGGCGATTTAGTCCTCCTTTACAAATCTCGACTGAGACTCATGCCAGGCAAGTTGAGATCAAGATGGGAAGGTCCATACAGAGTAGAGAAAGCCGAACCGTACGGAGTTTATCACCTTAGTCACCCTTCCAGCTCCGAACTTATCAAGGTTAATGGACATCGCTTAAAGCTGTACCATGGCAAGAAGATGCAGAAAAACAAAGAGCTTGAGATCTTCCTCTTGGAAGATCACCACATAGCCAAAGACTGAGCTAGTGGAGCGTCCAACTTACGGACGTTAAAGCAAAGTGCTAGGTGGGAGACAACCCACCATGGTATGATCGTTCCTTTCTTTGTTTTTATTTTCACATTCAATAACTTTTCTCTTTCTTAGTACATTTCATGCATCTGCATTTACATGCTAAAAAAAATAAAAAAAAAAAAAGAAAAAAAGAAAAAGTACGCACGCGACGCGACAGTGTCACTGACGCGTCCGCGTCCCTAATGCGTTTTGAAAAAAGGGGAATTGAACAGAGAGTCACGCGAGAGCGTGGCTGGAGGCATGCCTTTGGCACAAATCATCCCATGCGACCGCGTCATTGACGCGTCCGCGTCAAGTGCGAAAACTGGCCTCCCACGCGTCCGCGTCACTGACACGGCCGCGTGCCCTGAAATTCAACGTAACGTGGGTGCACGACCGAAAGTTGTGCTAGAGTGGTGCTGGATCAGTGATGAACGCACAAATTCTTTCCACGCAGACGCATGGCTTGCGCGTCCGCGTCATATCCCTTTACTGACCACTCACGCGAGCGCCTGACCCACGCGTTCGCGTCGGCCAAAATTTGGCAAAAATAAAAATTCGAACAGAAAGTTGTGCAAGCGCGAGTCTGCCCTCGCGCCAGTAGCATAACATGTGTCACGCGTCCGCGTGACCGACGCTTCCGCGTCAATTAACTTAATGCGCCTTCGCGCGAACGCATCACCCACGCGTCCGCGTCACTTGTGCCGCACAATTTATCCTAATTTGCCAAATATCTTATCTTTCTCTTCCCCCAATCCTACTTTTTCTTTTCCCTTCTTATTTCTTTCTTCCCCCTTCTTCCTTCTTCCCTAATTCTCACCTTCTACTATTTTTCTCTCTCACCACCATTATCAAGGTTTTTGTTTTCTTCTTCCTTCTTTACTTATCTATTCTTCTTCTTTATTTATGTTTTCTTCTTCCTTTCTCTTTCTTTTTACTTTCTTTGCATATGTTTTCTTTTTCTTTCTTTTTCCTTTATATTGGTGTTGGAAACTTATTTGGTCATTGTGGATTGTTTCATAATTGTTTGGCAATTATATTTTTAAAGGGGTTGCTTGCATGTTCAATTTATTATTTTCATTGGATTATTTACCATGCATGCTATGTGTTTGTGAAAGAGCCCATGTGGCATTATGCACATTTCTACATTATCCTATTCTACTATTCAATGCATGCTTTTTACAAATTCGCTTTACTATTTTATTAATTGCATTTAATTGCCAATACAAACGTGATAGTTTGTTACGAAGTGATGCTTGATCTATGCTACTCATGCCCTTGCCGGCATGCCAATAAACATCTTGCATGTTCCCAATAGGTTTTTATCCATGTTCATCAATAAACATCTTGATAGTCCTACTTTTACCCACCCTTTGTTTTTATCATCCATGTTCCCAATAGGTTTCCCACACTTAAACAATTACACAATTTTTATCTTAAGCTAACCAAGGATTCAACTTGGGATTTTAAATTTGTTTTTCTGCTTAAGGCTAGTGTTATGGTTTATAAAATAAAAGGGAATTAAAGACTCAAGGGGGCTAACAAAGGTGATGTAAAAGGTAGGCTAATTTTGGGATAAGTGAGCTAGAATCAAACAATGGCCTCAATCATATGCAAGCATGTAAATATATTAAATATTGGACATATAGAATGGAACAAAGCAAAGATTATAGTTATAGAGAAAAAAATATACAAGAATAAAAATTTATGGTTAAATAATGTAACCATGTAAATAAGCTCAAAATCTCACAGGTTGTGTGTTTTTTGGCTCAAAAACCATGTTCCAAATACAACTTCAAACAAATTTAACACAAAAATTTTCAATTTAAATTAGTGAAATTTTTCAAAAATAGGATCTTAAAAAGAAACTTATTATTTTAACCAAGCAGTAGCTAAATGCATAAAATCAAACAAACATGCAATTAAACATGCAAATGCAATAATGAACAAACAAAGAAAATAAAACAATGGTGTTGAAAAGAAGAAAATAGCTAACCCATGGAGATCGGTATCGACCTCCCCACACTTAAAGATTGCATCGTCCTCGGTGCATGCTAAGATATACAAGTGGACAGGTTGCTTCAACTGGGGCTCTTTTTGTTCCTTTCCTTGCCGGTGATTTGGGAGTAGCTTTCTCTTTAACCTTCTTGGTGGCCATTCTGAAAAGGGAAAAAGAAAGTAACTTTTAGAGCTAAGGGATAGAGCAAGGAAGAGAGCGGGAAAGGTGGTAATCAATGCATAATAAAGAAGAATGACGTTAACACACGCTCATGAGTACATGTGAAAAGTCATCAATGGAAAATAGCTAGTGCATATGATAACAAGTGAATGCAAGGTGTTTATTGGCGTGCTGGCAAAGGCATGAGTAGCATAGATCAAGCATTCAATGTCCAAGTTAGATACCAAGTCTCTCAAACTAACAACATATTTGTAATAACAATTATATTTAATTAATAAAATATAAAAAGGGTTTTGTGAAAAGCAAGCATTTATAGTAGTAGATTAAAAGAAATCTTAAAAATAGTGCACAATGCCATACGGGCGTTTTTACAAACACATAGCATGCATGATAAATAAGCTGTTTGAAAGTATAAAATTGAACATGCAAGCAACCCTTTAAAAAGTAATATATAATTGTCAAATAATCCACAAAAATATAGAAAAAGACAATGACCCAAATAAAATTCCAACACCAATGAAAATAATGCAATGAATGAAAGTATGCAATTAAGTAAAAGAAAATGAAAGATAAGAAGAATGAGAAGGGAAAAAAGGGAAGAAGAAGTAAGTAAGAAAGGAGGGAGGAAAAATTAGGATTGGGGAAGAAAAGATAAAATATTTTGGCATATTAGGTTAAGGTGTGCGACGCTGGTGACGCGGTCGCGTGGGTGACGCGGCCGCGTAATGCGCAATAAGGTCAGGCGACGCGGACGCGTGGGTTACGCAATCGCGTCACTTGATTTGTGCTAGTGGCGCGAGTGCAGCCTCGCATTCGCTCAACTCTCTGTTTGAATTGCATTTTGCCAAAAATCTGGGTGACGCGGTCACGTGGATGACGCGATCGCGTGGATGGCCATTTTTGAAAGACGACGCGGCCGCGTGGGGCATGCGTTTGTGTGGGAGGGCTTGGGCTTCTAGCACGAGTCCAGTCCAATTCCAGCACAACTTTCGGCCATGCACCTTTTTGACGTCGATTCTCGTGGCACACGGTCGCGTGGGTGACGCGGTCGTGTGGGAGGCCAAAGTTCCACATGACGCGGTTGCGTGGGGTCAAATTATGCTAATGGCGCGCCTCCATCCACGCTCTCGTGTGACTCTCTGTTCAATTCTTTTCTTCCCAACGCAATAGTGACGTGGACGCGTCAGCGACGCTGCCGCGTCGCGTGCGTGTTTTCCCTTTTTTTATTATGCAATTATGCAGTATGCAATATGCAGTGTTAATGTAGATGCTATGAAAACTTCCAGGTTCAATGAAAATAAAATAAAATAAAAAAATAAACAACACGAAATAAAATTGAAAAAGAACGATCATACCATGGTGGGTTGTCGCCCACCTAGCACTTTTAGTTAAAGTCCTTAAGTTGGACCTTTGGTGAGCTCCCTGTTATGGTGGTTTATGCTTGTATTGAGCCAGGAATCCCCACCAATGTTTGTACTTCCAGTAACCTCCGGGGTCCCAAACAAGGCGTAGAGAGCCTTCAAGCAAGTTAAAGCAAGTGACAAGGCCCCAAGAGTGTTCATTTATAGATTGAATTCCGGGGTCCCAAATCTTGCTTTTGCACCCGTCTTCTTGTTGAGCAATATTGTTCCATCCAGGTGGCAAACAGTCTTTATTCTCACTGAAGCAGCCAAACAACTTCCTAGACCCATTCAGTTGAGCTCTACACCAACCTTTGCGTTTAAATGTTGAGCACACAACCATGTTAAACCTTGCAAGATAAATCTTATCACTGACCATCTTCTTCTTACTCTTAATGCCACAGAGAGCTCTAAGTTGACCATGCGTCTCCAGTAGCCCATATTCAAGTGGGATTAGAAAGCTAAGGGATATGAATTTTACCTACTTGAATGTTGTGAAGGATGATGGCAACTTAGGGTGAGGGGTCTCTTATAACTTTGGCAAGGTGATTTCAAGCTCCACTCCTTTGTGCTCTTTGACAACTTCCACCTCTTTGCAAACTTCTTTGATTTCAACCTCTTCCTCTTGGTAGCTTTCTTCTAATTCAAACTCTTCTTCGTTAATTACCAAGGGCATGGGAGGTTGTGCTTCTTCTTCTTTAATTTCCATATCTTGATCAACCTCTTCCAAGTCTTTAACTATGATATGCCTTGGAGGTTGTACACCCTCATCAGCATCAATTTCAAATACCTTGGAAGGAGGCTTTATGACTTGAATTTCCCATGGAGGTTCTGCATCTCCTAAGTCTTCAACCATTTCTTCCTCTTCAATAATTCCGGCTTCGTCCGTTTGTTCCAGTACAAATTCATGCTCCTCACTGTCCACTGGAGTTTCTAGTATCTCCTTCATGCTACGTTCTTCATTAGATTGTCCACATGAAGCCATGGGGGTTCCTTGAGTGTCCGAACGTCTGGAAGGTAATTGATTTATTGCTTGCTCCAATTGATGAAGCGTTGCATGAAATTGATCTACTGTTTCCTTGAAATGACCCCTTGACTCTTGTTCCTCCTTGATGATTACCTTTTCATGACAACTCCCTTCAATTGCTCCTTCATCTTCAAGGGTCTCTTCTACCTTCACCTTTAGTGCCTCCTCTAGCTCCTTATGATGTATGGATTCGCGATGATGATCCATTCTCTCTTGTTCCATGTCAATAGCATCATTGGGACCATGTTGCCCTTGGATTGATGGATGTGGGTGCTCTTCCATGGATGGTGGTGATGGGATGGGTGGATCATTATGTGGTTGAGATGGAAGTGCATTGGAGCTTGAGGGTTGAATATTGAAGGTATTTGGTGGTCCGATTTGGTTGACGAGAGCTTGTATAGTAGAGTTTAAATCAGCAAATGCTTTCTCCATGGAGGTTTGGGGTGGATAGGAGGGTTCATTCGTTGGGAGAAAGGGTTCATGGTAGGAAGGTGGTTCATCTTAATACTGATAAGGAGATGGTGTATATTGAGGTGATGGTTCTGTGTATGGTTCATTTGGCTCATAAGGTGGTTGATATGGTGGATATGGGTTAGGGTCATATGGAGGTGAATGGTGGGAAGGGACTTGTGAGTATGGTGGTCAAAAGTCATGTTGAGGATATCTATCATTTTTGTATGCATTATAGAATGGTCTTCGTCTAGGATATCTTGGAAGGTGTTGTTGCCTAAAGGGTTGATCAGATCCTCTTGGCTTCGTCCATCTTTGATTGCTTTGACCTTGATGCATATTCCTGTTCTTATTATAGTGTCTATTCCTAACAATAACATTGGAATCAAACTTGAAGCCAGAGGGGTGAGAATTCATAGTAGTAGAAAAAAAATAGAAACAAAAACTAACAAAAAGAAAATATTTTGGAAAAGATAAGATTTTGAAAAAGATAAGATAGGATTTTGAAAAAGATATGATTTTTTTTTGAAAAATATTTACAATAACTAATAATAAGGCACACGTTTGCAATTCCCCGGCAACGGCGCCATTTTGATGAGAGAACTGAAGATTGATGGTTTAGAGGTTATAGTAAACTCTCGTTGTAAGTATAGTTACTAAACCAACCAATCAACCTTTCTTACAAACGTTTCGGTTGTCACAAATAACAAACCCCTAAATAAATTGATAATTGAAGTATTTAAACCTCGGGTCGTCTTCTCAAGGAATTGCAGGGAGGTATGTTCTTATTATTGGTTATGAGTTTGTAAATTGGGGGTTTTGAAGTTTGGGCAATGGGCACAGGTATATTTAAATGACAAGTAAAATAAATTAACAATAATAAAATCTCTTGGCAAGGTATAAGAACTGGAAGTCCTATCTTAGTTATCCTTATCAATTGTGATGAGAATTGGATTTTTCTCCCACTTTGTTAACCTCTAACTATGAAGGTAAGTTAAGTGGATGAATTAATTCGAATCCTAAAGTCCCAATCTATCCTTGGGAAAAGTTGGAGTTATTGGATCTCAAATTAATTCTTGAAGAATTCCAATTTTCAATCAACAATGAGTTTGATAACTCAAGAGTCACCAATTATTTAACCAAAGCCAAAAGGGAAAATATCTAAATTAAATCAATAGCATTCATATAAAAACAATCATAAACTGAAATACCTCAAATAACATTAATTAAGAAAATCAATCCAAACATAAAGAGTTCATAAACTAAATTGGGAAAATATATAAAAGGAATATTGAACCTGTGATTGAAGAAGATAAAATCCTAATTCTAATCCTAATCCTAAGAGAGAGGAGAAAACCTCTCTCTAAAAACTACATCTACAACTAAAATTATGAATTATGAGAGCATGATTATGAATGGATGCATTCCCCCACTTTATAGCCTCTAATATGTGTTCTCTGGGCCGAAAACTAGGTCATAAACAGCCCAGAAGTCACTTCCAGCACTTTCTGGTCTGTACAGGTCGCGGCCAAGTGACGCGGAGGCGTCATCCACGCGTCCGCGTGGATTGCAGTTCGCAGATGCGATGCGGGCGCATCATTCACGCGTTCGCATTGCCTAACTTCGGGGCTGCTATGACAAATTATATATCAAATCGAATCCCCGGACGTTAGCTTTCCAACGCAATTAGAACCGTGTCATTTGGACCTCTGTAGCTAAAGTTATAGCCGTTTGAGTGCGAAGAGGTCAGGCTGGACCGCTTAACAACTTTTTCAACTTCTTGTATTCCTTCCACTTTTGCATGCTTCCTTTCCATCCTCCAAGCCATTCCTGCCCTATAATATCTGAAAACACTTAACACACATATCAAGGCATCTAATGGTCATAAGAGAGGATTAATAATAAGCAAATATAAGATCAAAGAAGCATGTTTTCAATCATAGCACAAAATCAGGAAGGAAAATGTAAAACATGCGAATTGTATGAATAAGTAAGTAAAGAGTTGATAAAAACCACTCAATTGAGCATAAGATAAACCATAAAATAGTGGTTTATCAGAGGCTTCTTTAGTACTGCCGGATGCAGCTTGCAATCCAGTCAGATTCTGAGAAATCATATTGACTTGCTGAGTCAATATTTTATTCTAAGCCAATATGGCATTCAGAGTATCAATCTCATGAACTCCTTTCTTTTGAGTCATCCCATTATTCACATGATTTCTTTCAGAAGTGTACATGAACTGGTTATTTGCAACCATCTCAATGAGTTCCTGGGCTTCTGCAGGGGTTTTCAGATGAAGGAATCCACCAGCAGAATGGTCCAATGACATCTTGGACAATTCAGACAGATCATTATAGAATATACATATGATGCTCCATTCTGAAAGCATGTCAGAAGGACACCTTTTGGTTAATTGTTTGTATCTTTCCCAGGCTTCATAGAGAGATTCACCTTTCTTCTGTCTGAAGGTTTGGACGTCCACTCTAAGCTTGCTCAGCTTTTGAGGTGGAAAGAATTTGGTCAAGAAAGCATTGACCAACTTGTCCCAAGAGTTCAAGCTTTCTCTAGGTTGTGAGTCCAACCATGTCCTAGATCTGTCTTTTACAGCAAAAGGGAAAAGCATAAGTCTGTAGACCTCGGGATCAACCCCATTGGTGTTAATAGTATCACAGATCTGTAAGAATTCAGCTAAGAACTGATGAAGATCTTCCAATGAAAGTGCATGAAACTTGCAATTCTGCTACATTAGAGAAACTATTTGAGGCTTAAGCTCAAAGTTGTTTGCTCTAATGGCAGGGATTGAGATGCTTCTTCCACAGAAGTTGGAAGTTGGTGCAGCATAGTCACCAAGCATCTTCCTTGCATCTCTAGCATTGTTGTTGGGTTCGGCTGCCGTGTCTGCTTCTTTTTTGAAATTCTCTGTAAGGTCCTCTCTAGAGTGTTGTGCTTTAGCTTCTCTTAACTTCTTCTTCAGAGTCCTTTCAGGTTCAGGATCAGCTTCAACAAGAATGTTTTTATCCCTGTTTCTGCTCATATAAAAAAGAAGAGAATAAAGGGAGTAGTGGAATCTTCTATGTTACAGTATAGAGATTCCTTGATGTGTCAGAAGAAAAGAAGAATAGAGGAATGAGGTAGAAAGAGAATAAGAAAAATTTGAACACAGAGGGAGAGAGAGGGTTCGAATTATAAGTAGAAGAGAAGTGTTAGCAAAAAAAAAATAGAAAGAGATGAGAGAGAGTATTCGAAAATGAAAAGTGAAAAAGTGGTTAGGTGGTTTTGAAAAAGAAAACTTTTTTAAAATTAAAACAAACAAATCAAGTAGTTAGTTGGAAAAGATTTGAAAATAAATTTGAAAAGAAGGGGTAAGAAGTTAGAAAGAGATTTTGAAATTAAAATTTTAAAACAGGATATGATTGAAAAAGATTTGATTGAAAAGGATATGATTTGAAAAGATATGATTGAAAAAGAAATTAGAAAGATTTGATTTTTAAAATTGATGACTTGACTAACAAGAAACTAAAAGATGTGATTCTAGAATTTAAAGATTAATCCATTCTTAACAAGAAAGTAACAAACTTGCAATTTTTTTAATCAAAACATTAATTGTTAACAAGGATTTTTTAAAATATAACATAAAATTAAGAAAAAAAATTTTGAAAAATTAGTTTTAAAATTTTTTGAAAACATTAAAAGATGAAAAAGATGAACGTTTAAAATATGTTTGATGCAAAAAGTTGTGAATTAAAACATGAAAATTTGAAAGAATTTGAATTGGAAAAGAAATTACCTCTCTTGTGTCATCCTGGCGTTAAACGCCCAGAATGCTATCCATTCTGGCGTTTAACGCTCGCTTGGCTCCCTATTTGGGCGTTTCATACCCAGTTATATACCCTGGTTGCCGTTAAACGCCAGGAATTTTTCTTTGCTGGCCGTTTTTCTAAACACCCAAAATGCTGCCCTTTCTAGCGTTTAACGCCCAGAATGATAGCTTTACTGGCGTTAAACGCCTAGAATGATAGCCTTTCTGGCGTTTAACGCCCAAATGGCCTCTTTACTAGCGTTTTAACGCCAGTGAGCTCTTTTCCTCTGTGATTCCTCTGCTTTATGTTCTGATCCTTCATTTCTCTATATTATTTACTTGAAAAGATATATATTTTTGACTTTTTTGAATTTTTGATGAGGAGAGAGAAAAATACAAAATGACTCAAAGCATAAGAATTTAAGATCAAACCAATAATGCATGCAAGAACACTTTGAATGTCAAGATGAACATTAAGAACACTTTGAAGATCATGATGAACATCAAGAACATATTTTTGAAAATTTTTGAGCAAAGAAAGAGATGCAAGACACCAAACTTAAAATTTGACATAAGACTCAAACAAGAAACAAAAATTTTTTTTTGGTTTTTATGATTTTATTAATTTTTTTTTTATTTTTCGAAAATAAAAATTAAAAACTTAAACATAAAATAAAATTACCCAATCTAAGCAATAAGATGAACCGTCAGTTGTCCAAACTTGAACAATCCCCGGCAACGGCGCCAAAAACTTGGTGCACGAAATTGTGATCACGCTTTTCACAACTCCGCACAACTAACCAGCAAGTGCACTGGGTCGTACAAGTAATACCTTACGCGAGTAAGGGTCGATCCCACGGAGATTGCCGGCTTGAAGCAAGCTATGGTCATCTTGTAAATCTTAGTCAGGCGGATTCAAATGGTTATGAGGTATTGATAATTAAAAGGTAAATAAAATCAAAAATAACATAGAGATACTTATGTAATTCATTGGTGGAAATTTCAGATAAGTGTTTGGAGATGCTTTGTTGCTTCTGAACATCTGCTTTCATTGTCTTCATCCAATCATGTGTCCTCCCTTCCATGGCAAGCTGTATGATCCTCTCAGTGAAAATGGTCCGGCTATGGTTTTTGTACGGCTAATCAACTGTCGGATTTCTTGTCTCAGATGAAAAATACCAGGCATAACTACCGCATGGCTAATCATCTGTCGGTTCCCACTTGTGTCGGAATAGGATCTCTCTATCCTTTTGCACACTGTCACTGCGCCCAACAGTCGTGAGTTTGAAGCTCGTCACAGTCATCCCGTCCCATATCCTAGACGAAATACCACAGACAAGGTTTAGACTTTCCGGGTCTCAGGAATGCTTCCAATTGTTTCTAGCCTATACCACGAAGGTTCTAACCTCACGGACTCTGTCCGCGGATCAGAGACCCAAGAGATTATACTCCAGCTGTCGTCCAATGACTATATTGAACATCATGTAGACCGCTTGTGGTTGTTAGGCACACGGATCTTGGCTAAGCGAGTAATGAATATAGTAGGTGATTGTCACGGGTCACCCCATTCATTCTAACTTAACTGAATTAAGTACGAGAGTATTGATGAGCGAATATTTTATACGCGTAATTTCATGTAGATTTTAGTATGTTTTAGTTAGTTTTTAGTATATTTTTATTAGTTTTTAGGCAAAATTCATATTTCTAGACTTTACTATGAGTTTGTGTGTTTTTCTGTGATTTCAGGTATTTTTTGGCTGAAATTGAGGGAGCTGAGCAAAAATATGATTCAGGCTGAAAAAGGACTGCTGTTGCTGTTAGATTCTGACCTCTGTGCACTCGGAATGGATTTGTTGGAGCTACAAGAGTCCAATTGGCACGCTCTCAATTAAGTTGGAAAGTAGACATTCAGGGCTTTCTAACAATATATAATAGTCCATGCTTTGCTCGAAGGTAAACGATGTAAAATGGCGTTTAACACCAGTTCCATGTTGCATTCTGGCGTTGAACGCCAGAAACAGGTTGCACATTGGAGTTAAAGGCCAGAACAGGTTACAACCAGACGTTTAACTCCGAAAACAGCCCAGGCACATGAGAAGCTCAAGTCTCACCCCCAGCACACACCAAGTGGGCCCCAGAAGTGGATTTCTGCACTATCTATCTTAGTTTACTCATTTTCTGTAAACCTAGGTTACTAGTTTAGTATTTAAACAACTTTTAGAGACTTATTATGTATCTCATGATGTTTTAGATCTGAACTTTGTACTTGTTGACGGCATGAGTCTCTAAACTCCATTGTTGGGGGTGAGGAGCTGGTGGACGAAATTGTGATCACATGTTCTTTGTACTTGTATAAAATTTAATAATTGGCTTTATTTGAATTCACAACTCCGTTCAACTAACCAGCAAGTGTACTGGGTCGTCCAAGTAATAAACCTTACGCGAGTAAGGGTCGATCCCACAGAGATTGTTGGTATGAAGCAAGCTATGGTCACCTTGTAAATCTCAGTTAGGCAGATTAAATAGTTTTGGTTTTCGAAAATCAATAATAAAAAGAAAGTAAAAGGGATAGAAATACTTATGTAAATCAAGAGTGGGAATTTCAGATAGGTGTATGGAGATGCTGTGCTCCTCTTGAAACTCTACTTCACTATTCGCTCTTCCAATCCTTCTTACTCCTTTCCATGGCAAGCTGTATGTAGGGCATCACTATCATCAATGGCTACTTTTAATCCTCTCGGGAAAATGGTCCTATGCGCTGTCACTGCACGGCTAATCGTCTGGAGGCATCACCCTTGGTTGATAGCTACATCCCATCCTCTCAGTGAAAATGGTCCAAATGCTCTGTCACAGCACGGCTAATCATTTGTCGGTTCTCAATCAGGTTGGAGTAGAATCCATTGATTCTTTTGCGTCTGTCACTAACGCCCAGCCTTTAGGAGTTTGAAGCTCGTCACAGTCATTCAATATCGGAATCCTACTCGGAATACCACAGACAAGGTTAGACTTTCCGGATTCCCAGGATCCTACTCGGAATACCACAGACAATGTTAGACTTTCCGGATCCCCATGAATGCCACCATCTATCTAGCTTATACCACGAAGATTCTGTTGGGGAATCTAAAAGATATGCACCCGGCCTAGAGTAGAACGGAAGTGGTTGTCAATCACGCGCGTTCATAGGTGAGAATGATGATGAGTGTCACAGATCATCTCATTCATCAAGGTGTTGTGCAACGTATATCTTGGAATAAGAATAAAAGAAAATTGAATAGAAAGTAATAGTGATTGTATTGAAACTTGAGGTACAGCAGAGCTCCACACCCTTAATCTATGGTGTGCAGAAACTCCACTGTTGAAAATACATAAGTAAAAGGTTCAGGCATGGCCGAATGGCCAGCCCCCCAAAACGTGATCAATAGTCTCCTAAGATGAAGAATAAAACAAAACTGAGACCAAAGATGTCTAATACAATAGTAACTTATCCTATTTATACTAGACTAGCTACTAGGGTTTACATGAGTAAGTAAATTGATGCATAAATCCACTTCCGGGGCCCACTTGGTGTATGTTTGGGCTGAGCTTGATCTATCCACAAGCTGAGGCTTCTCTTGGAGTTGAACTCCAAGTTATGATGTGTTTTGGGCGTTCAACTCCGGATCATGACGTTTTTCTGGCGTTTAACTCCAGACAGCAGCATGTACTTGGCGTTCAACGCCAAGTTACGTCGTCAATTTCCGAATAAAGTATGAACTATTATATATTGCTGGAAAGCTCTAGATGTCTACTTTCCAACGCCGTTGAGAGCACGCCATTTGGAGTTTTGTAGCTCCAGAAAATCCATTTCGAGTGCAGGGAGGTCAGATTCCAACAGCATCAGCAGTCCTTTTGTCAGCCTTTTTTCAGAGTTTTGCTCAAGTCCCTCAATTTCAGCCAGAAATTACCTGAAATCACAGAAAAACACACAAACTCATAGTAAAGTCCAGAAATGTGAATTTAACATAAAAACTAATGAAAACATCCCTAAAAGTAGCTTGAACTTACTAAAAACTACCTAAAAACAATGCCAAAAAGCGTATAAATTATCCGCTCATCAGGAGCTCTGCAGCGTCTCGATGAATTAATGCAATTATTTCTGTTTTCTATTCAAACACGCTTGTTTCTATCTAAGATGTTCATTCGCACTTCAATATGAAGAAAGTGATGACCCGTGACACTCATCACCATTCTCAACCTATGAACGCGTGCCTGACAATCATCTCCGTTCTACATTAGATTGAATGAGTATCTCTTGGATTCCTTAATCAGAGTCTTCGTGGTATAAGCTAGAACCCATTGGCAGCATCCTTGAGAATTCGGAAAAGTCTAAACCTTGTCTGTGGTATTTCGAGTAGGATTCATGGATTGGATGACTGTGACAAGCTTCAAACTCGCGAGTGTTGGCCGTAGTGACAGACACAAAAGGATCAATGGATCCTATTTCGACATGATCGAGAATCGACAGATGATTAGCCGTGCGGTGACAGCACATTTGGACCATTTTTACTGAGAGGACAGATGGTAGCCATTGACAACGGTGATCCACCAACACACAGCTTGCCATAGAAGGAACCTTGCGTGCGTGAAGAAGATGACAGTAGGAAAGTAGAGATTCAGAAGATAAAGCATCTCCAAAACTCCAATACCTTTTCCATTATTGCGTAACAATTACTCATTTCATGCTCTTTCACTTTTTTCAATTGAAACTAAAGAACCCTATTGGTATCCTGACTAAGAATAATAAGATAACCATAGCTTGCTTCAAGCCAACAATCTCCGTGGGATCGACCCTTACTCACGTAAGGTATTACTTGGATGACCCAGTGCACTTGCTGGTTAGTTGTACGGAATTACATAGTGCGGGTGTAATTTTCGTGCACCAAGTATATCTTGGAGAAGAAGAAGGCGTGAATTGAAAGAGAAACAATAATACTTGCATTAGTTCATGAAGAACAGCAGAGCTCCTCACCTTAATCTATGAGGTGTAGAAACTCCACCGTAGAAAATACATAAGAGAAGAAGGTCTAGGCATGGCCGAATGGCCAGCCTCCCAAGTGGCATAAGATAATTCTCAAAAGTTGCCAGCCTCGAATACAATAGTAAAAAGTGCTATATATACTAAACTAGTTACTAGAGTTTACAGAAAATAAGTAATTAAGTGCAGATAGTGCAGAAATCTACTTCTGGGGCCCACTTGGTGTGTGCTTGCGCTGAGCTTTGAAGCTTTCACGTGCATAGGCCAGTCTTGGAGTTAAACGCCAGCTTGGGTGCCAGTTTGGCCGTTTAACTCCGGTTCTAGTGCCAGTTCCATCATTTTACGCCAGAAAAGGGTCTCTGGTGGGCGTTTGGACGCCAGTCTGGGCCATCAAATCTCGGGCAAAGCATGGAAATCCCAAGATGTCTACTTTTCAACGCAATTGAGAGCGCACCAATTAGGCTTTTGTAGCTCCAGAAAATCAACTTCGATTGCAGAAGGGTCAGAATCCAATAGCATCTGCAGTCCTTTCTCAGCCTCTGAATCAGACTTTTGCTCAGGTCCTTCAATTTCAGCTAGAAAATACCTGAAATCACAGAAAAACACACAAACTCATAGTAAATTCCAGAAATGTGATTTTTGCATAAAAACTAATAAAAATATACAAAAAAGTAACTAATACATACTAAAAACTTCCTAAAAACAATGCCAAAAAGCATATAAATTATCTGCTCATCAAGGATCATTCTGGGGGATTCTTCTTCGATCTCTACTGGGATCATTGCCTCCATTCCATAAGCTAATCGAAAGGGTGATTCCCCCGTGGTGAAGTGTGGAGTTGTCCGATATGCCCGTATGACTTGTGAGCTCTTCAGCACAAGCTCCTGCGTCCTATAGTCTCCATTTTAACCCATCTAGTATGACTTTGTTGGCAGCTTTTGCTTGTCCATTGGCTTGTGGGTGTTCTACGGATATGGATTGGTGCTTTATTTTCAAGTCAGCCACCAACTTCCTAAAACCTATGTCCGTGAATTGAGTGCCATTATTTGTGGTGATGGAGTAAGGAACCCCAAACCTTGTAACAATGTTTCTGTACAAGAATTTCTGACTTCTTTGAGCGGTGGCATTAGCTAGGGGCTCTGCCTTAATCCATTTTGTGAAGTAATCCACCCCTACAATGAGGAACTTGACTAGTCCCGATCCTTGGGAAAAGGGTCCGAGGAGGTCGAGTCCCCACTTTGCGAATGGCCAAGGTGATGTTACATTGATGAGCTCCTATGGTGGGGCAATGTTGAAGTTAGCATGCTTTTGATGTAAAGCTTTGAATTTGTATTTGGGTTTTTGCTCTGTTGTTGCCTCCAAAGGGTGCCCCTGGACTTTCGTGTGAGTCTTGGGGTTTCCCTTTTAATGCAGTATCCGACACTTGATATTTTACTGTTATTATCCGAGTTGTTTCCTTATTTGCCCGAGTTGTTTGGTAGTAACCCCATTTTTCTTTTTCTTACTGTAGGACTATTTGACCTATGTCATCCCGTAAAAACATTGCTGAGATGTCTACTAAGATCTCAGACGGCATGTCTGACTGGCTGGATTCCATAGTTTTAATGTGTGTTACTGTGGCTGACCTTGAGTACTGTGTGCGACTTAGGAGGTTCCATAGAATTTATAGAGATAGAGATGAGGAGAAGAATTATGAGTTGGTGTCTCCGGACCCTGAGGAGAGGGTTTGTTTTCCTTCTTTGACTCCGGGGGAACAACCCTGACCTGATATGGTTAGGACCTTTTCTTCCTCCAAGGTTGATGGATTTTGCAGTGTTTCTTGGATGAGGCTTCTATTATTGCCCACTGGTTTGGTGCTAGCTAGTTTTGAAAGTGCATCAGCTCGGGAACTCTGTTCCGGAGGTATATGTCGGACCTCATATCCCCTGAATTGTCCGAGCTGTTTTCTGGTTTTGTCCAGGGTCCCCCGAATTGTCTGAGCTTTTCTATGGTTTTGTCCAGGGTCCCCCGAATTACCTGAGCTGTTTTCTGGTTTTGTCCAGGGTCCCCCAAATTACCCGAGCTGTTCTCTAGTTTTATCCAGGGTCCCCCGAATTACCCGAGGTATTTTTTCATGGTGGGATCCTTAGCTTGGTTGCTCCCTTCTATTTGTGAGGTGATTACTTGTGAATCACTGGACACGGTAAGCTCCTACCTTCTTAGCCAGCCTTAGACCAGCCAGTAGTGCCTCGTATTTAGCATGATTATTTAGCTTGATTTGGGTTCCCTGATCGTTTTCTATAATTACACCTGCACCACTCTCGGTTTTGTTTGAAGAGTTGTCCATGTAGAGATTCCATTTTGTGGGAGTTCTCAGGGTGTCAGTGTACTCTGTAATGAAGTCAGTCAGATACTATGATTTGATGGTTGTCCGAGCTTCATATCGAAGATCGAATTCGGATAACTCGACTGTCCACTGTAGGATTCTTCCAGCTAAGTCTGTTTTTGTAGGATGCCTTTTATGGGCTGGTTGGTCTGAACCCTGATGTGTGAGCTTGAAGGTATGGGTGGAGTCATCGAGAGGTGAGTATGAGGGCGTAGGCGAAATTTTTCTATCTTTTGATAGTTTAGTTCGGCCCCTTGCAGAGTTTTACTGATGAAGTAGACAGGTTGTTGCCCATTTTCGTCTTCTCTGACTAGTGCTGAGGCTATTGCCCGACTTCCCACTGCGAGGAATAATATGAATTCTTCACTTTCCTGTGGTCTGGTATGAATGGGTGGTTGCCCAAAGAATTTTTGAAATCTTGGAAGGCTTGTTCACACTCCATTGTCCTTTTCAAACCTCTCTCCCTTCCTTAATATACTCCTTTGAGGTGTCTTTTGCGAGATGATTTAGAGATCCCTCCTCCTGCAAATCCTCCATTTATCATATGAACATGTCTCTTAGGGGTGTGAGGTGGACGTTCAACTCGTCCGACCACTTCGGTGTGAGGTGGACGTTCAACTCGTCCGACCTCTTCAGTGTGAGGTGGACATTCAACTCGTCCGACCTCTTCTGTGTGAGGTGGACGTTCAACTCGCCCGACCTCTTCGGTGTGAGGTGGATGTTCAATTCGCCCGACCTCTTGATGCACGGAAAATTCGTCTCGTGACAAATTTCCTTCGGCAAGTGTACCGAATTGTCGTCAAGTAAAAACTCACTATAAAGTGAGGTCGAATCCCATAGAGATTGATTGATCAAGCAACTTTAATTAGAGGAATGTTCTAGTTGAGTGAACCAGAATTTGATTTGAGATTTACAGAACATTAAATTGCAAAAAATTAAATAGCAAAAAAGATAAATGCTAGAAATAAAGAGCTGAATGTAAATGGCAGAAAGTAAATTGCAGAATCTTAAATGGGAATGGGGGAAATGCTCATAAAAGTAAATGGCAGAAATTAAAGAGAATGGGTAAGATTAGAAATGGGGAGTTCATTGGGCTTAGGAGATGTTGCATTCTCCGGATCAAATTCATTTTCATCTCTTCCTCAATCAATGCATTCATTGATCTCCTTGGCAATCTTAAGTGATTGAATTCTAATTCCTTGGTAATCCAATCTCTCAAATCTTGATCAATAGCCAATTTCTTGGTCAATTGCTCATGAGAAGAGATGAAGTATGGTCACTGATTATACCACATGCATTCCCAAATCAAGTATTGGTAGGATTATAGTCACATATCCATCCAAACCCAATTTGGTCCAGCATGAGAAAGCATTTCTAGCATGATCTCTTCATTCCTCTTGCAAGGTTCCGAAGAGATCCAAGTATGAATAGCTTCTTTTTCAAGATAACTATCCAATTGGATGAAGATTGAAAGCTTTCTAGTAAAATCAAGAGAAAAGATAGAAGAAGAATAATGAAAACTAATATTGATCCATCAAATTGCAGCAGAGCTCCCTAACCCAATGAAAGGGGTTTAGTTGTTCATAGCTCTGGAGAATGAAAACAAAGATGGAGAATACATCATGAAAGTAAAACTAGAAGTTGCAGAGAAAGTAAAATATAGAGAGTAGTTCTATGCCCAAGGCTCTCTAAAGTTTTCCAACCCCTATCTAATTCAAAGCTACTCCTATATATACTACTCTTTTGATCTTCTAATTGGCTCTTCAAATCTTGGGTGTGGGCCTCTGGATCTTGAGTTTGAAGCAGTTATCCTCTTTATTGGGCTTAGCTTTGCTTGCAGAGAGAAAATGTGAAGTAGGGAGGGACTTTGGCTCAGGACGTTAGTGGTGTCAACGTTAAGTGAAAGTGTGGGTTTGAGAACGTTAGTGACAATCACCTTTTTCACTAACATTCCTAACCCAAATATGATCACGTTGACTTCAACGTTAGTGGCACTAACGTGACCACTAACGTTGCCTCTTAGTCCTTCGCATACGTTATTGGGACTTACCTTTCCCAATAACGTGGTGAGTCACCCCTTCTCCTTACGTTAGAGTCCACGTTAACTAGGTTAACGTGGCTTCTAACGTAGCAATGCCAATCCTTCAAGAACGTTAGTGACACTTACCTTTGTTACTAACGTTCCAATGTGCCCCTACTTCCCACGTTAGAATCCACGTTAACTAGGTTAACGTGGCTTCTAACGTAGTAATGCTAGCCATCTCCAACGTTAGTGACAAAGGTGAGTGTCACCAACGTTGGCTCATTATCTCTTTATCCACGTTAGCTTCCACGTTAACAAAGTTAACGTGGGAGTTAACGTTGCTCATGGTGGCTCTTGGTGGTTCACCCCAACGTTAGTGACAAAGGTAAGTGTCACTAACGTTGGCGATCAATTGCTCTCTCCATGTTAGCTTCCACGTTAACTAAGTTAACGTGGGAGTTAACGTGGCTCATGGAGGCTTGGCCAACGTTAGTGACAAAGGTGAATGTCACTAATGTTGCCTTCTCTTTTGCTCCTTTAACGTTAGGGTCCACGTTAACTAAGTTAACGTGGCAACTAACGTGGCCAATTATGAGCTTGGTCCAACGTTAGTGACAAAGGAGAGTGTCACTAACGTTGGCCTTATTGTCTTCTTCCACGTTAGAGTTCACGTTAACTTAGTTAACGTGACTCTTAACGTGGGCTATGATGGCTTCGAGGGCATTATTGGCGATTACCTTTCTCACTAACTTTGCAAGCTAGCTCCCATTCCACGTTAGAGGTCACGTTAGTTGAACTAACGTAAATGCTAACGTGGTTCTTCTTTGCTTCCTTTGTCCTGAAATCAAGCAGCAAAGTGCATCAAAGTTCTAATCCAAGTCATGAGACATGCATCATCTAATTTGTCATATAATTCATGCAAAATTCTCATGAAATCATGTAAAGTGCACAATGTATGCTTGAAACAAGATGTAAGTGAATATCTACCGAAAACTAGCTTATTTTCTAAGAAACTGCACGAAACTACCCTAAAAACAGTAAAGAAAAGGTCAGTGTAACTGGCCAAGATGCCCAGGCATCACAACACCAAACTTAAAGCTTGCTTGTCCCTAAGCAAGTACTGGAACAAGAGAATGATGAATGGAATGCCAAGAGAAATGAGTCATTCTTGTGGAAGTCATGTCCCTGGTTTTATGGTGGTTTCATGCATAGCAACTTAGGTTCATTCCTGCACTGGCTTCCAGACCTTTATCATGTCCTAGAATACTCACTTGATTGCATCCCATGAGACTTTTATTCATTGATCCTTTTATTGTCATTTCAGGGCTTATTTGTGTTCTTAGGCTAAGTGCTCTGTAAGGGGGCAACTCTTTAGAATAAGCTTTCAGCCAACACTCCCGAACTAGTTGGTTCAAGGTTCAAGCTTACTTTCTCAAGTCTCTCCCCCATACATACACACCATAGGTACATGGTTTGTTTATTTTCTTTCCTTGAGGTCTTGGTGTCCAGCACCTATTTGGGCTACTAAATGTTCTGTAGCAAAGATTGCTCTTGATAGTGGACTTTCAGCTGATAATCCCGGGTTAGTTAACCCAGGTTACCAGGTGATAAAGCACCCCTGAGAGCTTAGTAATCCAAGCAGATCCTTGGTACAAAAACACCACAGACACATCCCTCAAGACTCAACCCCTTGGTGCCTAGCCTCTTTTCTTGCTATTTTTCTTTTATTCTTCACTTTCCTTTTTCTTTCCCTTTTTTTATTACGATCTTGTTATTTAGTTAGTCTCATGGGGTGTGTTCAAAGCATAGGATTCAGGACAAATAGTTGTCTTCCCACCTTGTTGGTGAACCAACTTAGCTAACTTATGATTACACCACAAACTTAGGAACTTACTCCATAATATGAACTCCACTCTGGTCCTTTATAAAACACTCATTCTCTTTTCATTTGATTAAAAAGGACTAGCATACAATTAAGTAAGGAAAAGATGCAGTGACATTCAGACTAGCAAACATAGACCTAATCAACGAAAAGTTTAAAAGACAGATTTAAAAAAAAAGTTCAAACTATCATGGAAGCATGTTCTATTTCATACAAGATCTTCCTTATTTAAAGCATAGAAAAAGATGGACCAAAGAAGGAACTCCACCACCTTTTACTCATGTGGATGCCCATGCTCCCCTCCTTGTTTGTCTTCTTTTTGTCCTCTTGCATTTCCTCGTATCCGTGCCAGTCTTGCTTGCTTCCAATCCTCAAGTGCCTTCCTCACTGATTCATAACTCTCCTCCACCCTTTGTCTTTCTTCTCATGCTAATTCATCCTTCACTTCTTCATACCTTGCGATTCCCAGATGCAATATAGGCAGCTGTCCTACTAAGTATCCGAGCCTGGCTTGAGTATTTATATGATGCCCAGTCTCGCTCATGTAAACTCCTTCTGCGAATTCCCTTTGCTCGTCCAATAGTTCTGCTTGTTCTATTTGTTTTCGATGCATCTCATGTATGTGTGCACCTTGATGTGCTTGGATGTTGATTAGCTTCTGGATGGATTCTTGTTGTTCATTTTGCCTTTGTTCTATCCTGTGGAAGGTTTCACTCCATTATTGTCCTTGACTCATTTGCTGCTCCATCATTTGCTTTTGTCACTCCCCTTGTTGAGTCATCCATCTTGAGAGTGATTCCTCTTGTTGCCCCATCATCTGCAGTTGAAGCTCTTTCTGTGCTCCTTGGCTTTCCAAATATTGTCTGGATAGGCCATCAATGGCTTCCTATAGTTGGTGCATATCCAAAGTGGCTGGTGCTTTCCCCTCTAAGACTTGTCCTTCTACTACTGGAGGGGCTGGCCTCTTCCTTTGCTTCCGTTGAGGCAAGGGAGATGTGGCAGCATGCATCCGTCGAACAGTTATTGGAATGCCTTATTTTATCCACACAGGGTCCTCATCTTCAAACACCACCCCAGCTTTGTTGCATAGTCAGTAAATAGTGCTGGGGTGATGAGCGGATAATTTATACGCTTTTTGGCATTGTTTTTAGGTAGTGTTTAGTAAGCTCAAGCTACTTTTAGGGATGTTTTCATTAGTTTTTATGATAAATTCACATTTCTGGAATTTACTATGAGTTTGTGTGTTTTTCTGTAATTTCAAGTAATTTCTGGCCAAAATTGAGGGACTTGAGCAAAACTCTGAAAAAGGCTGACAAAAGGACTGCTGATGCTGTTGGAATCTGATCTCCTTGCACTCAAAATGGATTTTCTGGAGCTATAGAACTCCAAATGGCGCGCTCTCAACGTCGTTGGAGTAGACATCCAGAGCTTTCCAGCAATATATAATAGTCCATACTTTATTCGGGAATTGAAGATGTAAAGTGGCGCTCAACGCCAAGTACATGCTGCTGTCTGGAGTCAAACGCCAGAAACACGTCACGACCCGGAGTTGAACGCCAGAAACACACTATAACTCGGCATTCAACTCCAAAGGAAGCCTCAGCTCGTGGATAGATCAAGCTCAGCCCAAACACACACCAAGTGGGCCCCGGAAGTGAATTTATGCATCAATTACTTACCTCTGTAAACCCTAGTAGCTAGTTTAGTATAAATAAGACTTTCTATTAGTGTATTAGTCGTCTTTGGACCACATTTCATCTTTGGTCTCAGTTTTGTTTTATTCTTCATCTTAGGAGGCTATTGATCACGTTTTGGGGGCTGGCCATTCGGCCATGCCTGAACCTTTCACTTATGTATTTTCAACGGTAGAGTTTCTACACACCATAGATTAAGCGTGTGGAGCTCTGCTGTACCTCAAGTTTCAATACAATTACTATTATTTTCTATTCAATTCTCTTTTATTCTTATTCCAAGATATACGTTGCACTTCAACTTGATGAATGTGATGATCCGTGACACTCATCATCATTCTCACCTATAAAGGCGCGTGACTGACAACCACTTCCGTTCTACTTTAGGCCGGGCACATATCTCTTAGATTCCCCAACAGAATCTTCGTGGTATAAGCTAGATAGATGGCGGCATTCATGGGAATCCGGAAAGTCTAACCTTGTCTGTGGTATTCTGAGTAGGATTCTGGGATTGAATGACTGTGACAAGCTTCAAACTCCTTAAGGCTGGGCGTTAGTGACAGACGCAAAAGAATCAAGGGATTCTATTCCAACCTGATTGAGAACCGACAGATGATTAGCCGTGCTGTGACAGAGCATAGGACCATTTTCACTGAGAGGATGGGATGTAGCCATTGACAACGGTGATGCCCTACATACAGCTTGCCATGGAAAGGAGTAAGAAGGATTGGATGAATATAATAAGAAAGTAGAGATTCGAGAGGAGCACAACATCTCCATATGCCTATCTGAAATTCCCACCATGGAATTATATGAGTAACTATTTACTATTTTATTTTCTGTTTATTATTTATTTTCGAACTTATCATAAACTATTTAATCTGCCTAACTGAGATTTACAAGGTGACCATAGCTTGCTTCATACCAACAATCTCTGTGGGATCGACCCTTACTCACGTAAGGTATTACTTGGATGACCCAGTACACTTGCTGGTTAAGTTGAACGGAGTTGTGATCACACGTGCCATTACCAGGGATTATTAAGATCCCAATTCATCATACCATGATCTCTTTGGGGTATTTTTGATAGAGCCAATATTTAAATTTCATACAAATACAAAGAGACCAACTTTGAGGATCACAATTTCGTCCACCAAGTTTTTGGCGCCGTTGCCGGGGATTGTTCGAGTATGGACAACTGACGGTTCATCTTGTTGCTTAGATTAGGTAATTTTCTTTTCAAAAATTTTTCAAAAATCTTTTTCAAAATTTTCTTTTCTTTTTCATTTTTTTTCCAAAAATATTTTCGAAAATAATATTAAAAATACAAAAAAATCATAAAATCATAAAAACCAAAAAAATATTTTGTGTTTCTTGTTTGAGTTTTGAGTCAATTTTTAAGTTTGGTGTCAATTGCATGTTTCTAAAATCTATGCATTAATTTTTCGAAAATTTCATGCATTCATAGTGTTCTTCATGATCTTCAAGTTTTTCTTGGTAAGACTTCTTGTTTGATCTTAATATTTTCTTGTTTTGTGTTGTTTGTTGTTTTCAATATGCATTTTTCGTTTGTTAGAGTCCATGCATTAAAGATTTCTAAGTTTGGTGTCTTGGATGTTTTCTTTGCATCAAAAATTTTTCAAAAATATGTTCTTGATGTTCATCATGATCTTCAAAGTGTTCTTGGCGTTCATCTTGACATTCATAGTGTTCTTGCATGCATCTTGTGTTTTGATCCAAAATTTTCATGTTTTGGGTCACTTTGGTGTTTTTCTCTCTCATCATAAAAAAATTCAAAAATCAAAAAAATATCTTTTCCATTTTTATCTCCTAATTTTCGAAAATTTGAGTTGACTTAGTCAAAAATTTTAAAAATTAGTTGTTTCTTACAAGTCAAGTCAAATTTTAAATTTTTAAAAATCTTATCTATTCATACCCTGGATCGAGCTGTCCGATCCGGGATGTTCTACAGACAAAGCGACCGACCTCTTCAGGTCAGGACAACCCGACCTCTTCTCAAAGAGCTCGGACAAGTCACAGGAAAGCCCAAACAAAGGGCCCAAATAGAGGAACACGTCCCAAATCCAAGGGCAGCCCAAGCCCGTAGAGATAAAGGCAGTTCCCTTAAAGATGACCTCATTAAGAGATAAGATAAAGATAAGATAAAGATAACTAACTTATCTTATCCACAGGAGGCCACATCTCACCATTATAAATACACTGGAGCACCCAGGTATAACTCATACTCTGATTCTACTCAATACCTGCTTAATACCCTTGCTAACTTAAGCATCGGAGTCTCTTGCAGGTACCCCCCACCCTCCGGGGACGAAGGATCATCACCACCACCAAGTCCAGCAAGTCGGACACACCAGCTCCGGCCGCTATACACGTGCCAGACACGTCGGCTCTGACCAACACAGAAGATCTCGTCCGAGATCGACCTACAGTTTCAGATAACCCTCGGAACATTGGCGCCGTTGCCGGGGAACCTGGAAGTCATCCCATTAACATGGCGGATGACCATGACAACGACCACGATTCAGGTTTGGAAGACAGAACGCCGCATAAAAACGCGGACACGATACTCAAAGATACTCCAGAAATCAACGGAGACAAAAATTCATCAAATCCAGGAGTCATAGAGGCACTTCAAAATCGATTGGAGCAACTTGAGAAAGAAGCCCAACATCGACGTGAAAAAGAAGAAGATCTACGCCGGGAGATAAGGCGGCGCCGAGAATTAGAAGATAAGCTTATAAAACTCGAAGCTGATCTCAAAACTAAAGCTACTCGACCATCCACAGAGGATAGCTCTCAGAAAGATCAAGATCCATTCACCAGAGAAATTATGAAAACCAAAATTCCAAAAGATTTCAAGCTTCCGGATATGACTCTATATGACGGTACCTCGGACCCCAACCATCATCTTAGCAACTTCAGAAGTAGAATGTACCTCACTGATGCCTCAGATGCAGTTTACTGCAAAGCCTTTCCAAAAATTCTCACCAAGACAGCCATTAAATGGTTCGACAACCTACCTCCAAAATCCATCTCGAGTTTCGACGACTTGGCCAAGAAGTTCCTGGCCCGATTCTCCATACAAAAGGACAAAGCCAAACACGCACCTAGCCTACTAAGGATCAAGCAAGGAGATCGGGAGAGCCTTCGCAATTACATGGAAAGATTCAACAAAACATGCATGGACATACAAAGTCTTCCAACAGAAGCTGCCATTATGGGCCTCATAAATGGCCTACGAGAAGGACCATTTAGCCAATCTATATCAAAGAGATAGCCGACATCCTTAGATGAAGTACAAGAACGGGCACAGAAATACATCAACATGGAGGAAAATTCTCGACTTGGTGAAGCCTCAATGTTCGGTTTTGCCTACCGAGATAAAGAATCCAAGAAAAAGGAGGATTGCTCTTAGGGTATCCTTGGTAGATGTTTACAAAGAAGTCTGTCATACAGAGAAAATCCCTCCAGCTCGGCCACTTAAAGGCAAAAGAGGAGGAGGAAATCGGAATGAATACTGTGAATATCACCGACTTCGAGGGCATTCCACCAATGAATGCTTCGACTTGAAAAATGTCATAGAAAAACTAGTAAGAGAAGGAAAACTAGATCGGTTTTTGGCTAATCGGGATGACGAACCAAGTTAAAGAAGAAGGGATGAGGATGTTGGACGATCTGAACGATCACCTCGCACACCGAAAAGACACGTTCACATAATACACGGCGATTTGCTGGAGGAGGAATCTCCAAATCATCTCGCAAGCGACACCTCAAAGAGGTGTACCACGTCGAAGGAAAAAAGGAAGCCCCAGACATCCCAGCAATCACGTTTACCAAGGAAGACGCATCCGGAATCATCTCGGGACATGACGACCCCATGGTCATTACGATCATACTGGCAAACGCCAACCTTCACCGTACACTAATTGACCAGGGAAGCTCTGCCGACATCTTATTCAAAACCGCCTTCGACAAACTCGGTCTAGAAGAAAAAGAGCTAAGAGCGTACCCAAACAGCCTGTTCGGACTAGGAGATGCCCCAGTTCAACCGCTGGGATACGTATCGCTGTATACAACCTTCGAAAAGGAGAACCAATCCAGAACACTCAAGATAGACTACATCGTGGTCAACGTAAGCTCAGCCTACAATGCCTTAATAGGTCGGACAACGTTAAATCAACTCGGCGCAATAGTTTCAACTCCACATCTATGTATGAAATTCCCAACTGCGGAAGGGATAGCTACAATAAAGGCAGATCAAAAGATAGCACGTCGTTGTTATAACGAAAGCCTAAACATCCGAGGTGAAGGAGGAGAGTTCCACACAATCGAGCTCAGTGGAGTTCAGAGGCGAGAAGAATTCCGACCACGACCCGAAGGAGAAGTAGAAAGAGTCCAGATCGGAGACACCTCGGATAAAACAACTAATATTGGCACGATCCTGAAAGGAGACACAAAGGAATCACTAATACGGTTCCTACGAAATAATGTTGATCTCTTCACATGGAAAGCTGCCGACATGCCAGGCATTGATCCCGAACTAATGAGCCACAAATTGGCAGTCTACCCGGGATCCCGGCCGGTACAACAAAGACGAAGAAAACTTGAACCAGAACGAGCTCAAGCTGTAGAAGAACATGTACAGGCGCTACTAGAGGCCGGGTTCATAAGGGAAGTCAAATACCCACTATGGCTAGCAAACGTCGTCTTGGTGAGAAGTGGCGAATGTGCACCGACTACACCGACCTCAACAAAGCCTGCCCAAAAGACCCTTACCCACTCCCAAGCATCGACGCTCTAGTAGATGCTTCATCAGGATATAAGTATCTCTCGTTCATGGACGCGTATTCAGGGTACAACCAAATCCCCATGTATCTGCCAGATCAAGAAAAACCTCGTTCCTAACGCCGATAGCAAACTACTGTTACATCGTGATGCCTTTCGGTCTCAAGAACGCAGGAGCTACTTATCAAAGGCTAATGAATAAAGTTTTCTCAGATCACATCGAGAAAACCATGGAAGTTTATGTAGACGACATGTTGATAAAGACACAAAGCGAAAATACATTATTATCCGACCTGGCTCAAGTGTTTTACACTATCAGGGAACACGACATGCGGCTCAATCCCGCAAAATGCACCTTCGCAGTAGAAGCGGGCAAATTCTTGGGCTTCATGCTGACACAAAGGGGGATTGAAGAAAATCTAGACAAGTGTCAAGCCATACTCAACATGAAGAGCCCAACTTGTGTCAAAGAAGTACAACAACTCAACGGGAGGCTAGCCGCTCTATCCCGATTCTTAGCAGGAGCTGCGATAAGATCTCTTCCCTTCTATGCTACTTTAAGAAAGGGAAAACAGTTCGAATGGACGACAGAATGTGAGCAAGCCTTCCGAGACTTCAAAGAGTTCTTAGGACGGCCACCTATCCTATCTCGGCCACGAGAAGGAGAACCGCTCATACTATATCTCGCAGTAGAGAGCCGGGCAATAGCCTCAGCACTAGTCAGAGAAGACGAACATGGGCAAAAACCCGTCTACTTCATTAGCAAAGTGCTACAGGGATCTGAGCTGAACTACCAGAAAATAAAAAAGTTTGCCTACGCTCTGATCCTCACATCCCGGCGGCTTCGCCCATATTTCCAAGTGCATACCATTAAAGTTTGGACCAACCAACCCATAAAAGGGATATTGCAGAAAACAGATCTAGTAGGAAGAATCCTACAATGGGCAATCGAGTTGTCTGAGTTCGACCTCCAATACGAGGCGCGGACAGCCATCAAATCACAACACCTGGCCGACTTCATCGCAGAATTCACAGACACCCCGGAAATCCCCATAGAATGGAACATATACGTGGACGGATCCTCGAATAAAACAGGAAGCGGTGCGGGTGTGATAATTGAAAGTAACCTAGGAACTCAACTTGAGCTCTCCCTTAAATTCGGATTCCCGGCCTCAAACAACCAGGCAGAATACGAAGCACTATTAGCAGGTTTGAAGCTGGCTAGGGAGGTTGGAGCTCGGAAACTCAACATCTATAGTGACTCACAAGTCATCACCTCACAAATAACAGGAAGCTACCAAGCCAAAGATCCGACCATGAAAAAATATTTGGATAAAACCAAAGAACAGCTCGGACAACTCGGGGAATATAGGATCTACCACATACCTCATGAGCAAAATGCCCGAGCGGACGCCCTTTCAAAATTAGCCAGCACAGAAGATCTCGTCCGAGATCGACCTACAGTTTCAGATAACCCTCGGAACATTGGCGCCGTTGCCAGGGAACCTGGAAGTCATCCCATTAACATGGCGGATGACCATGACAACGACCACGATTCAGGTTTGGAAGACAGAACGCCGCATAAAAATGCGGACACGATACTCAAAGATACTCCAGAAACCAACGGAGACAAAAATTCATCAAATCCAGGAGTCATAGAGGCACTTCAAAATCGATTGGAGCAACTTGAGAAAGAAGCCCAACATCGACGTGAAAAAGAAGAAGATCTACGCCGGGAGATAAGGCGGCGCCGAGAATTAGAAGATAAGCTTATAAAACTCGAAGCTGATCTCAAAACTAAAGCTACTCGACCATCCACAGAGGATAGCTCTCAGAAAGATCAAGATCCATTCACTAGAGAAATTATGAAGACCAAAATTCCAAAAGATTTCAAGCTTTCGGATATGACTCTATATGACGGCACCTCGGACCCCAACCATCATCTCAACAACTTCAGAAGTATAATGTACCTCACTGATGCCTCAGATGCAGTTCGCTGCAAAGCCTTTCCAACAACTCTCACCAAGACAGCCATTAAATGGTTCGACAACCTACCTCCAGAATCCGGAAAGTCTAACCTTGTCTGTGGTATTCCGAGTAGGATTCCGGTATTGAATGACTGTGACGAGCTTCAAACTCCTGAAGGCTGGGCGTTAGTGACAGACGCAAAAGAATCAATGGATTCTATTCCAACCTGATTGAGAACCGACAGATGATTAGCCGTGCTGTGACAGAGCATTTGGACCATTTTCACTGAGAGGATGGGATGTAACTATCAACCAAGGGTGATGCCTCCAGACGATTAGCCGTGCAGTGACAGCGCATAGGACCATTTTCCCGAGAGGATTAAAAGTAGCCACTGATGATAGTGATGCCCTACATACAGCTTGCCATGGAAAGGAGTAAGAAGGATTGGAAGAGCGAATAGTGAAGTAGAGTTTCAAGAGGAGCACAGCATCTCCATACGCCTATCTGAAATTCCCACTCTTGATTTACATAAGTATTTCTATCCCTTTTATTTTCTTTTTATTATTAATTTTCGAAATCCATAAACCAATTTAATCTGCCTAACTGAGATTTAGAAGGTAACCATAGCTTGCTTCATACCAACAATCTCTGTGGGATCGACCCTTACTCACGTAAGGTATTATTTGGACGACCCAGTACACTTGCTGGTTAGTTGAACGGAGTTGTGAGCTTCTCTAATAGTGCCTGGAACTCTTTGATCACAATTTCGTCCACCAAGTTTTTGGCGCCGTTGCCGGGGATTGTTCGAGTATGGACAACTGACGGTTCATCTTGTTGCTCAGATTAGGTAATTTTCTTTTCAAAAATCTTTTTCAAAATTTTTCTTTTCTTTTTCATTTTTCCAAAAATATTTTCGAAAAAAAAAATTTAATAAAAATACAAAAAAAAATCATAAAATCATAAAGACCAAAAATATTTTGTGTTCTTGTTTGAGTCTTGAGTCAATTTTTAAGTTTGGTGTCAATTGCATGCTTTAAAAATTTTTCTTGCTTTTTTTTTTCAAAAATTTCATGCATTCATAGTGTTCTTCATGATCTTCAAGTTGTTCTTGGTAAGTCTTTTTGTTTGATCTTGATATTTTCTTGTTTTGTGTCTTTTCTTGTTTTTCATGTGCATCTTTGTATTCATATTTTCCATGCATTAAAGATTTCTAAGTTTGGTGTCTTGCATGTTTTCTTTGCATTAAAAATTTTTCAAAAATATGTTCTTGATGTTCATCATGATCTTCAAAGTGTTCTTGGTGTTCATCTTGACATCCATAGCATTCTTGCATGCATTCATTGTTTTGATCTAAAAAATTTCATGCATTGAGTATTTTTGTTGTTTTTCTCTCTCATAATTAAAAATTCAAAAATCAAAAAAATATCTTTTCCTTATTTCCCTCCAAATTTTCGAAATTTTGGGTTGACTTGGTCAAAAATTTTTAAAATTAGTTATTTCTTACAAGTCAAGTCAAAATTTCAAATTTTAAAAATCTTATCTTTTTAAAATCTTTTTCAAAAATCATATCTTTTTCATTTTTTCTATTTTTCGAAAATTTCAAAAATCTTTTTCAAAATATTTTCAAAATCTTTTTCTTATCTTTACATCTAATTTTCGAAAATTAGCTAACAATTAATGTGATTGGTTCAAAAATTTGAAGTTTGTTACTTTCTTGTTAAGAAAGGTTCAATCTTTAAGTTCTAAAATCTTATCTTGTAGTTTCTTGTTAGTCAAGTCATTTTAAAAATTAAATCTTTTTCAAATATCTTTTATTAAAATTTTTATCTTATCTTTTTATCTTATCCTTCTCAAAATTTTATCTTTTTCAAAATTTGATTTCAAAATATCTTATCTAACTTCTTATCTTCTTTTCTTTTTCAAATTTGATTTTAAAATCTTTTTCAATCAACTAACTAACTTTTTGTTTGTTTCTTATCTTTTTCAAAACCACCTAACTACTTTTTCCTCTTCAATTTTCGAAAATACCTCTCTCTTTTTCAGAAATTCTTTTTAATTAATTAATTGTTTTAAATTTTAATTTCAATTATATTTTATCTTGAATTTTTCGAAAATTACTAACCTCTTTTTCAAAATTATTTTCGAAATTTCCCTTCTCTTTTCTTCTTCTATTTAATTATTTAATTACTAACACTTCTCTTCACCTCTCTCCATCTAATTATCCGAATCCCCTCTTCTACATTCTTCTCCCCTTTCTTCTTCTACTAACATAAAGGAATCTCTATACTGTGACATAGAGGATTCCTCTTTCTTTTCTTTTTTTCTTCTCTTTCATATGAGCAGGAACAGGGAAAAAGGCACTCTTGTTGAAATTGATCCAGAACCTGAAAGGACTCTGAAGAGAAAATTAAGAGAAACTAAATTACAACAATCCAGAAACAACCTTTCAGAAATTTTCGAACAAGAGAAGGAGATGGCAGCCGAAAATGATAATAATGCAAGGAGAATGCTTGGTGACTTCACAAAGCCAACGTCCAAGTTTGATGGAAGAAGCATCTCCATTCCTACCATTGGAGCCAACAACTTTGAGCTGAAACCTCAGCTAGTTGCTTTAATGCAACAAAACTGCAAGTTTTATGGACTTCCATCTGAAGATCCTTATCAGTTTTTAACTGAGTTCTTGCAGATCTGTGAGACTGTAAAGACGAATGGAGTTGATCCTGAAGTCTACAGACTCATGCTTTTCCCTTTTGCTGTAAGAGACAGAGCTAGAATATGGTTGGATTCACAACCCAAGGATAGCCTGGACTCCTGGGATAAGCTGGTCACTGCCTTCCTGGATAAATTATTTCCTCCTCAAAAGCTGAGCAAGCTGAGAGTGGATGTTCAAACCTTCAAACAAAAAAGATGGTGAATCCCTCTATGAAGCTTGGGAAAGATACAAGCAGCTGACCAAAAGATGTCCATCTGACATGTTTTCAGAATGGACCATATTAGATATATTCTATTATGGTCTCTCTGAATTTTCGAAAATGTCATTGGACCATTCTGCAGGTGGATCTATTCACCTGAAGAAAATGCCTGAAGAGGCTCAAGAACTCATTGACATGGTTGCAAACAACCAATTCATGTACACTTCTAAGAGGAATTCTGTGAATAATGGGATACCTCAGAAGAAAGGTGTTCTTGAAATTGATGCTCTGAATGCCATATTGGCTCAGAATAAAGTGTTGACTCAACAGGTCAACATGATCTCTCAAAATCTGAGTGGATGGCAACATGCATCCAACAGTACTAAAGAGGCAGCTTCTGAAGAAGCTTATGATCCTGAGAACCCTGCCATGGCAGAGGTTAATTACATGGGTGAACCTTATGGTAACACCTATAACTCATCATGGAGAAATCATCCAAATTTCTCATGGAAGGATCAACAAAAGCCTCAACAAGGCTTTAACAATGGTGGACGCAATAGGCTGAGTAATAGTAAGCCATATCCATCATCTTCTCAGCAACAGACAGAGAATTCTGAACAAAACACTTCTAATTTAGCCAATATAGTCTCTGATCTGTCAAAGGCCACTTTCAGTTTCATGAATGAAACAAGATCCTCCATTAGAAATTTGGAGGCACAAGTGGGCCAGTTGAGTAAGAAAGTCATTGAAACTCCTCCCAGTATTCTCCCAAGTAATACAGAAGAGAATCCAAAAGGAGAGTGCAAGGCCATTGATGTGATCAATGTGGCCGAATGCACAAGGGAGGAAGAGGACGAAAATCCTAGTGAGGAAGACCTCCTGGGACGTCCCTCAAGCAAGAAGGAGTTTCCTATTTAGGATCCAAAGGAATCTGAGGCTCATATAGAGACCATAGAGATTCCATTAAATCTCCTTCTGCCATTCATGAGCTCTGAAGACTATTCTTCCTCTGAAGAGGATGAAGATGTGACTGGAGAGCAAATTGCTCAATACTTAGGAGCTATCATGAAGCTGAATGCCAAGTTGTTTGGTAATGAGACTTGGGAAAGTGAACCTCCCTTGCTCATTAGTGAACTAGATACTTGGATTCAGAAAACTCTACCTCAAAAGAAACAAGATCCTGGCAAGTTCCTAATACCTTGTACCATAGGCACCATGACCTTTGAAAAGGCTCTATGTGATCTGGGGTCAGGGATAAATCTTATGCCACTCTCTGTAATGGAGAAGCTGGGGATCATTGAGGTACAACCTGCCTTGTTCTCATTACAATTGGCAGACAAGTCATTGAGACAAGCTTATGGAATAGTAGAGGACGTGTTAGTAAAGGTTGAAGGCCTTTACATCCCTGCTGATTTCATAATCTTAGACACTAGGAAGGAAGAGGATGATTGCATCATCCTTGGAAGACCTTTCCTAGCCACAGCAGGAGCTGTGATAGATGTCAACAAGGGTGAATTAGTCCTTCAATTGAATGGGGACTACCTTGTGTTTAAGGCACATGGCCATCCCTCTGTGACAAAAGAGAGTAAGCATGAAGAGCTTCTCTCAGTTCAGAGTCAAGAAGAGCCCCCACAGTCAAACTCTAAGTTTGGTGTTAAGATCCCATATCCAAACTCTAAGTTTGGTGTTGGCAACTATACAACATTGACCTGATCACCTTGTGGCTCCATGAGAGCCACTGTCAAGCTATTGACATTAAAGAAGCGCTTGTTGGGAGGCAACCCAATTTTATCTAATTTTTATTTTATTATATTTTATTGTTATTTTATGTTTTATTAGGTACATGATCATGAGGAGTCACGAAAAAATCATAAAAATTTTAAAAACAACAGAAGAAAAAAATCACACCCTGGAGGATGCACAGGCTGGCGTTCAACGCCAGTAAGATGCATCTGGCCGGCGTACAATGCCAGAACAGAGCACCATTCTGGCGCTGAACGCCAGAAAGAAGCAACATTCTGGCGCTGAACGCCAGGAATGTGCCCAGAGAAGAAAAGCTGGCGCTGTACGCCAGAAACATGCTTTACATGGGCGTTGAACGCCCAGAATGTGCACCAATGGGCGTTTAAACGCCAGAATGGTGTGCCAAGGCATTTTATATGCCTATTTGGTGCAAGGATGGAATTCCTTGACACCACAGGACCTGTGGACCCCACAGGATCACCTCAGAATCTGTGGACCCCACAGGATCCCCACCTACCATATTCCCACCTTACCTCCTAATCCTAGTTTTTGTGATTACTCTTCCCCATGTCACACTTCCCAACAACTTTCACCAATCACCTCAATTCCTCTTCCCAATCAACCCATTCACCACTCACATCCATCCACTCTTCCCCATAAACCCCACCTACCTTCAAAAATTCAAAAACATTTTCCCACCCATTCCCACCCTAAATGGTTGAATCCACACTACCCACTCTCCCTATAAATACCCTTTCATTCTACTTCATTTTCACACAACACAACCCCTTCTTCTTCACTTGGCCGAACCTTTATCTCTCCCCCTCTACCATATTCTCTTCTTCTTCTTCTTCTCTTCTTTCTTATATTGCTCGAGGACGAGCAATATTTTAAGTTTGGTGTGGTAAAAGCATAAGCTTTTTTTTGTTTTTCCATTACCATCAATGGCACCTAAGGCCGGAGTATCCTCTAGAAAAGGAAAAGGGAAGACAAAAGCTTCCACCTCCGAGTCATGGGAGATGGAAAGATTCATCTCTAAGAGCCATCAAGACCACTTCTATGATGTTGTGGCAAAGAAGAAGGTGATCCCCGAGGTCCCTTTCAAGCTCAAAAAGAATGAGTATCCGGAAATCTGACATGAAATCCGAAGAAGAGGTTGGGAAGTCCTAACCAACCCCATGCAACAAGTCGAAATCTTAATGGTTCAAGAGTTCTATGCCAATGCATGGATCACTAGGAACCATGATCAAAGTATGAACCCGAGTCCAAAGAATTATCTCACAATGGTTCGGGGGAAATACTTAGATTTTAGTCCGGAAAATGTGAGGTTGGCGTTTCACTTGCCCATGATGCAAGAAGATGAACGCCCCTACACTAGAAGGGTCAACTTTAATCAAAGGTTGGACCAAGTCCTTATGGACATATGTGTGGAAGGAGCTCAATGGAAGAGAGACTCCAAAGGTAAGCCAGTCTAACTAAGAAGACTGGACCTCAAGCCTGTGGCAAGAGGATGGTTGGAGTTCATTCAACGCTCCATCATTCCTACTAGCAACCGATCTGAAGTTACTGTGGATCGGGCCATCATTATTCATGGCATCATGATTGGAGAGGAAGTAGAAGTTTATGAGGTCATCTCCAATGAAATCTACAAAATAGCCGACAAGCCCTCCAATATGCCACGGCTAGCTTTTCCTCACCTTATTTGCCATCTATGTTACTCAGCTGGAGTCATCATAGAAGGAGACATCCTCATTGAAGAGGATAAGCCCATCACCAAGAAGAGGATGGAGCAAGCAAGAGAAGCCCTTCACGGTTCTCAAGAGGTGCGTGAGGAAGCTCATCATCAAGAAATCCCTGAGATGCCTCAAGGGATGCACTTTCCTCCCAACAACTATTGGGAGCAACTCAACACTTCCTTAGAAGATTTGAGCCACAATGTTGAACAATTAAGGGTGGAACATCATGAGCACTCCATCATTCTCCAAGAAATAAGAGAAGATCAAAGAGCAATGAGGGAGGAGCAACAAAGGCAAGGAAGGGACATAGAAGAGCTTAAGAACATCATTGGTCCTTCAAGAAGAAGACGCCACTAAAGGTGGATTCATTCCTTGTTCTTTATTTCTTTCTGTTTTCGGTTTTTAATGTTGTGTTTATCTATGTTTTGTGTCTTTATTTCATGATCACTAGTATGTAGTAACTATGCCTTAAAGCTATGAATAAATTCCATTAATTCTTCACCTCTCTTAAATGAAAAATGTTTTAATTCAAAAGAACAAGAAGTACATGAATTTCGAATTTATCCTTGAATTTAGTTTAATTATATTGATGTGGTGACAATACTTTTTGTTTTCTGAATGAATGCTTGAACAGTGCATATGTCTTTTGATCTTGTTGTTATGAATGTTAAAATTGTTGGCTCTTGAAAGAATGATGAACAAGGAGAAATGTTATTGACAATCTGAAAAATCATGAAATTGATTCTTGAAGCAAGAAAAAGCAGTGAACAAGAAGAAGCTTGCGAAAAAAAAAAGTGGCGAAAAAAAAATATAGAAAGAAAAAGAAAAAGCAAGCAGAAAAGCCAGTAGCCCTTAAAACCAAAAGGCAAGGGTAAAAAGGATCCAAGGCTTTGAGCATCAATGGATAGGAGGGCCCAAGGAAATAAAATCCAGGCCTAAGCGGCTAAATCAAGCTGTCCCTAACCATGTGCTTGTGTCATGCAGGTCCAAGTGAAAAGCTTGAGACTGAGTGGTTAAAGTCATGATCCAAAACAAAAAGAGTGTGCTTAAGAGCTCTGGACACCACTAACTGGGGACTCTAGCAAAGCTGAGTCACAATCTGAAAAGGTTCACCCAGTTATGTGTCTGTGGCATTTATGTATCCGGTGGTAATACTAGAAAACAAAATGCTTAGGGCCACGGCCAAGACTCATAAAAGTAGCTGTGTTCAAGAATCAACATGCTTAACTAGGAGAATCAATAACACTATCCAAAATTCTAAGTTCCTAGAGAAGCCAATCATTCTGAACTTCAAAGGAAAAAGTGAGATGCCAAAACTGTTCAGAAGCAAAAAGCTACAAGTCCCGCTCATCTAATTATAATTAATATTCATTGATATTTTGGAATTTATAGTATATTCTCTTCTTTTCATCCTAATTGATTTTCAGTTGCTTGGGGACAAGCAACAATTTATGTTTGGTGTTGTGATGAGCGGATAATTTATACGCTTTTTGGCATTGTTTTTAGGTAGTTTTTAGTAAGTTCAAGCTACTTCTAGGGATGTTTTCATTAGTTTTTATGTTAAATTCACATTTCTGGACTTTACTATGAGTTTTTGTGTTTTTCTGTGATTTCAGGTAATTTCTGGCTGAAATTGAGGGACTTGAGCAAAACTCTGAAAAAGGCTGACAAAAGGACTGCTGATGCTGTTGGAATCTGACCTCCCTGCACTCGAAATGAATTTTCAGGAGCTACAGAACTCCAAATGGCACGCTATCAACGGCGTTGGAAAGTAGACATCCAGAGCTTTCCAGCAATATATAATAGTTCATACTTTATTCGGAAATTGACGACGTAACTTGGCATTGAACGCCAAGTACATGCTGCTGTCTGGAGTTAAAGGCTAGAAAAACGTCATGATCCGGAGTTGAACGCCCAAAACACGTCATAACTTGGAGTTCAACTCCAAGAAAAGCCTCAGCTCGTGGATAGATCAAGCTCAGCCCAAACATACACCAAGTGGGCCCCGGAAGTGGATTTATTCATCAATTACTTACTCATGTAAACCCTAGTAGCTAGTCTAGTATAAATAGGATAAGTTACTATTGTATTAGACATCTTTGGTCTCAGTTTTGTTTTATTCTCCATCTTAAGAGGCTATTGATCACATTCAGGGGGGCTGGCCATTCGGCCATGCCTGAACCTTTCACTTATGTATTTTCAACAGTGGAGTTTATGCACACCATAGATTAAGGGTGTGGAGCTCTGCTGTACCTCAAGTTTCAATACAATTACTATTACTTTCTATTCAATTCTCTTTTATTCTTGTTCCAAGATATATGTTGCACAACACTTTGATGAATGTGATGATCCGTGACACTCATCATCATTTTCACCTATGAACGCGCGTGATTGACAACCACTTCCATTCTACCTTAGGCCGGGCGCATATCTCTTAGATTCCCCAACAGAATCTTCGTGGTATAAGCTAGATAGATGGCGGCATTCATGGGGATCCGGAAAGTCTAACCTTGTCTGTGGTATTCCGAGTAGGATCCTGGGAATCCGGAAAGTCTAACCTTGTCTGTGGTATTCCGAGTAGGATTCCGGTATTGAATGACTGTGACGAGCTTCAAACTCCTGAAGGCTGGGCGTTAGTGACAGACGCAAAAGAATCAATGGATTCTATTCCAACCTGATTGAGAACCGACAGATGATTAGCCGTACTGTGACAGAGCATTTGGACCATTTTCCCGAGAGGATTAAAAGTAGCCATTGATGATAGTGATGCCCTACATACAGCTTGCCATGGAAAGGAGTAAGAAGGATTGGAAGAGCGAATAGTGAAGTAGAGTTTCAAGAGGAGCACAGCATCTCCATACGCCTATCTGAAATTCCCACTCTTGATTTACATAAGTATTTCTATCCCTTTTATTTTCTTTTTATTATTAATTTTCGAAATCCATAAACCAATTTAATCTGCCTAACTGAGATTTACAAGGTAACCATAGCTTGCTTCATACCAACAATCTCTGTGGGATCGACCCTTACTCACGTAAGGTATTACTTGGACGACCTAGTACACTTGCTGGTTAGTTGAACGGAGTTGTGAGCTTCTCTAATAGTGCCTGGAACTCTTTGATCACAATTTCGTCCACCATGGACCCCACAGGATCCCCACCTAACATATTCCCACCTTACCTCTTAATCCTATAACACTCTTCCCCATATCACACTTCCCAACAACTTCAATCTCTCTTCCCAATTACCCCCTTCACCACTCACATCCATCCACTCTTCCCCATAAACCCCACCTACCTTCAAAATTCAAAAACACTTTTCCACCCAATCCCACCCTAAATGACCGAAACTACACCCTCTCCCCTCCGTATATATACCCTTCCCTTCTACTTCATTTTCACACAACACAAACCCCCTCTTCTACACCTTGGCCGAAACACCATCTCTCCCTCTCCTCCATATTTCTTCTTCTTCCTCTCCTTTTCTTTCTTCTCTTGCTCAAGGGCGAGCAATATTTTAAGTTTGGTGTGGTCAAAGCATAATCTTTTTTGTTTTTCATTACCATCAATGGCACCTAAGGCCGGAGAATCCTCTAGAAAAGGAAAAGGGAAGATAAAAGCTTCAACCTCCAAGTCATGGGAGATGGAAAGATTCATCTCCAAAAGCCATCAAGACCACTTCTATGATGTTGTAGCAAAGAAGAAGGTGATCCCGAAGGTCCCTTTCAAGCTCAAGAAAAATGAGTATCCGGAGATCCGACATGAGATCCGAAGAAGAGGTTGGGAAGTCCTAACCAACCCCATGCAACAAGTCGGAATCTTAATGGTTCAAGAATTCTATGCCAATGCATGGATCACTAAGAACCATGATCAAAGTATGAACCCGAGTCCAAAGAATTATCTCACAATGGTTCGGGGGAAATACTTAGATTTTAGTCCGGAGAATGTGAGGTTGGCGTTCCACTTGCCCATGATGCAAGAAGATGTACGCCCCTACACTATAAGGGTCAACTTTAATCAAAGGTTGGACCAAGTCCTTATGGACATATGCGTGGAAGGAGCTCAATGGAAAAGAGACTCCAAAGGCAAGCCAGTTCAACTAAGAAGACTGGACCTCAAGCCTGTGGCTAGAGGATGCAAAAACTTGATGGTGTTTTTGTGGAAAAACAAATTTCCAACACACAAATCTAACCGGCAAGTATACCGGGTCGCATCAAGTAGTAATAACTCACAAGAGTGAGGTCGATCCCACAGGAATTGATGGATCAAGCAACTTTAGTGGGTGATTAGTTTAGTTAAGCTAACATTGAAGGGATATTGGATGAAATGTAGCCAACAGAATTATAAATGACAGGAAATTTAAAGTTGCAGAAAGTAAAATTGCATAAAACTTAAATAACAAGAAAGTAAAATAGCTGAAACTTAAATTGCAAGAAAAGTAAATTGCATGAAAAGTAAAGGGGGGTTGGGTGCTAGAAATTAAAGAGAGCAATAGATCAAAACTCAGAAACTCTTGCAGAAAGCTTAACTTGCAGGAAAGTAAATTGGGATCATGAACAGAAATGTAAAATGAAGAACAAGTGCAGAAGAATTAAATTGCTTGAAAGTAAATTGAAAGCCAATGGAACAGTAACAACAGAAGAGCAGCCAAGAACTCAACTCAATTGCAAAATAAAATTGAAGATCTCAGGGAATCAAAGAGACTAGAAAACAAGTCTAGATCTCAATTCCTTCCTTTATCAAAGTAGAAAGCAGATTGAAGAAGAAAGAAAGATGAAAGCCGTAGAGAAAAACTTGGATCCAAAACTCAATTCACTGAATTATGCAGAAAATCAACAAAGAGCAATCTTAGATCAAGAATGAAACAGAATTCCTTCAAATCTCAATCCAAGATTCAAGACAGAAATGAAAATTAAAGGAGAGAGCTCTCTAATCCTAATACTCCCTAGTGGAGCTTGCCCTTTTTTTAATCGAGCTCCTATTAGAGCCAACCTCCCCTCTGAAATGAGAATGATGCCCTTTATATAGGCTTCTTTTACAAAATGAAAATAAAATGAAATTGAAATTAAAAACAAATTCACAAAAATGAAAATCCTAATCTAGCTTCTCTGTGTGCCTTTGAGTCATGTTGAGTGGGCTTTTGCTTGCTTTGGATTTGAGGGAGAATGGGTCTTGGATGGCCTTGATTCAATTTGGTGAGGAATTGAATTTATATGAAATTGAACTTTTGGCCCATGATTATTTGCTCCCAGGAGGCTGCCCTGCCCTTGTGGAGGGCAGAGCAGGAAATGGTGCATGCGGCTTCATTGCGTGCGTGCTTGGTGTGTGTGATGCGTCAGGATGCTGCCCTGCCCTTGTGGAGGGCAGGGCAGAGTTGCCATGGTGCACCAAGTGCTGCCCGTGCGTGCTTGGTGCTGGCCGTGCCAGGTTGTGTGCGCGCCTAAGCTCCTTGCCTTTACTTCCTTGAAGGTCTTGTGTTCGAACCTTGGTGAAAGCACTTGAGGAGCAATTTTTCCTTGATTTTCCATGAAGAGAGCACGACATTGCCCTGCTCTCCAAGAGGGCAGAGCAGAAAAATGAGCGCTACTTTGCTTTTGAGTGAGGCTCCAACTTCGAACCTTGGTGGAAGCACTTTGGTTTATTTTCGCTTATTTTTGGCCCTTAAAGATGCCTTTCACTCATGCCTCAATTGTATGCCAAATACAGATTGCTATATATCGTTGGAAAGCTCTGAATGTCAGCTTTCCAACGCAACTGGAAGCACATCAATCGGACGTTTGTAGCTTAAGTTATAGCCCTTTGAAGTAGGCATGGTCATGCTGTGAACGCCCAGATTTTAACTTAGTGAAAATTTGCTTCCAACCTCACTTTGCATCACGATATTGCCCTGCTCTTGGCAAGCGCAGGGCAGTGTGCGTGCTGGTTGCTTTCTTCTTTGATTTGGTCATGGGCCACGCTTTTAAAAGCGTGGCCTAAGGCTCCAAAGTGTGCTCCAACTTCAAAGTGTGTCCCAAAGCTCTTTTTTTCTCTTTTTTTGTGCTTCTTTGCTTCTTTTTCTTCTTATTTCCTACAACATTTATAAAATTAAAATATCAAGAAAATATATCATTTAAGTACAAAAGCATTCAATATTTAAGCACAAATCATCAATTTCTTGTATGAAAAAGCATAGAAAAATAGGTATATGATGACATGTCATCACAACACCAAACTTAAACCTTGCTTGTCCCCAAGCAAGAAAAGAATCATGCAATAAAGATTGACAATCCAAGGTAAGAAGAATAGCAACTCAATGTTCATGGTTAGCTAGTTTTCTATGCATGCTTCAATCACAAAAGAAATGTAAATGGTTGATGCTTCTATCTAGCTCATTTCATGAAATCTTTTTCTTATAATTCTTCCTTGAAACAAGCTTTTGATTGATTTTTTTTTATTTAGCTTCTCCTTTTGGGTGCTTTGCCCTATGAGTTGATAACAAAGCTACGACTTTTAAATGCTTTGTTTTCAAGTATTACCACTTGATACATAAGCACCACAAGCATTTAATTAGAGGACTTCATTAAGCTCATTTTCTTTTCTTGACTCTCTAATCATTGATGCTCAGAGCCTTGAGCTTTGAGGGAGTGCTTTTGCACTTGAGCCTAGCCTTGACTTCTAAGTGTTTTGTTTTCAAGCATTTGGCTTGATACATAAACACCACAAGCACTTAACAAATAAATTGCCATTGGTACTCAGAGCCTTCAGCTTTCTCATTCTTTCCCTTTTTCTTTTCTTGCTTTAATTGTATTTTCTTCTTCAAGGTTTTCATGATTTCAAAAGATTTCACAAAAGTACTAGATGAAAAACTTCAATTAAATAAAATCCAATGCAATTGAGCAACAATCAAACATACTAGCTCTCCAATAGTTGTATGCACATGCAAAATTCTTCTTTAATTCCTTGTTTGTGTATGATCATGATGCTTTACTGCTTTTGAACTCACAAAACTCAAGTTAGTAGTCATAATGGTACAGCACCATGTTGTAAATCAAATTCAAGCTATGCTTAGTCATACCACACATGCATACAGAAAATATAAAGACAATCATGCAATTTAAAGTGCTGGAAATAAATGAGAGGAAAAGGAACTTTACAACCTTGCAATTCATCTTCTCTATTGTTGTCATTTTCCTCCCATTCTTCTCCTTCCCATACCAACCCAGAATGCTTGCTCATCCTCAAGCAATAATTAGAATAATGGCTATGGGGCTAAGATGGATCATAAATGTCTTACACAATGAAATGTTAGTAGCACATGTGTTTTAAGCAAGCAAAATAAAAGATAACAATCAAGGCACAAGAGACAGAGACATTGTGATTGCAAACATAAGAAGGTGAGCACAATACATTGCATAAAAGATAAGTGGCACACCAAACTTAGTGTGACACTTTCACTTGGAATCAATGCAAGTATCCAGTAAATATTTGAAGCAAATTGTATTGCATAGCAACACCAAACTTAGAATGCAATCCTATGTCCACTTATTTGAATTAAAACTAAGCAAATGAAACTGTTATTTATTAAGTACAATCACCAAGCCAAGAATCTGTCATTAATAAAGCTCTCTTGGTAATGTATTAACAAACACAGTAAATAAGCAAACTAAAATGAAAGCATTAAAAACAAAGAATTAACTAAAGTAAACAGAATAACAAAATATCAAACCAAAAGAAAATTAACACTGCAAAGACATTATGGTTATGCAGACAAATGGTGTTGCTGAATAATTTGCATAGAAAAATAGGTGGCACACCAAACTTAGAATCTTGGTGTGTCACTTTCATTTTTTTGATTTGATGCAATCATCCAAAAAGATTGAAAACAATGTGTTGCATGGCAACACCAAACTTAGAATGTAACCATATGCCAATTTATTGAATTTAAACAAAGCAAAGAACGAAAACAAAGTAGAGAAGAGAAATTATACCTACGGTTGGGTTTCCCAACAAGTGCTCTTTTAGTGTCATTAGCTTGACATGTTGCTCTTCACTTTCTTCCTCTTCTTCCAGTTTGTTAAGATGAATGACCTCAAGGGATGAGAAGTTTCAGCTATTGTCCCCTTTCTTGGTTTCCTCTCAGCAAGCTTTCTTTTGAAATTGGCTTAGTTGAGCTTGCTTGCTTGATCAGGGGGAGGATTGTTTGCATTTGACCTTTTCTTGAATGTTGTCCTTGATATCTTGGTTACAATCCTCTTCTTGGTGCTTTTGTTAATTGCCTTCACTTCCTTGAATCCAAGTTTTGGTTGCTGTGTGATTGTTGGAGTGATTTCTTTATCAAGAGCCCCTTGCATTGGTGGTTCCATGAGCTTTTTCTTAATGTACTTCTCTACTTCAGTTGAGTGTGACTTCTCTTGAATGTCTTCCTCCCTTTCTTCTTCATGATCTTCCATTAATGCCTCTGGGAGGGAATCTTTGTGTTTCATTGTCACCTCAAGTGGCTCTTGTGAATGTAGAATCCTTGGCTCATGTCCAAATACTTCCACCACATCTTCCTTTTTCACTGAAATTTCACTTGCCACAGAGGCTTCCTCATCTTGCTTTTCCATTTCCTCACCCACAAATTGGTCTTCATCCTCTCTGTTTGATAGTTCTAAGTTCCTCCTTGTTTGCTCTAAGGGCTCATTCATCTTCTTGAGGATGATTTCTTTCCAGGATTGGGGTTGTGTGTATCTTTCCACGAGTTTTCTATGTATTTCAATGGCTTGAAGGTAATCCTCATCTGGTGGTTCAAGAGATGAAGGTTGAGAGTAATTTTGGTGATGTGGATATGTTGTGGTGAAGCTGTGTTGAGGGGTGTGGAATGAGTTGTGTGATTGATGGGATGACTTGTATGGATTTTGGAGGAAACTTTGTATTGAGGCATAATCTAGTGATGAAGAACTTTCAAATGAGAAACTGGGACGTGAGGGTGAATGCTCTTTCATTCCTTGGTGATACTTGATGACAAGTCATCATATACCCATTTTTCAAGCTAATTTCACTTGTTTTGTTAGCATTTATGCACTTTCTTGCATCCTAAGTAAGTGATTTGGAGTGAAAATGCATAACTTCTTTAAATCAAGCAACCACCATGAAATTAATGTTAAATCATGAGGTTTAAGCTAATTTTAATTGAATTTTAATTGATTTATAAGCCTCTTGAATTTAGTGATACTTTGAGTGGTTGTTTTGGTTTATTGTAGGTGAAGAAAAGAAAAAAAGAGAAAAGCGTGGCCTAAGAAAGCGTGACCCAAGGAGAAGGAAGCGTGGTCAAAAGGAGGAGAAGTGTGCCGCATGCAATGGGGAGGCAAGCATTGCCCTCCACAAGGGCACACTGCCCTCTAGGAGGGCAACATAAGGGAACTAAGAAAGGAAGGCAACTCTGCCCTGCCCACTACAAGGGCAGAGCACAAATTTGTGCCTTGGAATCAAGAGGAATAAAATGTTGCCCTGCCCTCCACAAGGGCAGTATCGGGCTCACCAAGGGTGAAAATCAAAGGAAAATGTCTCCAAATGCTTGCCACAAGAGTTGAACACGGGACCATGAGGAAGCAAGGAACTAAGTCCCATCACCGTGCCAAGAAACCAAGGAAAATGAATGAGCGTGTGTTTCGGCCATGATTCGAACCTGGGACATCAAAGTGAAGACACTGCCCTGCCCTCAGCGAGGGCAGGGCAGCATTTTGTTGGTGCATGGATCTGGCGCACCAAGGCTCAATTCTGGTGCACCATCACGATCCTGGCAGCACCAATTTTTCCTACCCTGCCCTCCGCGAGGGCAGGGCAGCGTTCTGCGCACCAAGGCACGTTCCTGGCAGCACCAGCGCGCACCACAGCTTGAATTTGGCGCACCAATTTTTCCTGCCCTGCCCTCCGCGAGGGCAGGGCAGTGTTTTGTGCACCAAGACTGCACCAAGCCGCACCAAGCCGCACCAAGGAAGCACCAACACGCACCAAATCCTGCCCTGCCCTCCACAAGGGCAGGGCAGCCTCCTGGGAGTTACCATTTTGGGCCGAAAAATTCAATTAAAATTCCAATTGAATTCATTTCTTCACCAAATCAAAAGCCCATCCAAATCCCAACATCCAAGAATAGAAAGTGTATAAATAGGAGTTAGTTTGATGTAATTAGGACCTTTACTTTGAACTTTTAGCTTTGCTTTTGAATTTGGCACTTTCTTTGAGCTTTGAGCTTTTGCACTTTCTTGGAGAATCTTGACCGAGAGTTCAGAGAATTGGGGAGGAGAATTGATCTCTCTTCTTCCTCATTCTTGCCTGAGCACTTTTAATTTTCTTGTTTTGAGTTTTGGGTGTGAAGAGTTGAGGAAATTCTGTCTCAACCTCCATTCAAAATCTCTTTAATCACCTTCTGCATAATTGAATTCAATTTCAATTCCCTTTACTGCTTCTTCTTCTAATTCTTGTTAATTTATTTGAGTACTTGGATTTGGGAAGGTAACTGAGATCTAGGCTCTGCTACCTAGTCTCTTGAACCCTGAGATCCCAATTTCCTTTTGGTTCTTCTGTGAACCTTGCTGCATTTTAATTTCAATTTCTGTTTGAATCATCATTGCTTCCAATTCAATTTCTGCTCTATTAATTGTGGCAATTCAATTTCTCTTTGTTTAGATTCTGCAATCCCAGTCCTCAAACCCCTTTTATATTCAAGCAATTTACATTCCTTGCAATTTAAGTTACTGCAATTTACATTTCTTGCACTTTAAGTTTCAGTCATTTACTTTCTTGTTCTTTAAGATTCTGCAAGTTTACTTTCCTGTTCTTTAATTTACTGCAATTTGCCCTTCCCCCTTTACATTTACTGTCATTTACTTCCTATTAAACATAAATCACTCAACCAATACTTGATTCGCTTGACTAAATCAACCACTAAACTAAAATTGCTCAATCCTTCAATCCCTGTGGGATCGACCTCACTCATGTGAGTTATTATTACTTGATGCGACCCGGTACACTTGCCGGTGAGTTTTGTGTCGGATCGTTTTCCGCACATCAAGTTTTTGGCGCCGTTGCCGGGGATTGAAATAGATTGACAATGATTAAGTGAAGTAGAGGTCTAGATTAAGCACTTTTTCTTTTCTGTTTCTCTAACGCACTAACTGTTTGAGAAATTGCCTCTATTAACTCACTAACAATTTATCTCAATTAACTGCACTCAATTCTCAAACGTGCCGTTGTTTAGTCATCCTGATTGTTTGCGTATCACAGGAAATCGAATTTCTACAGACAAAAAGTATCATGACATGAAGCCACCACTTATTGCACTCATCAAGAACAATTGCTCTTATGACGGAAATCCATTGGAAGACCCTCAACAGCATATATCTACTTTCCTGAGAACTTGTAATGCGGTCAAAACTGATGGTCCAGATCATGACACTTACAAGATCCTGTTATTCCCTTTTTCATTAAAGGGTGAAGCTGCACAATGGTTTGAAACTTTTCCCCAAGGAAGTATCACTAGTTGGGATGATTTGGTCACCAAATTTCTGGCCAAATTCACCTCATCCAGACAGATCATCCAGCTAAAAGAGGATGAACACCTATTCACACAAGGGGATGAAGAACCACTCTTCAAGGCCTGGGAAAGATATAAGAAAGCAACTGATAAAGTAGGCTTCCGAGCTTTCTATGAAGGATTGACCCCAGAAACAAGAAAAGCAGTGGACTACTTCTCAGATGGCCTACTCAAAGCAACAACAACTGCCCAAGGAATTGCAGACTTCAATGACAAAGGAGACAACAATCAACACTCGTTTGAGAAACCACAGAATGCAATCTCAGAAAAAGAAGAGACAAATATTGAAGGGGTGAATGTATTCAAGGACTTAAACAGACAAATGCATCCTCAACCACAGCAAAATATGGAGATATCTGCTGCAGTGAATGCCAAATTTCCACCATGGAGACCCCATTCCTATCTGAGAATGAGGGAGTCTCAACATCAAGAACAAGGAGGTTTCCACTAAGGCCACTGATGACAAGTCATCATATACCCATTTTTCAAGCTAATTTCATTTGTTTTGTTAGCATTTATGCACTTTCTTGCATCCTAAGTTAGTGATTTGGAGTGAAAATGCATAACTTCTCTAAATCAAGCAACCACTATGACATTAATGATAAATCATGAGGTTTAAGCTAATTTTAATTGCATTTTAATTGATTTATAAGCCTCTTGAATTTAGTGATACTTTGAGTGGTTGTTTGGTTTATTTTAGGTGAAGAAAAGAAAAGAAAATGAAAAGCGTGGCCTAAGAAGCGTGACACAAGAAAAGGAAAGCGTGGCCAAAGAGGAGATAAGCGTGCCGCATCACAATGGAAGAAGCAACATTGCCCTCCACAAGGGCAGAATGCCCTCTAGGAGGGCAGCATCAAGTGACCGAACCAAGAAAGGCAACTCTGCCCTGCCCACTCCAAGGGCAGAGCACAAAATGGTGCCTTGGAGCAAGGAGAAGCAATTTCTGCCCTGCCCTTGTGGAGAGCAGGATCGGGCTCCATGAGGAAAGAAATTCAAGGGAAAATGACACCCATGCAAGCTACAAGTTTCGAACAAGGGACCATGAGGAAGCCAAGGACTAAGGGTAACTATGGTGCCAAGAAACCAAGAAAATAACTAGCGTGTTTGCTTCCTCCCAGGATCGAACCCACGATGTGAAGGAAGGAACCTTGCCCTGCCCTTGGCGCGGGCAGGGCAGCATTTGAAAGTGGCGCACCAACTTTGCTTCCTGGCGCACCAACCGCGCACAACATTCCTTTCCTGGCGCACCAAAGCCTTCCCGCCCTGCCCTTGGCGCGGGCAGGGCAGCATCCCACGCGTCAACATGCATCGCGCGCACGCGCGCTTCTCAATTCTGGCAGCACCAAGCGCACGCACGCATCACGTTCTGGCGCACCAACCTTCCCGCCCTGCCCTTGGCGCGGGCAGGGCAGCCTCTGGCGCACCAACCTCGTGCCAAACGCGCACCACGCAGCACCAAGACGCATCATGGCCACACCAACTCCAAGCACCAATCATCAATTTTCTGCCCTGCCCTCCACAAGGGCAGGGCAGCCTCCTGGGAGTGGATTTCATGGGCCGAAAATTCAAATTAAATTCCCATTTTAATTCATTTCTTCACCAATCCAAAAGCCCATCCAAATCCCATTATCCAAGAATAGAAAGTGTATAAATAGGAGTTAGTTTGATGTAATTAGAACTTTTTTTAGCTACCTTTATGCTCACTTTTGAATTTTTACTTTTACCTTGGCTTTTGAATTTTCACTTTCACATTCCTTTGGAGCTTTGACTCTCTTGGAATTGTTCTTGAGAGAATTGGCCGAGAACTAAGAGGATCAAGGGAGAATTGATTGATCTCCTTCCTCAATTCCCTTGGGCAATTCTACTCTTCTGTTTTCTGAGTTTTGGATGTGTGAAATTGGGGAAATTCTGTCCCAATTCCCATTCTAGCTCTGTTTAAATTTGTTTTCTGCATAATTCACTTTCAATTCTGTTCTTCTACTGCTTCTTCTTTCATTTTCTGTCAATTGCTTAGTAACTTCAGATCTGGGAAGGAAATTGGGTTTTAGGCTCTGCTACCTAAGCCCTTGGGATCCTGAGATCACTTTTGGTTCTTCTGTGAACCTCTGCTACATTTCCTTTCAATTCTGTTGGAATGCTTATTGTTGCTAATTTACTTTCTGCTCAACCATTTACTGCAATTTACTTCTCCTTTGTTTAGATCTTGCAATTCCCACTCCTTAATTCCCTTTTATCTTCTAGCAATTTATCTTTCTTGCCATTTAAGTTACTGCAATTTAAGTTTCTTGCACTTTAAGTTTCAGTCATTTACTTTCTTGCTCTTTAAGTTTCTGCACTTTTACTCTTCTGTTCTTTATTTTACTGCACTTCTCCCTTCCCCCTTTACATTTACTGTCATTTAATTTCTGTTAAACACAAAACACTCAACCAAAACTTGATTCGCTTGACTAAATCACCCACTAAACTAAAATTGCTCAATCCTTCAATCCCTGTGGGATCGACCTCACTCATGTGAGTTATTATTACTTGATGCGACCCGGTACACTTGCCGGTAAGTTTTGTGTTGGATCGCTTTCCACACATCAAGTTTTTGGCGCCGTTGCCGGGGATTGAAATAGATTGACAATGATTAAGTGAAGTGGAGGTCTAGATTAAGCATTTTTTTTACTTTTCTGTTATTTTAACTCTTACTAACACATTAACTGTTTGAGTTTTTGCTTAAACTAACCAACCAGAACTTCATTCTAGCTACAGATTGAAGTTCCATAGTATTTCTGGGTTTGTGTGTTTATTGTTGTGTGTTTGTATGTCAGGTATAGGAAGATCCTCTACTATCCACTCTGAAATTGATCAAAGGACTCTTCGGAGAATAAGAAGAGCTGAAAGAGGGAAGAATATTGTTGGAGAAGAAGAAGAATCTGAGGAAGAATTCCAAGATATGGAAGGAGATACCAATCACCCAGGAGGAGGAGCCAACAATGACCAACAGAGAAGAGTCTTGGCTTCATACACATTTGCAAATGCCAAGCACTGTGGGAGTAGCATTCTTCCTCCCAATGTCAATGCAAACAACTTTGAACTCAAGCCACAACTCATCACTCTGGTTCAAAATAATTGTTCTTTTGGAGGAGGGCCTTTGTAGGATCCAAACCAACATTTGTCTACTTTCTTGAGAATTTGTGACACAGTGAAAACAAATGGTGTACCTCCTGATAGCTATAAGTTGCTTCTCTTCCCATTCTCTCTCAGGGATAAAGCAACTCAATGGCTAGAGACCTTTCCAAAAGAAAGCATTAACACTTGGGATGACTTGGTGAGCAAGTTCCTTGCCAAATTCTACCCTCCTCAAAGAGTCCTAAGGTTGAAGACAGAGGTTCAAACATTCACTCAATTGGAGGCCGAGAGCTTATATGAAGCATGGGAGAGATACAAGGCTCTATTGAGGAAGTGTCCACCAGAGATGTTCACTGAGTGGGACAAGCTACAAAACTTCTATGAAGGCCTCACTCTTAAAGCTCAAGAGGCTCTTGATCACTCTGCTGGAGGCTCTCTACAACTCATGAAAACCACAGAGGAAGCTCGAAACCTCATTGATATGGTGGCCAACAACCAATATTTCTTTGCTCATCAAAGACAACGCCAACCATCACAGAGAAGAGGAGTCATGGAGTTGGAAGGAGTAGATTCAATCTTAGCTCAAAATAAGATGATGCAGCAACAGATTCAACAACAATTTGAGCAAATGGCTAAGAGAATTGATGGCTTGCAAGTGGCAGCAGTGAGCACCACAAGCCAACCTCCAACCACTTGGGTGCAAAATGAAGAAAATCAAGAGGAGCAACAACAAGAGCAAGTTCAATACATGCACAACCAAAATCCTGGAACAAATGAAGTCTATGGTGACACATACAATCCATCTTGGAAGAATCATCCCAACCTCAGATGGGGAGACAACCATAATCAAAACCAACAACCATGGCAAAGAAACACAGGCCAAAACAATTGGAAAAACACAAACCATAACCCCCAGCCAACCACTAACCAAAATTCATACAGAAAACCACAAAACAACTACCCAAATTCTAACCAATACCCACCCAATAACCACCCAACTAACCAAAACACCTATCCTCACCCATCAACGCCCCAAAATCAACCCACCTCACAAGACTCACAGAGAATCACCCATCTAGAACAGCTCATGGAAAAACTGATGAAAAACCAAGAACTGACCACCAAGAATCAAGAAGCTACCATGAAGAACCTAGAGAGGCAGATTGGGCAAATTTCTAAGAAGATCTCTGTTGAGAAGCCATCAAGTTCACTACCTAGTGACACCATTCCCAACCCAAAGGAAGAATGCAAGGTGGTGCAACTGAGAAGTGGAAGAATATTAACAGATGGTAACCAAGGAGCAACCAAAAAGCTTATGGAGAATAACAATGAGTCAACAAAGAATGATGAAGCCATCAACAAAGACACAATAAGCAAAAGTGCTCCAGAAAAGCTCACAGAGGAAGATGACAAGCCACAGAAGTTGAAGCAAGGAAAGCAAATCATGGAAGAATCAAGCCCAAAACAACATCAAGTAGAGAAGAGCCCAACACCATCACTACCTTATCCACAAAGATTTCACAAGGAAACAAAGGATCAGCACTTCCACAAGTTTCTTGAGACTTTCAAGAAATTGGAAATTAACATACCTTTGGCAGAGGCTTTGGAGCAAATGCCCCTGTATGCTAAGTTTCTAAAAGAGCTCATCAACAAGAAAAGAAGATGGGATGAGCAAGAAACCATAGCGATCACTGAGGAATGCAGGGCCTTGATTCAAAAAGGGCTTCCCCCCAAACTTGAGGACCCAGGGAGCTTCCTGTTGCCATGCACCATTGGAGAATTAACCATTACTAAAGCAATGTGCGATCTGGGAGCAAGTATTAATTTAATACCATCCTCCCTGGTGAAAAAGTTGCACATAGAGGAAGTCAAACCAGTGCAAATGTCTCTGGAGCTGGTAGATAAGTCAATAGTGCACTCTAGGGGGTATAGTTGAAAACCTCTTGGTTAAGGTGGACAACCTCATATATCCTGCTGACTTTGTGATTCTAGAATTAGATGAGGATGATGGAGACTCTGTTATACTAGGAAGGCCATTTTTGGCAACTGCAAGAGCCATCATAGACATAGAAAAAGGGGAGTTAATTCTCAGAATGCATGATCAGAATGTCATTTTGAAGGTCCTACCAGAGGAACAGTTTAGTGAAAAGAAGAAAGACTATGAGGACATTGATAAGGGAGGATCACAGCTGAAGGAAGAAATTGACAAGGAAAATCACAGCAACACCCTAAAGCCAAGGATTATGCAAATTAATGAAGAAGCTCAAGAAGATATTGAAATACTAGCTACTGAGAAGAGATATCCTCAAAAGAAGCCCATGGCCAGAAAAGAAAGGTCAACAAAAGGAAAGATGAAACACAGGAGCAAAACAAAAAGGGGTTGGAAGAACAGAAAAATCCCAACAGAAGGATTTGCCAAAGGTGACAAGGTACAACTTGTGTATCAACAATTGGGAACAAAGGATTACTACACTGTTAATCAAATACTTTCTCTTGAGCATGTGGAAATTGAACATCAAGACATTCAGAGAAAGCTGACAGTAAGGGGTGACAAGTTGAGACACCACCAACATCAACCACCTTAAAGGGAGTTCAATGTCAAGCTAATGACAATAAAAGAGCGCTTCATGGGAGGCAACCCATGATTTAAAATTTCTGCCTTCTCTTTAATAAGCTATGATTTCCTGAGTATGATTCTGAACCTTCATATTTGATAAATGCACATTTTATAGCATAAGTCAGAGTTCTAAGTTTGGTGTCCCTTAAGGTACACTAAATTTTAGCTTTTCAAAAAGAAAGGGAGCCATACTTTTTAGAACATATGCATGATTCATTTGAATAAGCATATGACCAAACACTAAGTTTGGTGTCTGCAAGTGCAACAAAATTCAGAATATCATTTACCATTTATGGAATCAAAAGCATACAAACAGGATCATACGACACAATTGTTTTTAAAAGAAAATGTCAATTGTGAAAAATGGTTGATAGTTGTTCGGCCATTCCCTTAATAAAAGAATAAGTTTGGTGTTCACCAACTTTCAACATCTTCAATTAAGGGACACAATTGACCATAAAAATATTTTTAATAATACACAAAACAAAACAATTCTTTCTCTTTAATACAAATTAATTGCCAACAACCTTATTAATGATCTAAGACTAGCTGCTTTGATTCATGCAGGAGAAAAAGATTAAGACAAGCTCAAGGAGGGGCCACGGCTAGGAGGAGCTATGTAAGGGAGGTCACATGTGCCTAGGAGAACGTGCTCATGGGGAACAAAACCTGCATGCATGCAACATTGGACACCGAAGTGCATGCAACCAATGGGAGGAGAATCCTCGTCAAGCCTCAACCATGCATGCAAGCCGTCCATCTCATGCATTCCTTGAAAGAGCAAACCAATCTCAGCCCTTCATGAACACTCACGGTCCCTTCTTCATTCATTCATTGTGGTTTTGTTGAAAAGCTTGGAAACATGGCCTATAAATAGCCGTTGCACCAACACGGCCTACACACTCTCTTTCAAACCACTTTCATGTGAAATCAACATATTTCTTCCTTACCTCACACATCAAAACCGAACCAAAGTTCACCCCAAACACAACACATATTTCTTCTACTCTTACTTCCTCTTTCTTTTCACTTCAACCTTCAATGGCCTCCTCAAGCTCAAAAAGAAGGCCCGGAAAAGAACCTATGGTAGCCGAACCTATGGCAACCGAACCCCCATCATTTGATGCAAGAAGGTTTAGATCCCAATTCCATGAAGGGAGATATTATAGGTTCATGGAGGGGAAGAATGTCATCTATGAGAAAGGCCTTGATTTGAGGGAAGGAGAGTACCCCATCATGAAGCAAATTACAAGAGAAAGAAGATGGGAACTCTTGTGTTCTCCTCTGACTGACATCAGTGCAGTAATGATTAGGGAGTTCTATGCAAATGCTGCCAAAGAAAACAAAAATAGTGCTCCCTACACAAGCTATGTCAGAGGGGTTGAAGTAAGTTTTAGCCCTGCTGCTATCACAAGAGCTCTCAAATTGAGAACCATCACATATCCAGAGCTTAGCTATGAGGCTAGATTGCAACGGGAAAACAATCCTGATGAGATCCTGCAAGGAATATGCATGGAAAATACAAATTGGGAAAGAGATTCAAAGGGGGTTCCCAGTCACATAAGAAGAATCAATCTTACTCCTGTGGCTAAGGGATGGTTTGAAATAGTGAGGAGATCTATTCTTCCTACTGGAAATGCCTCTTGGGTCACAATCAAACGAGCTCTCATGACACACTGCATCTTGCATGGGGGTGAGATCAATGTTGCACAACTCATAGCCGACAGCATTCAAGAAATGGCAGATAGCACAAGCAAGTCAAAAGGCCTTGGACATCCAAGCACCATCCAAAGGCTATGTAACAGAGCTAATGTCATTTTTGAAGATGAGGACACAACAAAAGTGAAAGTAGGAAAATGGATCACCAAGAAGAGCATGGAGGGAAGTAATGAAAAAGAAAATCAAGAAGGGGTAGAAGCTCCTAGACAAAGGAGATCACAAAGAGAGGAAGGACGAAATCAGGCTTATGATGCCATAGATATGAGCCAATTGCAAAGATCAATTGAAGAGTTAACTCAGCAACTCATGCAGGCTCAACAAGGTCAGAATCAACTCATGCAGATCCAACAAGGCCGAAATCAAGAAGGCCAAGTGCAATATCTAGAGCCACAAGGCCAAAATCAGGAGGGCCAAGAGAAATATCTAGAGCCCCATCCTGAATTCATGGAGCAATTCTTGAAAGAAAAAGGAGAACGAGAAGCTTGGCAGTATCAAATGGAGGAGAAGCAAGAGAAATGGCAACAACAAATGATGACTCAGCAGCAAGAATTTCAAGCACAGATCCTTGAAGGACAAAAAGAGCAATACAAAGAATTCAAGGAATCATATGATAAGCTGTATTTCAGTCAAGCTAAAGCATCGGAATATAGTCACAACCTGTATCAATGGAAGAATGTTCATCATACCATAGGTGAAGTTAGACACGTACAAAGAATAGAGTATGATGAAAACATGCAAGCAAGGTTGGAGTACTTGACTCACAATTTGCCAACACTCAATCCTGAGATCAAGCCATTTGAGCAATGCCCTGAATTCTTAGCCAAACAACAAGCAAAATCTCGTCAATACACTGAGTCAACCTTTAACACATTGGAAACTTATGGGCTCAAAGGAATCATAGATTCTGTTTGGGCTAGAAGATGTCCTAGAGAAGAGATCCAAGATTACTCCAAGACAGGGAAGAGAAAGAAGAAGAAGGGAGAATCAAGCAGTAGCCATGACCATTAGAAGGTGGCAAAGTTCTTTCATACTTCCTCTTTCATGTCTTTAATAAGGAGATGCATGTCTGAAACATGATATGCCTCCACCATTTATATTCTTTGCTTTATGCAATTTCTGTTCTTTGCTTTTCATTTTAGTTAGTTAATAATTAGCTAGAAAAATGATGAGTCTGCATAATGCTTGTATCCATCACTTAGCTTTAAATATTGCTTTGTTTCCCATATGCTTGAATAAAAGAGTTTGGTTTGAATTGAAAAGTAAAAAATCCAATGTTGCATGAGTATGAATGGAAGTTGGTGGTGGCACATGTGTTGGATTAAATGCATAACTCATGAAATAAATGTTGCATAATATCATTCCCATTCAATTGTAAGTTAGCTTGTTGTTACAAAGACTCCTACCAATAATGAAACAACCCTTGGTAACAAAAACAGAAAGAAAAAGGAAGGAAAAAGCCAAAATGGCAAGAAAAAAAACAAAGAATAAAGGTTGGACACCAATGGTTTGAACCTTAGGACAAATGCCTGTGGTGTTCTTGTACTGAGATCTGCTTGGATGAGTAAATTCTAAGGGGTATTTTGAAACCCGGTCACTTAGATCAACTGATTTGGGATGGCCAATTGAAAATCCACAATAAAGAGCAACTTAGATACAAAGCACTTAGTGATCCAAAGAGATGCTGGGCATCAATGATCCTAGGAAGAATTAGTGAGCTAAGAGTCTGTGGTGGAAAGATGTTGAGCAAAATAAAAGAAAATGAAGCCAAAGGCTAAGCTGCAACATTTAACACCAAACCTCTTAAAGAATAAAAAGCTTGTTAAAGCATTATAAGCCAAGAAGAGTTAGCAAGGGAGTGAGTAAAAGGTGAGTCTTATAACAGCAAGTTTAGCAAGCCTTTGAAGAAAGATATGTATTATGCAGCAGTAACAATAAGTGAGTATCATTGTCTGCATAAATGCCCCATAAATTGAAGTTCTGCTATCTGCATAATAAGGATTTGTGTTCTTTTCTTATTCATATCATTTACTCTTAGTTTTGATGCTTGCTTGGGGACAAGCAAGGTTTAAGTTTGGTGTTGTGATGACAAGTCATCATATACCCATTTTTCAAGCTAATTTCATTTGTTTTGTTAGCATTTATGCACTTTCTTGCATCCTAAGTTAGTGATTTGGAGTGAAAATGCATAACTTCTCTAAATCAAGCAACCACTATGACATTAATGATAAATCATGAGGTTTAAGCTAATTTTAATTGCATTTTAATTGATTTATAAGCCTCTTGAATTTAGTGATACTTTGAGTGGTTGTTTGGTTTATTTTAGGTGAAGAAAAGAAAAGAAAATGAAAAGCGTGGCCTAAGAAGCGTGACACAAGAAAAGGAAAGCGTGGCCAAAGAGGAGATAAGTGTGCCGCATCACAATGGGAGAAGCAACATTGCCCTCCACAAGGGCAGAATGCCCTCTAGGAGGGCAGCATCAAGTGACCGAACCAAGAAAGGCAACTCTGCCCTGCCCACTCCAAGGGCAGAGCACAAAATGGTGCCTTGGAGCAAGGAGAAGCAATTTCTGCCCTGCCCTTGTGGAGAGCAGGATCGGGCTCCATGAGGAAAGAAATTCAAGGGAAAATGACACCCATGCAAGCTACAAGTTTCGAACAAGGGACCATGAGGAAGCCAAGGACTAAGGGTAACTATGGTGCCAAGAAACCAAGAAAATAACTAGCGTGTTTGCTTCCTCCCAGGATCGAACCCACGATGTGAAGGAAGGAACCTTGCCCTGCCCTTGGCGCGGGCAGGGCAGCATTTGAAAGTGGCGCACCAACTTTGCTTCCTGGCGCACCAACCGCGCGCAACATTCCTTTCCTGGCGCACCAAAGCCTTCCCGCCCTGCCCTTGGCGCGGGCAGGGCAGCATCCCACGCGTCAACATGCATCGCGCACACGCGCGCTTCTCAATTCTGGCAGCACCAAGCGCACGCACGCATCACGTTCTGGCGCACCAACCTTCCCGCCCTGCTCTTGGCGCGGGCAGGGCAGCCTCTGGCGCACCAACCTCGTGCCAAACGCGCACCACGCAGCACCAAGACGCATCATGGCCGCACCAACTCCAAGCACCAAGCATCAATTTTCTGCCCTGCCCTCCACAAGGGCAGGGCAGCCTCCTGGGAGTGGATTTCATGGGCCGAAAATTCAAATTAAATTCCCATTTTAATTCATTTCTTCACCAATCCAAAAGCCCATCCAAATCCCATTATCCAAGAATAGAAAGTGTATAAATAGGAGTTAGTTTGATGTAATTAGAACTTTTTTTAGCTACCTTTATGCTCACTTTTGAATTTTTACTTTTACCTTGGCTTTTGAATTTTCACTTTCACATTCCTTTGGAGCTTTGACTCTCTTGGAATTGTTCTTGAGAGAATTGGCCGAGAACTAAGAGGATCAAGGGAGAATTGATTGATCTCCTTCCTCAATTCCCTTGGGCAATTCTACTCTTCTGTTTTCTGAGTTTTGGATGTGTGAAATTGGGGAAATTCTGTCCCAATTCCCATTCTAGCTCTGTTTAAATTTGTTTTCTGCATAATTCACTTTCAATTCTGTTCTTCTACTGCTTCTTCTTTCATTTTCTGTCAATTGCTTAGTAACTTCAGATCTGGGAAGGAAATTGGGTTTTAGGCTCTGCTACCTAAGCCCTTGGGATCCTGAGATCACTTTTGGTTCTTCTGTGAACCTCTGCTACATTTCCTTTCAATTCTGTTGGAATGCTTATTGTTGCTAATTTACTTTCTGCTCAACCATTTACTGCAATTTACTTCTCCTTTGTTTAGATCTTGCAATTCCCACTCCTTAATTCCCTTTTATCTTCTAGCAATTTATCTTTCTTACCATTTAAGTTACTGCAATTTAAGTTTCTTGCACTTTAAGTTTTAGTCATTTACTTTCTTGCTCTTTAAGTTTCTGCACTTTTACTCTTCTGTTCTTTATTTTACTGCACTTCTCCCTTCCCCCTTTACATTTACTGTCATTTAATTTCTGTTAAACACAAAACACTCAACCAAAACTTGATTCGCTTGACTAAATCACCCACTAAACTAAAATTGCTCAATCCTTCAATCCCTGTGGGATCGACCTCACTCATGTGAGTTATTATTACTTGATGCGACCCGGTACACTTGCCGGTAAGTTTTGTGTTGGATCGCTTTCCACACATCAGCCACTTCATGATCACAAACAATCAACATCACCCACCCACTAATACCACTCAAAGCCAACATTCGCAACACAGACACTCTCAGACCCATCTCAACTGGAGAAGGAACGAGTACCAAAATCACAAACCAAGGGACTTCAATTATAACAACCCCAACTTCACAAACCAGCAAAAACACCATCATAGCAATAACAACCACTACATGCCACCACCACACCCACCCGTCCTACCTTTAACATCTCATAACCAACCAACTTCACAAGACTCTCAGAGAATCACAAACTTGGAGATCCTAATAGAGAGAATAATGAAACACCAAGAGGAAACAACAAGGAACCAAACGATGTTAATCAAAGGAATTGAGGAGCAGATAGCTCAACTGGCGAAGTACTTTGCAGAAATGGGTGAAAAGAAACCAAATACTTTCCTTAAAACCATTGAAGACAAACCAACCAACAACGAAGATGCTACAAAGAAGGAAGGATGGAAAAATGAGAAAACACTGGAAAAAGGAAGTACCAGCCAAGAAAAACACAACACTGAATTCTTTCAAGGAGAGACAGAGGATAGAACTAAAGAAAAGCAGAAAATCCCTACTGGAAAATTTTCACTAGGGGATCGAGTGATGATCAATATGCAAACCATAAAGGTATCCCCACAGTTGTCTGATTATTACATTATGACTAAGATCCTTCCAAAAGAATCTATAGAGGTCATCAAAGAGGAAACCGGAAGGAAGTTCACAGTGAAGAAAGATAAGCTAAGGCACTGTGATTTTCAACCTCCATGATCAGCAAAAATAGAAGATGTCAAGCTAGTGACAATAAAAGAGCGCTTGTTGGGAGGCAACCCAACCTGAGGTAGTTTTCTTTTCATAGCTTTTTCAATAAAAATGTTGAATAATTGGTATGGATTGCAAGGAGCTAAGTTTGGTGTTGCACACCAAAACAATTTTAGGGAGAATGAAAGATTCTAAGTTTGGTGTTCCACCAAAATATCATTTAAAAACACATTCTCACCTCTTGCTTGATGATAGCCTCAAGCAACCAAACATATTACTCAACTGTTTAATTGTTTTCTAGCTTTAATTTCATTAACCTTTAGCAAGGACACAAGGTTTCACATATGGTTAAAACTGTTGCATAAGAGGCAGTGGCAAACAATTAAGTTTGGTGTTCCCACACCAAAATCAATCCAGAGTCACACTCAATTTATGCATACTAACCATACACTTAAGGGCTTGAGAAGCAAGCAACTTTGAGAATTATGCAGGACATGAGTCAACAATTGAAGATATTATGCATCTTAACTCAAAGAAAACACAACAGAAGGAAGAATCAAAGGTCTGCAACTTCAAAGGTTGTATCTAAACTTAATCCTTGCTGTTGTGTATTGTTTTGAACATGGGAACCATTATATATCTTGCTAAAGTGTTTAATTGGTTGCAAGTGGAATTGTTTGATTATGAACGATTTGCATGACACTTGTTATCCATCACTTAGCTTTAAATTTTGTTTTGTTTCCCATATGCTTGAATAAAAGAGATTTGGTTTGAATTGAAAAGTGAAATATCCAATGTTGCATAAGTAAGAATGGAAGTTGGTGGTGGTATATGTGTTTGATTAAGTGCATAACTCATAAAATAATTGTTGCATAATATCATTCTCATTCAAGTGTGAGTTAGCTTGCTGTTGTAAAGACTCTTATCAATAATGAAAAAGCCCTTGGTAACAAAAACAGAAAGAAAAGGGAAAGAAAAAGCCAAAATGGCAAGAAAAACAAAGAATAAAGGTTGGACACCAATAGCTTGGACCCTAGGACATATGCCTGTGGTGTTCTTGTACTAAGATATGCTTGGATGAGTAAATTCTAAGGGGTATTTTAAAACCCGGTCACTTAGATCAACTGATTTGGGATGGCCAATTGAAAGTCCACAATAAAGAGCAACTTAGATACAAAACATTTAGTTATCCAAAGAGATGCTGGGCATCAATGATCCTAGGAAGAATTAGTGAGCCAAATGTCTGTGGTGGAGAGATGTTGAGTAAAAGAAAGAAACAAATAAAGCCAAAGGCTATTACTGCAACATTTGACACCAAACCTCCAAAAGAATAAGCTTGTTAAGCATTATAAGAAAGAAAAGTTAGCAAGGGAGTGAGTAAAAAGTGAGTCTTATAACAGCAAGTTTAGCAAGCCTTTGAGGAAAGATGTATATTATGTAACAGCAACAATAATTGAGTTATCATTGTCTGCATAAAGACCCCATAGATCAAGTTCTGCTATATGCCTAATAAGGATATGTGTTCTTTTCTTATTCATTTCATTTACTCTTAGTTTTGATGCTTGCTTGGGGACAAGCAAGATTTAAGTTTGGTGTTGTGATGACAAGTCATCATATACCCATTTTTCAAGCTAATTTCACTTGTTTTGTTAGCATTTATGCACTTTCTTGCATCCTAAGTAAGTGATTTGGAGTGAAAATGCATAACTTCTTTAAATCAAGCAACCACCATGAAATTAATGTTAAATCATGAGGTTTAAGCTAATTTTAATTGAATTTAAATTGATTTGTAAGCCTCTTGAATTTAGTGATACTTTGAGTGGTTGTTTTGGTTTATTGTAGGTGAAGAAAAGAAAAAAAGAGAAAAGCGTGGCCTAAGAAAGCGTGACCCAAGGAGAAGGAAGCGTGGTCAAAAGGAGGAGAAGTGTGCCGCATGCAATGGGGGAGGCAAGCATTGCCCTCCACAAGGGCACACTGCCCTCTAGGAGGGCAACATAAGGGAACTAAGAAAGGAAGGCAACTCTGCCCTGCCCACTACAAGGGCAGAGCACAAATTTGTGCCTTGGAATCAAGAGGAATAAAATGTTGCCCTGCCCTCCACCAGGGCAGTATCGGGCTCACCAAGGGAGAAAATCAAAGGAAAATGTCTCCAAATGCTTGCCACAAGAGTTGAACACGGGACCATGAGGAAGCAAGGAACTAAGTCCCATCACCATGCCAAGAAACCAAGGAAAATGAATGAGCGTGTGTTTCGGCCATGATTCGAACCTGGGACATCAAAGTGAAGACACTGCCCTGCCCTCCGCGAGGGCAGGGCAGCATTTTGTTGGTGCATGGATCTGGCGCACCAAGGCTCAATTCTGGCGCACCAAGGGTCAATTCTGGCGCACCATCACGATCCTGGCAGCACCAATTTTTCCTGCCCTGCCCTCCGCGAGGGCAGGGCAGCGTTCTGCGCACCAAGGCACGTTCCTGGCAGCACCAGCGCGCACCACAGCTTGAATTTGGCGCACCAATTTTTCCTGCCCTGCCCTCCGCGAGGGCAGGGCAGTGTTTTGCGCACCAAGACTGCACCAAGCCGCACCAAGCCGCACCAAGGAAGCACCAACACGCACCAAATCCTGCCCTGCCCTCCACAAGGGCAGGGCAGCCTCCTGGGAGCTACCATTTTGGGCCGAAAAATTTAATTAAAATTCCAATTGAATTCATTTCTTCACCAAATCAAAAGCCCATCCAAATCCCAATATCCAAGAATAGAAAGTGTATAAATAGGAGTTAGTTTGATGTAATTAGGACCTTTACTTTGAACTTTTAGCTTTGCTTTTGAATTTGGCACTTTCTTTGAGCTTTGAGCTTTTGCACTTTCTTGGAGAAACTTGACCGAGAGTTCAGAGAATTGGGGAGGAGAATTGATCTCTCTTCTTCCTCATTCATGCCTGAGCACTTTTAATTTTCTTGTTTTGAGTTTTGGGTGTGAAGAGTTGAGGAAATTCTGTCTCAACCTCCATTCAAAATCTCTTTAATCACCTTCTGCATAATTGAATTCAATTTCAATTCACTTTACTGCTTCTTCTTCTAATTCTTGTTAATTTATTTGAGTACATGGATCTGGGAAGGTAACTGAGATCTAGGCTCTGCTACCTAGTCTCTTGAACCCTGAGATCCCAATTTCCTTTTGGTTCTTCTGTGAACCTTGCTGCATTTTAATTTCAATTTCTGTTTGAATCATCATTGCTTCCAATTCAATTTCTGCTCTATTAATTGTGGCAATTCAATTTCTCTTTGTTTAGATTCTGCAATCCCAGTCTTCAAACCCCTTTTATATTCAAGCAATTTACATTCCTTGCAATTTAAGTTACTGCAATTTACATTTCTTGCACTTTAAGTTTCAGTCATTTACTTTCTTGTTCTTTAAGATTCTGCAAGTTTACTTTCCTGTTCTTTAATTTACTGCAATTTGCCCTTCCCCCTTTACATTTACTGTCATTTACTTCCTATTAAACATAAATCACTCAACCAATACTTGATTCGCTTGACTAAATCAACCACTAAACTAAAATTGCTCAATCCTTCAATCCCTGTGGGATCGACCTCACTCATGTGAGTTATTATTACTTGATGCGACCCGGTACACTTGCCGGTGAGTTTTGTGTCGGATCGTTTTCCGCACATCAATACTCCCAGCCACCATTAGAATAATGACTTGAATCATTTTGTGGTGGTGGGAAGTATCCCATATGATTCTCTTGCTCATCTTGTGTCTCTGAAGCAAATCTCCATGAATTGGAATGCTCAGACTCTGTTAATTCTTGGTGATATTCCCAGCCACCATTAGAGGGTGGTGATGGTGGGCAATATCCCGTAAAATTTTGTTTGACCATAAGATGAGTTGAACTCCATTTGTATTTTGTAAAATGTAACATCAATGGAAATTGAAATTCATGTCACAGAGACAGAATTTCTTAGTGAGGCAATAACTCAAACACCTTGGTTTTAACTTAGAACAGAGAACAAAAACAAAGAAAATGCTTGATCTAGACTTCTCACCCACTTAATCATTGTTGATCTAATCAATCCTCGGCAACGGCGCCAAAAACTTGATGGTGTTTTTGTGGAAAAACAAATTTCCAACACACAAATCTAACCGGCAAGTATACCGGGTCGCATCAAGTAGTAATAACTCACAAGAGTGAGGTCGATCCCACAGGAATTGATGGATCAAGCAACTTTAGTGGGTGATTAGTTTAGTTAAGCTAACATTGAAGGGTTATTGGATGAAATGTAGCCAACAGAATTATAAATGACAGGAAATTTAAAGTTGCAGAAAGTAAAATTGCATAAAACTTAAATAACAAGAAAGTAAAATAGCTGAAACTTAAATTGCAAGAAAAGTAAATTGCATGAAAAGTAAAGGGGGGTTGGGTGCTAGAAATTAAAGAGAGCAATAGATCAAAACTCAGAAACTCTTGCAGAAAGCTTAACTTGCAGGAAAGTAAATTAGGATCATGAACAGAAATGTAAAATGAAGAACAAGTGCAGAAGAATTAAATTGCTTGAAAGTAAATTGAAAGCCAATGGAACAGTAACAACAGAAGAGCAGCCAAGAACTCAACTCAATTGCAAAATAAAATTGAAGATCTCAGGGAATCAAAGAGACTAGAAAACAAGTCTAGATCTCAATTCCTTCCTTTATCAAAGTAGAAAGCAGATTGAAGAAGAAAGAAAGATGAAAGCCGTAGAGAAAAACTTGGATCCAAAACTCAATTCACTGAATTATGTAGAAAATCAACAAAGAGCAATCTCAGATCAAGAATGAAACAGAATTCCTTCAAATCTCAATCCAAGATTCAAGACAGAAATGAAAATTAAAGGAGAGAGCTCTCTAATCCTAATGCTCCCTAGTGGAGCTTGCCCTTTTTTTAATCGAGCTCCTATTAGAGCCAACCTCCCCTCTGAAATGAGAATGATGCCCTTTATATAGGCTTCTTTTACAAAATGAAAATAAAATCAAATTGAAATTAAAAACAAATTCACAAAAATGAAAATTCTAATCTAGCTTCTCTGTGTGCCTTTGAGTCATGTTGAGTGGGCTTTTGCTTGCTTTGGATTTGAGGGAGAATGGGTCTTGGATGGCCTTGATTCAATTTGGTGAGGAATTGAATTTATATGAAATTGAACTTTTGGCCCATGATTATTTGCTCCCAGGAGGCTGCCCTGCCCTTGTGGAGGGCAGAGCAGGAAATGGTGCATGCGGCTTCATTGCGTGCGTGCTTGGTGTGTGTAATGCGTCAGGATGCTGCCCTGCCCTTGTGGAGGGCAGGGCAGAGTTGCCATGGTGCGCCAAGTGCTGCCCGTGCGTGCTTGGTGCTGGCCGTGCCAAGTTGTGTGCGCGCCTAAGCTCCTTGCCTTTACTTCCTTGAAGGTCTTGTGTTCGAACCTTGGTGAAAGCACTTGAGGAGCAATTTTTCCTTGATTTTCCATGAAGAGAGCACGACATTGCCCTGCTCTCCAAGAGCGCAGAACAGAAAAATGAGCGCTACTTTGCTTTGGAGTGAGGCTCCAGCTTCGAACCTTGGTGGAAGCACTTTGGTTTATTTTCGCTTATTTTTTGCCCATAAAGATGCCTTTCACTCATGCCTCAATTGTACGCCAAATATGGATTGCTATATATCGTTGGAAAGCTCTGAATGTCAGCTTTCCAACGCAACTAGAAGCACATCAATCGGACGTCTGTTGCTTAAGTTATAGCCCTTTGAAGTAGGCATGGTCATGTTGTGAACGCCGAGATTTTAACTTAGCGAAAATTTGCTTCAAACCTCACTTTGCATCACGACATTGCCCTGCTCTTGGCAAGGGCAGGGCAGTGTGTGTGCTGGTTGCTTTCTTCTTTGATTTGGTCATGGGCCACGCTTTTAAAAGCGTGGCCTAAGGCTCCAAAGTGTGCTCCAACTTCAAAGTGTGTCCCAAAGCTCTTTTTTTCTCTTTTTTTTTGTTCTTCTTTGCTTCTTTTTCTTCTTATTTCCTACAAGATTTATAAAATTAAAATATCAAGAAAATATATCATTTAAGTACAAAAGCATTCAATATTTAAGCACAAATCATCAATTTCTTGTATGAAAAAGCATAGAAAAATAGGTATATGATGACATGTCATCAATGGTTGGAGTTCATTCAACACTCCATCATTCCCACTAGCAACCGATCTGAAGTTACTGTGGATCGGGACATCATGATTCATAGTATCATGATTGGAGAGGAAGTAGAAGTTCATGAAGTCATCTCCAATGAAATCTACAAAATAGCCAAAAAGCCCTCCACCATTGCAAGGCTAGCTTTTCCTCACCTTATTTGCCATCTATGTTACTCAGCTGGAGTTATCATAGAAGGAGACATCCCCATTGAAGAGGATAAGCCCATCACCAAGAAGAGGATGGAGCAAGCAAGAGAAACCCTCCACGGATCTCAAGAGATGCATGAGGAAGCTCATCATCAAGAAATCCCTGAGATGCCTCAAGGGATGCACTTTCCTCCCAACAACTATTGGGAACAACTCAACACTTCCTTAGAAGATTTGAGCCACAATGTGGAACAATTAAGGTTGGAACATCATGAGCACTGGTGCACGAATTTGTGATTCGCACAACTAACCAGCAAGTGCACTGGGTCGTCCAAGTAATACCTTACGTGAGTAAGGGTCGATCCCACGGAGATTATTGGTTTGAAGCAATCAATGTTTATTTTATTAATCTTAGTCAGGAGGCCAATAGGATTAAAAGTGAAATTACCAGATTTGATTATAAAAATAAAAGAGAATAACAGTGTTACTTGTTGTGCAGTAATGAGAAACATGTTGGAGTTTTGGAGATGCTTTGTCCTTTGAATTTCTACTTTTCCTTGAAATCCTCTTCCCACACGCAAGGTTCCTTCCATGGCAAGCTCTATGTAGGGTGTCACCGTTGTCAATGGCTACCTCCCATCCTCTCAGTGAAAACGTTCCTATGCTCTGTCACAGCACGGCTAATCATCTGTCGGTTCTCAATCAGGTTGGAATAGAATCCATTGATTCTTTTGCGTCTGTCACTAACGCCCAGCCTTCAGGAGTTTGAAGCTCGTCACAGTCATTCAATCCCAGAATCCTACTCGGAATACCACAGACAAGGCTTAGACTTTCCGGATTCTCATGAATGCCGCCATCAATCTGGCTTATACCACGAAGATTCTGTTGGGGAATCTAAGAGATATTCATTCAATCTGATGTAGAACGGAGGTGGTTGTCAGGCACACGTTCATGGATTGAGGAAGGTGATGAGTGTCACGGATCATCACCTTCTTCACAATTAAGCGCGAATAAACATCTTAGATAAGAACAAGCGTGTTTGAATGGAAAACAAGGGAATTGTATTAAATCATCGAGACGCTGCAGAGCTCCTCACCCCCAACAATGGAGTTTAGAGACTCATGCCGTCACAAAGTATGTAATTCAGATCTGAAAATGTCATGAGGTCCAAGATAAGTCTCTAAAAGTTGTTTAAATAGTAAACTAGTAACCTAGGTTTACAAAAAATGAATAAACTAAGATAATTGGTGCAGAAATCCACTTCTGGGGCCCACTGGTGTGTGCTGGGGCTGAGACTAAAACTATCCACGAGTAGAGGCCTTTCTTGGCGTTAAACTCCAGGTTATGACGTGTTTTGGGCGTTCAACTCCGGATCATGACGTTTTTCTGGCGTTTAACTCCAGACAGCAGCATGAACTTGGCGTTCAACGCCAAGTTACGTCGTCTATCCTTTCGCAAAGTATGGACTATTATATATTTCTGGAAAGCCCTGGATGTCTACTTTCCAACGCCATTGAGAGCGCGCCAATTGGACTCCTGTAGCTTCAGAAAATCCATTTCGAGTGCAGGGAGGTCAGGATCCAACAGCATCAGCAGTCCTTTTTCAGCCTAAGTCAGATTTTTGCTCAGCTCCCTCAATTTCAGCCAGAAAATACCTGAAATCACAGAAAAACACACAAACTCATAGTAAAGTCCAGAAATATGATTTTTGCCTAAAAACTAATAATATTCTCCTAAAAACTAACTAAAACATGCTAAAATCTACATGAAATTACCCCCAAAAAGCGTATAAAATATCCGCTCATCACAACACCAAACTTAAACTGTTGCTTGTCCTCAAGCAACTAGATGAATAAAATAGGTTCTAACAGAAATTAAGAAGTAATAATATTTTAGAGTTTTAAATGAAGCTCATATTCTTATTAGATGAGCGGGGCTTGTAGCTTTTTGTTTCTGAACAGTTTTGCCATCCCCTTGTATCTTTAAATTTTCAGAATGATTGGCATCCTTAGGAACTCAGAATTCAGATAGTATTATTGACTCTCCTAGTGTAGTATGTTGATTCTTGAACACAGTTATTTTATGAGTCTTGGCCGTGGCCCTAAGCACTTTGTTTTCCAGTATTACCACCAGATACATAAATGCCACAGACACATGACTAGGTGAACCTTTTCAGATTGTGACTTAGCTTTGCTAAAGTCCCCAGTCAGAGGTATCCAGAGCTCTTAAGCACACTCTGTTTGATTTGGATCACGACTTTAACCACTCAGTCTCAAGTTTGTAACTTGGACCTGCATGCCACAAGCATATGGTTAGGGACAGCTTGGTTTAGCCGCTTAGGCCTGGATTTTATTTCCTTGGGCCCTCCTATCCATTGATGCTCAAAGCCTTGGATCCCCTTTTTTACTTTTGGCTAGTGCTCATGACTTTTTTTTTTTTACTGCTTTTTCTTGCTTCAAGAATCAATTTCATGATCTTTCAGATCATCAATAATATTTTTCGTGTTCCTCATCCTTTCAGGAGCCAATATTCATCAAATTCAAAGTACATATTATGCACTGTTCAAGCATTCATTCAGAGAACAAAAAGTATTGCCACCACATATAATTAATTATAAATTTTATTATTAAGAACTCGAAAAATATAGATTACTTCTTCATTCTAAAAAAAATCTACTACTTTATTCATGCCTGATGATGATGAGAAAAATAAATTATAGCTTAATTGGATATAAAAATAAAAATAGACATACTAATTACTACTACTATATATCTCCTAAGGTGAACTTTCTAAAATAAAAACATTATCACTAAGTTAAAGCAGAAAAATTGGAACTCAGCAACCTGTTGTTTTGAGGAGTAGATGTTCCTCTAATCTGTGGGGTGTTGTTTAAGGATTAATTTTTGGCGCTTCAGCTCCCTTAGATCACGCCCTTGCTCCTCCTGTTCCTTGAGCAGTTTGCAAATCATGCTACTTTGATTATTCTGTTCTTCCTTTATTTGATCCATAGCTTCTTGCAATCTGGAAATAGAAGCCTCAAGATGTTCCCAGTATTCGAATTGGGGCAGTTCTGGGAGGGCTTCTTGTGCTCTCCTCTTGGTTGAATCATCTTGTTGCTGTTGTCTGACCATTGATATTCCAGTAATGGGCTTTTCAATTAGGATATATTCAGTTATTCCCATCTTTACTCCAGCATCTTTGCAAAGCATAGAAATTAGGTTTGGATAAGCCAATTTGGCGTCCTTAGAATTCCTGTTTGCTATTTTATATAGCTCACAGGAGATCAGCTGATGGACTTCCACTTCTTTTCCCAACATGATGCAGTGAATCATTACTGCTCTTTTAATAGTGACTTCAGAACGGTTGCTGGTGGGCAATATGGAACGCCCTACGAAATCCAGCCAACCTCTGGCTACTGGTTTCAGATCTTCCCTTTTTAGTTGAACTGGGATGCCAGTCGTGCTGGTGGTCCACTTGGCTCCAGGGATGCATATGTCCTCCAGAACCTTGTCCTGCCCTTTATTGACCCTCATCATTCTCCTATTAAAGGAGTCTGGGTCATCTTTCAGTTGAGGAATCTTGAATATCTCCCTGATCTTGTCAGAATTGGTATGAATGATCTTTCCTCTGACTAAGGTCTTATGGTCAAAGAGAGCAGCTCCAATGATTCTTTACCTTTTTGTCTGCCATAGATTAGCATAAAATTCCTGAACCATGTTCTTCCCCACTTTCGTTTCAGGATTGGCCAGAATTTCCCAATTCCTGTTTCGAATTTGCTCTTGGATCTCCGGATATTCATCTTCTTTCAGATCAAATCTGACTTCCGGGATCACTGATCTATGACTCATTATCTTATAGTAATGGTCTGAATGTTCTTTAGTTAAGAACTTCCCTTGATTCCAAAGTGGCTTTGGAGTGCTTTCTTTCTTGCCTCTTGGGTTGGGTTGTTTCCCTTTAGGAGCCATGATCTTGAGTGGGTATGTTTTTGTGATCACGGATAAAACACACCAAACTTAGAGCTTTGCTTGTCCTCAAGCAAAAGAGAAGAAAGAAGAGGGATATAAGGAGAACAAATGTGGAATGGTGATGATGAGGAGGGCGCCGAATACAATAAATAGGGAGGGGGTGGGTGATGAGCGGATAATTTATACGCTTTTTGGCATTGTTTTTAGGTAGTTTTTAGTAAGTTCAAGCTAATTTTAGGGATGTTTTCATTAGTTTTTATGTTAAATTCACATTTCTGGACTTTACTATGAGTTTGTGTGTTTTTCTGTGATTTCAGGTAAATTCTGACTGAAATTGAGGGAATTGAGCAAAACTCTGAAAAAGGCTGACAAAAGGACTGCTGATGCTGTTGGAATCTGACCTCCCTGCACTCGAAATGGATTTTCTGGAGCTACAGAACTCCAATTGGCGCGCTCTCAACGGCGTTGGCAATTAGACATCCAGGGATTTCCAGCAATATATAATAGTCCATACTTTATTCGAAGAATGACGACGTAACTTGGCGTTGAACGCCAAGTACACGCTGCTGTCTGGAGTTAAACGCCAGAAAAACGTCATGATCCGGAGTTGAACGCCCAAAACACGTCATAACTCGAAGTTCAACTCCAAGAGAAGCCTCAGCTCGTGGATAGATCAAGCTCAGCCCAAGCACACACCAAGTGGGCCCCGGAAGTGGATTTATGCATCAATTACTTACTCATGTAAACCCTAGTAGCTAGTCTAGTATATATAGGACATTTATCTATTGTATTAGACATCTTTTGACAGTTTAATCTCTTTGAATATTCGGTCACTTGATCATGGAGAGGGCTGGCCATTCGGCCATGCCTGAACCTCTTTTACTTATGTATTTTTCAACGGTGGAGTTTCTGCACACCATAGATTAAGGGTGTGGAGCTCTGCTGTACCTCAAGTATCAATGCAATTCTATTTTCTTTTATTCAATTCCTCTTTTATTTTATTCCAAGATATTCATTCGCACCCAAGAACATGATGAATGTGATGAGTAAATAACCCTCATTATCATTCTCACTTATGAACGCGCGTGATTGACAACCACTTCCGTTCTACATGCAACAGAGCTTGAATGCGTATCTCTTAGATTCCCCAACAGAATCTTCGTGGTATAAGCTAGATAGATGGCGGCATTTATGAGGATCCAGAAAGTCTCACCTTGTCTGTGGTATTCCGAGTAGGATCCTGGGAATCCGGAAAGTCTAACCTTGTCTGTGGTATTCCGAGTAGGATTCCGGTAATGAATGACTGTGACGTGCTTCAAACTTGCAAGTGCTGGGCGTTAGTGACAGACGCAAAAGAATCAAGGGATTCTATTCCAGTAGGCGCGGGAACCAACCAGTGATTAGCCGTACTGTGACAGAGGCGTGAGCATTAGTTTTCACTGCGAGGATGGATGTAGCCATCAACCATGGGTGATGCCTCCAGACGATTAGCCGTGCGAGTGACAGCCGCATAGGATCATTTTCCCGAGAGGATTGAAAGTAGCCACCGCTGATGGTGAACCCCTATACAGAGCTTGCCATGGAAAGGAGTAAGAAGGATTGAATAGAAGCAGTAGGAGAGCAGGCGTCCTTGAGTCATACAGCATCTCCATCCACTTATCTGAAATTCCTACCAATGAATCTGCATAAGTATTCTATCTCTTTTATTATTTCTTCTTTTTATTATTAATTTTCGAAACCATAAACAATTTTAATCTGCCTAACTGAGATTTGCAAGGTGACCATAGCTTGCTTCATACCAACAATCTCTGTGGATTCGACCCTTACTCACGTAAGGTTTATTACTTGGACGACCCAGTACACTTGCTGGTTAGTTGAACGGAGTTGTGAATTTAACCAAGAGACACAATAGTTTTTGTGTACGTACCAAAGAGCCAATATTGATGATCACAATTTCGTCCACCAAGTTTTTGGCGCCGTTGCCGGGGATTGTTCGAGTATGGACAACTGATGGTTCATCTTGTTGCTCAGATTAGGTAATTTTCTTTTCAAAAATCTTTTTCAAAATTTTTCTCTTATTTTTCGTTTTTCTAAACTTATTTTCGAAAAAATTAATAAAAATCCAAAAAAATTAATAAATCATTAAAACCAAAAATATTTTGTGTTTCTTGTTTGAGTCTTGAGTCAATTTTTAAGTTTGGTGTCAATTGCATGCTTCTAAAATTTTTCTTGCATTTTTTTCGAAATTCCCATGCATTCATAGTGTTCTTCATGATCTTCAAGTTGTTCTTGATAAGTCCTCTTGTTTGATCTTGATAGTTTCTTGTTTTGTGTCTTATGTTGTTTTTCATATGCATTTTTTGTTTGTTAAAGTCTATGCATTAAAGATTTCTAAGTTTGGTGTCTTGCATATTTTTTTTGCATCAAAAATTTTTCAAAATCATGTTCTTGATGTTCATCATGATCTTCAAAATGTTCTTGGTGTTCATCTTGACATTCATAGTGTTCTTTCATGCATTGAGTATTTTTGCTGTTTTTCTCTCTCATAATTAAAAATTCAAAAATCAAAAAAATATCTTTTCCTTATTTCCCTCCAAATTTTCGAAATTTTGGGTTGACTTGGTCAAAAATTTTTAAAAATTAGTTGTTTCTTACTAGTCAAGTCAAAATTTCAATTTTAAAAATCTTATCTTTTCAAAATCTTTTTCAAAAATCATATCTTTTTCATTTTTTTTATTATTTTCGAAAATTAAAAAAAAATATTTTTTTCAAAAATCTTTTTCTTATCTTTTATATCAAATTTTTGAAAATTAGCTAACAATTAATGTGATTGGTTCAAAAATTTGAAGTTTGTTACTTTCTTGTTAAGAAAGGTTCAATCTTTAAGTTCTAGAATCTTAACTTGTAGTTTCTTGTTAGTTAAGTAATTTTAAAAATTAAATCTTTTTCAAAAATATTTTTTATCTTTTATCTTATCTTTTTCAAAAAAAAAATTATCTTTTTCAAAATTTGATTTCAAAATATCTTATCTAACTTCCTATCTTCTTATCTTTTCAAAATTTGATTTCAAATCTTTTTCAATCAACTAACTAACTTTTTGTTTGTTTCTTATCTTTTTCAAAACCACCTAACTACTTCTCTCTCTTCTATTTTCGAAAATATCTCTCTCTTTTTCAAAAATTCTTTTTAATTAACTAATTGTTTCAAATTTTAATTTCAATTATATTTATCTCTAATTTTCGAAAATCACTAACTCTTTTTCAAAATTATTTTCGAATTCTCCCCCCTCTTTTCTTATTCTATTTAATTATTTAATTACTAACACTTCTCTTCACCTTCCTTCATCTAAAAATCCGAATTCTTCTTCATTCTTCTACCCCCTTCTTTTTCTACTAACATAAAGGAATCTCTATACTGTGACATAGAGGATTCCTCTTTCTTTTCTTGTTTTCTTCTCTTTCATATGAGCAGGAACAAGGATAAAGGCACTCTTGTTGAGATTGATCCAGAACCTGAAAGGACTCTGAAGAGAAAATTAAGAGAAGCTAAATTACAACAATCCAGAAGAAACCTTCTAGAAATTTTCGAACAAGAGAAAGAGATGGCAGCTGAAAATAATAATAATAATGTAAGGAGAATGCTTGGTGACTTCACAAAGCCAACGTCCAAGTTTGATGGAAGAAGCATCTCCATTCCTGCCATTGGAGCCAATAACTTTGAGCTGAAACCTCAGCTAGTTGCTTTAATGCAACAAAACTGCAAGTTTTATGGACTTCCATCTGAAGATCCTTATCAGTTTTTAACAGAATTCTTGCAAATCTGTGAGACTGTAAAGACGAATGGAGTTGATCCTGAAGTCTACAGACTTATGCTTTTCCCTTTTGCTGTAAGAGACAGAGCTAGAATATGGTTGGATTCACAACCCAAGGATAGCCTGGACTCATGGGATAAGCTGGTCACTGCCTTCTTGGATAAATTCTTTCCTCCTCAAAAGCTGAGCAAGCTGAGAGTGGATGTTCAAACCTTCAACCAAAAAGATGGTGAATCCCTCTATGAAGCTTGGGAAAGATACAAGCAGCTGACCAAGAGATGTCCATCTGACATGTTCTCAGAATGGACCATATTAGATATATTCTACTATGGTCTCTCTGAATTTTCGAAAATGTCATTGGATCATTCTGCAGGTGGATCTATTCACCTGAAGAAAACGCCTGAAGAGGCTCAAGAACTCATTGACATGGTTGCAAACAACCAGTTCATGTACACTTCTGAGAGGAATTCCGTGAACAATGGGATACCTCAGAAGAAAGGAGTTCTTGAAATTGACACTCTGAATGCCATATTGGCTCAGAACAAAGTGTTGACTCAACAGGTCAACATGATCTCTCAAAATCTGAATGGATTGCAACATGCATCCAACAGTACTAGAGAGGCAGCTTCTGAAGAAGCTTATGATCCTGAGAACCCTGCCATAGCAGAGGTTAATTACCCTGAGCGGATAATTTATATGCTTTTTGGCATTGTTTTTAGGTAGTTTTTAGTAAGTTCAAGCTAATTTTAGGGATGTTTTCATTAGTTTTTATGTTAAATTCACATTTCTGGACTTTACTATGAGTTTGTGTGTTTTTCTGTGATTTCAGGTAAATTCTGACTGAAATTGAGGGAATTGAGCAAAACTCTGAAAAAGGCTGACAAAAGGACTGCTGATGCTGTTGGAATCTGACCTCCCTGCACTCGAAATGGATTTTCTGGAGCTACAGAACTCCAATTGGCGCGCTCTCAACGGCGTTGGAAAGTAGACATCCAGGGCTTTCCAGCAATATATAATAGTCCATACTTTATTCGAAGAATGACGACGTAACTTGGCGTTGAACGCCAAGTACACGCTGCTGTCTGGAGTTAAACGCCAGAAAAACGTCATGATCCGGAGTTGAACGCCCAAAACATGTCATAACTCGAAGTTCAACTCCAAGAGAAGCCTCAGCTCGTGGATAGATCAAGCTCAGCCCAAGCACACACCAAGTGGGCCCCGGAAGTGGATTTATGCATCAATTACTTACTCATGTAAACCCTAGTAGCTAGTCTAGTATATATAGGACATTTATCTATTGTATTAGACATCTTTTGACAGTTTAATCTCTTTGAATATTCGGTCACTTGATCATGGAGAGGGCTGGCCATTCGGCCATGCCTGAACCTCTTTTACTTATGTATTTTTCAACGGTGGAGTTTCTGCACACCATAGATTAAGGGTGTGGAGCTCTGCTGTACCTCAAGTATCAATGCAATTCTATTTTCTTTTATTCAATTCCTCTTTTATTCTATTCCAAGATATTCATTCGCACCCAAGAACATGATGAATGTGATGAGTAAATAACCCTCATTATCATTCTCACTTATGAACGCGCGTGATTGACAACCACTTCCGTTCTACATGCAACAGAGCTTGAATGCGTATCTCTTAGATTCCCCAACAGAATCTTCGTGGTATAAGCTAGATAGATGGCGGCATTTATGAGGATCCGGAAAGTCTCACCTTGTCTGTGGTATTCCGAGTAGGATCCTGGGAATCCGGAAAGTCTAACCTTGTCTGTGGTATTCCGAGTAGGATTCCGGTAATGAATGACTGTGACGTGCTTCAAACTTGCAAGTGCTGGGCGTTAGTGACAGACGCAAAAGAATCAAGGGATTCTATTCCAGTAGGCGCGGGAACCAACCAGTGATTAGCCGTACTGTGACAGAGTGCGTGAGCATTAGTTTTCACTGCGAGGATGGGATGTAGCCATCAACCATGGGTGATGCCTCCAGACGATTAGCCGTGCGAGTGACAGCCGCATAGGATCATTTTCCCGAGAGGATTGAAAGTAGCCACCGCTGATGGTGAACCCCTATACAGAGCTTGCCATGGAAAGGAGTAAGAAGGATTGAATAGAAGCAGTAGGAGAGCAGGCGTCCTTGAGTCATACAGCATCTCCATCCACTTATCTGAAATTCCTACCAATGAATCTGCATAAGTATTCTATCCCTTTTATTATTTCTTCTTTTTATTATTAATTTTCGAAACCATAAACAATTTTAATCTGCCTAACTGAGATTTGCAAGGTGACCATAGCTTGCTTCATACCAACAATCTCTGTGGATTCGACCCTTACTCACGTAAGGTTTATTACTTGGACGACCCAGTACACTTGCTGGTTAGTTGAACGGAGTTGTGAATTTAACCAAGAGACACAATAGTTTTTGTGTACGTACCAAAGAGCCAATATTGATGATCACAATTTCGTCCACCAGTGGGAGTTTTTCGAAAAATAAGAAAAAGATAAGATAGAAGATATGATTTTAAAAGATATGATCAGAAAAAGATATAATTTAAAAAAGAAAAAGATATGAATCATAATTTAAAAGATAAATTTGAAATTTAATTTTGAAAAAGATTTTTAAAAAAAAATAATTAAGTTTTGAAAACAAATTTGAAAAGATGATGGATTGGATTGGAAAGTCATTTGTTCTTTTGGGTTAAGATATATCTGAAACATTTGCAGCATTGGATTTTAGAAATTAGGATAAAAACTTTTGGAATTGAAAGTGATAATTTGAAATATTTTTATGCAAGAAATCATGAATTGAAACATAAAAATTTTGAAAAATTATGAAGAAAAACGAATTGTACCTCCTCCCATCATCCTGGCGTTAAACGCCCACATGGTGCATGTTTTGGGCGTTTAACGCCCACATGTTGCTTCTCCTGGGCGTTCAACGCCCATCTGGTGCTTCTTTCTGGCGTTGAACGCCAGAAAGTCCTTCGTCACTGGGCGTTTTTTTCTGAACGCCCAGGATGCTAGCAGACTGGCGTTAAACGCCCAGAAGGTGCATTTTTCTGGCGTTTAACGCCCAGAAGATGCTCCTTTCTGGCGTTTAACGCCCACATGGCTACCCTTACTGGCGTTAAACGCCCAGTGGGAGCTTCTTTTGGGCGTTTAACGCCCAAAGTATTTCTTACTGGCTTTTTCACGCCAGTGAGCTTCCAAAATTTCCCTGTAACTCTGTGATTTCAACCAATTGCTATTTCACCTTTGAAGATACTTGGACTCAAACCTGTAAAGGAAAGAAAATTTATTTAATTAGTAAATAAACTTTGTAAATGGCTGGGTTGCCTCCCAGCAAGCGCTTCTTTAATGTCATTAGCTGGACTGTCACTGATCTTCAATGAAGTCTCAGTCTTGAGCATTCTTGCTCGAAATTATCTTCAAGATAGTGTTTAACTCTTTGTCCATTAACAATGAACTTTTTGTTAGAGTCACTATCCTGAAGTTCTATGTATCCATATGGTGATACGCTTGTGATTACATATGGACCTCTCCACCGGGATTTTAATTTCCCAGGGAATAATTTGAGCCTAGAATTGAATAGCAGAACTTTCTGCCCTGGTTTGAAGACTCTGGATGACAATTTCTTATCATGCCATCTTTTTGCTTTCTCCTTGTAAATTTTTGCATTCTCAAAAGCATTGAGTCTAAATTCCTCTAGCTCATTTAACTGGAGCAATCGTTTTTCTCCGGCTAACTTGGCATCAAGGTTTAAGAATCTGGTTGCCCACTAGGCCTTGTGTTCCAGTTCCACTGGCAAGTGACATGCCTTTCCATACACAAGCTGGTATGGAGAGGTTCCTATAGGGGTCTTAAATGCTGTTCTGTATGCCCACAGAGCATCATCCAAGCTTCTTGCCCAATCCTTTCTACGGTTAATCACAGTCCGTTCCAGGATTCTTTTGAGTTCTCTATTTGAGACTTCAGCTTGCCCATTAGTTTGTGGGTGATATGGAGTAGCTACCCTGTGGCTAACTCCATAACGTACCAGAGCAGAGTAAAGCTGTTTATTGCAGAAATGAGTGCCCCCATCACTGATTAATACTCTAGGGATACCAAATCTGCTGAAGATGTGTTTCTGGAGGAATTTTAACACTGTTTTAGTGTCATTAGTGGGCGTTGCAATAGCCTCCACCCATTTGGATACATAATCCACTGCCACCAGAATATAAGTGTTTAAGTATGATGGTGGGAAAGGTCCCATGAAGTCAATGCCCCATACATCAAACAACTCAATCTCCAAGATTCCTTGCTGAGGCATGGCATAACTGTGGGGTAGGTTGCCTGATCTTTGGCAACTGTCACAATTAAGCACAAAGGCTCGGGAATCTTTGTAGAGAGTGGGCCAGTAGAAGCCACTTTGGAGGACTCTTGTGGCTGTTCGCTCACTTCCAAAATGTCCTCCGTACTGTGATCCATGGCAGTGCCAAAGGATCTTCTGTGCTTCTTCTTTAGGCACACATCTACGGATTACTCCGTCTGCACATCTCTTGAAGAGATATGGTTCATCCCAAAGATAGTACTTTGCATCTGTGATTAATTTCTTTGATTGCACCCTACTGTACTCTTTGGGTATGAATCTCACTGCCTTGTAGTTTGCAATGTCTGCAAACCATGGCACTTCCTGGATGGCAAACAACTGCTCATCCGGAAAGGTTTCAGAGATCTCAGTGAGAGGGAGGGACGCCCCTTCCACTGGTCCTATTCGGGACAGGTGATCTGCCACTTGATTCTCTGTCCCTTTTCTGTCTCTTATTTCTATATCAAACTCTTGCAGAAGCAACACCCATCTGATGAGTCTGGGTTTTGAATCCTGCTTTGTGAGTAGATATTTAAGAGCAGCATGATCAGTGTACACAATCACTTTTGATCCTACTAAATAGGATCTGAATTTGTCAATGGCGTAAACCACTGCAAGTAGCTCTTTTTCTGTGGTTGTGTAGTTCTTCTGTGCGTCATTTAGAACACGGCTAGCATAATAAATGACGTGCAGAAGCTTGTCATGCCTTTGTCCCAACACTGCACCAATGGCATGGTCACTGGTATCACACATCAACTCAAATGGTAAAGTCCAGTCTGGTGCAGAGATGATTGGTGCTGTAACCAATTTAGCTCTCAGAGTCTCAAATGCCTGCAGACACTCTTTATCAAAGATAAATGGTGTGTCAGCAGCTAGCAGGTTGCTCAGAGGTTTGGCAATTTTTGAAAAATCTTTTATAAACCTCCTGTAGAATCCTGCATGCCCCAGAAAACTTCTGATTGCCTTAACATTGGTGGGTGGTGGTAATTTTTCAATTACTTCAACTTTAGCTTGATCCACCTCTATTCCCTTGTTCGAGATTTTGTGCCCAAGGACAATTCCTTCAGTCACCATAAAGTGACATTTTTCCCAGTTTAAAACCAGGTTGGTCTCTTGGCATCTCTTTAGAACAAGTGCTAAATGGTTAAGGCAGGAGCTGAATGAGTCTCCAAACACTGAAAAGTCATCCATGAAGACTTCCAGGAATTTTTCTACCATATCAGAGAAAATTGAGAGCATGCACCTCTGAAAGGTTGCAGGTGCATTGCACAGGCCAAATGGCATCCTTCTGTATGCAAATACTCCAGATGGGCATGTGAACGCCGTTTTCTCCTGATCCTGGGGGTCTACTGCAATTTGATTATAACCTGAATATCCATCCAGAAAGTAGTAGTATTCATGACCTGCTAGTCTTTCTAGCATCTGGTCTATGAATGGTAAAGGAAAATGATCCTTTCTGGTGGCTGTATTGAGCCTTCTGTAATCAATACACATACGCCACCCAGTAACCGTTCTTGTAGGAACCAGTTCATTTTTTTCATTATGAACCACTGTCATGCCACCTTTCTTAGGGACGACTTGGACAGGGCTCACCCAGGGGCTGTCAGAAATAGGATAAATAATCCCAGCCTCTAGTAATTTAGTGACCTCTTTCTGCACCACTTCCTTCATGGCAGGGTTCAGCCGCCTTTGTGGTTGAACCACTGGCTTGGCGTCACCCTCCAGTAAGATCTTGTGCATGCATCTAGCTGGGCTAATGCCCTTAAGATCACTGATGGACCACCCAAGAGTTGTCTTGTGTGTCCTTAGCACTTGAATTAGTGCTTCCTCTTCCTGTGGCTCTAAGGTAGAGCTTATGATTACAGGAAAGGTATCACCTTCTCCCAAGAATGCATATTTTAGGGAAGGTGGTAATGGTTTGAGCTCGGGTTTAGGAGGTTTCTCCTCTTCCTGAGGGATTTTCAGAGGTTCTACTATTTTCTCTGACTCCTCCAGATCAGGCTGAACGTCTTTAAAGATGTCCTAGCTCTGATTCGAGACTCTCAGCCATATTGACCTCTCTTACCAGAGAGTCAATAATATCAACACTCATGCAGTCATTTGGGGTGTCTGGATGTTGCATTGCTTTGACAACATTCAACTTGAACTCCTCCTCATTGACTCTCAAGGTTACTTCCCCTTTTTGGACATCAATGAGGGTTCGGCCAGTTGCTAGGAAAGGTCTTCCTAGAATGAGAGTTGCACTCTTGTGCTCCTCCATTTCCAGCACCACAAAGTCAGTAGGAAAGGCAAATGGCCCAACCTTGACAATCATGTCCTCAATCACGCCTGATGGGTATTTAATGGAGCCATCAGCAAGTTAAAGACATATCCTGGTTGGTTTGATTTCTTCAGTTAAACCAAGCTTTCTGATAGTAGATGCAGGTATTAGGTTGATACTTGCCCCAAGATCACATAAAGCTTGCTTGGTGCAAGTGCCCTCTAATGTGCATGGGTATCATAAAGCTCCCAGGATCTTTAAGCTTCTCAGGTAAGCTTTTCAGAATGACTGCACTACATTCTTCAGTGAGGTAAACTTTTTCAGTTTCCCTCCAATCCTTCTAGACTTAAGATCTCTTTCATGAACTTAGCATAAGAGGGTATTTGCTCAAGTGCTTCTGCAAACGGAATCTTTATTTCAAGAGTCCTGAGATAGTCTGCAAAGCGGGCAAATTGCTTATCCTGTTCCGCTTGGCGGAGTTTTTGAGGATAAGGCATTTTGGCTTTGTATTCCTCAACCTTAGTTACTGCAGGTTTATTACCTACAGAAGTGGGTTGGGAAGCCTTTTTAGAAGGGTTGTTATCAGCACTTGTATGTGACTGATTCCCCACTGGTATTTGAATGCCAGTGGTGGGAGCTGGGGTGGTGTTAGACGCCACTTCCTTGTTTGTTACTGGCGTTTGAATGCCAAAACCATGCTCCCTTTGGGCATTCAACGCCGGATTCATGCTTGTTTCTGGCGTTGAACGCCAGGAATGAGCATGGTCTGGGCGTTCAGCGCCAGCTTTATTCCTCTCTGGGCTCTGATTGTCCTCAGAGGGATTTTGAGTATCCACCTGTTCATTTCTTGGTTTCCTGCTACTTTGAAGTGAGGTATTTAATGTTTTCCCACTTCTTAATTGAACTGCTTGGCATTCTTCTGTTATTTGTTTTGACAGTTGCTTTTCTGTCTGCTTTAATTGTACTTCCATGTTCCTGTTAGGCATTCTTGTTTCTTGTAATATTTCCTTGAATTCGGCTAGCTGCTGAGTTAGAAAATCTAATTGCTGATTGAATTCATTAGCCTGATCCACCGGACTGAGTTCAGTAGTTACTGTTTTAGCTTCTCCTTTCATGGAAGATTCACTGCTTAGGTACAGATGTTGATTTCTGGCAACTGTGTCAATAAGCTCTTGAGCCTCTTCAATTGTTTTTCTCATATGTATAGATCCACCAGCTGAGTGGTCTAGAGAAATCTGAGCTTTTTCTGTAAGCCCATAGTAGAAGATGTCTAATTGCACCCATTCTAAAAACATTTCAGAGGGGCATTTTCTTAGCATCTCTCTGTATCTCTCCCAGGCATCATAAAGGGATTCATTATCTCCTTGTTTGAAGCCTTGGATGTTTAGCCTTAGCTGTGTCATCCGTTTGGGAGGGAAATAGTGATTCAGGAATTTTTCTGACAGCTGTTTCCATGTTTTTATGCTGTTCTTAGGCTGGTTATTTAACCACCTCTTAGCTTGATCTTTTACAGCAAATGGAAATCGTAATAATCTGTAGATATCCTGATCTACTTCCTTATCATGTACTGTATCAGCAATTTGCAGAAATTGTGCCAGAAACTCTGTAGGTTCTTCATGTGGAAGACCAGAATACTGACAGTTTTGCTGCACCATGATAATGAGCTGAGGATTCAGCTCAAAGCTACTAACTCCAATGGAGGGTATACAGATACTACTCCATATGAAGCAGTAGTGGGGTTAGCATATGACCCCAGAGTCCTCTTGTCTTGTCCATTCATACTTATGTTGTAATGGGATACAAGAGTGATGATATGTATGTTGATATAATTTTATAGTAGTGGAATAAATAAAATGGAATATAAAAAAAAAATATTTTGAAAATACTTTGTGAAAATTTTCCGAAAAATTTGAAATTGAAATTTGGATTTTATATTAAAAATTTCGAAAAAGTAGTTTTAAAATTGGTTAGAAAATAAATTTTTTTTTTGAATTTTGAATTTTATGATGAAAGAGAAAAACACACAAAAGACACAAGATTTAAAATTTTTAGATCTAATGTTCCTTATTTTCGAAAATTTTTGGAGGGAAAACACCAAGGAACACCAAACTTAAAAATTTTAAGATCAAGACACAAGAAAAACTCAAGAACACTTTGAAGATTCAAAAGAACACCAAGAACACAAGAAAGAACACCAAACTTAAAATTTTTCTAGAAAACCAAAACAAATTTTCGAAAATTAAAGAAAGATCAACAAGAAAACACCAAACTTAGAGTTTGGCACAAGATTAAATCAAGAAAAATTATTTTTGAAAAAGGATTTTAAAAAGAAAATGCCCAATTGTTAAGAACATAAATCCCCGCTATAATCAACTGAGCTAAAAATGCAATGTATTTTAAAGATGTGTTATTTTTATGGATAAAAGTTTAATTCTTGAAAGTTAATGTTTTGAAAAAGCACAAGAAAAACAAGAGAAGACACAAAACAAGAAAAATTTGAGATCAAACAAGAAAAATAAACAAGAACAACATGAAGATCAATGAAGAACAAAGAACACAAGTCGAAAATTTTAAAGAAAAATATAAAATATGCAATTGACACCAAACTTAGAACAAGACACTAAACTCACGAAATATTAACAATTAATAAAGAAAAATAGTATTTTTGAAAAGAAATTTTTGAAAATAAACTATCCTATCAAAATTTGATGACTCTATAATAACAAAAATAAATTATTCCTAATCTAAGAAATAAAATAAGCCTTCAATTGTCCAAACTCAATAATCCCCGGCAACGGCGCCAAAAACTTGGTGCACGAATTTGTGATTCGCACAACTAACCAGCAAGTGCACTGGGTCGTCCAAGTAATACCTTACGTGAGTAAGGGTCGATCCCACGGAGATTATTGGTTTGAAGCAATCAATGTTTATTTTATTAATCTTAGTCAGGAGGCCAATAGGATTAAAAGTGAAATTACCAGATTTGATTATAAAAATAAAAGAGAATAACAGTGTTACTTGTTGTGCAGTAATGAGAAACATGTTGGAGTTTTGGAGATGCTTTGTCCTTTGAATTTCTACTTTTCCTTGAAATCCTCTTCCCACACGCAAGGTTCCTTCCATGGCAGCTCTATGTAGGGTGTCACCGTTGTCAATGGCTACCTCCCATCCTCTCAGTGAAAACGTTCCTATGCTCTGTCACAGCACGGCTAATCATCTGTCGGTTCTCAATCAGGTTGGAATAGAATCCATTGATTCTTTTGCGTCTGTCACTAACGCCCAGCCTTCAGGAGTTTGAAGCTCGTCACAGTCATTCAATCCCAGAATCCTACTCGGAATACCACAGACAAGGTTTAGACTTTCCGGATTCTCATGAATGCCGCCATCAATCTGGCTTATACCACGAAGATTCTGTTGGGAATCTAAGAGATATTCATTCAATCTGATGTAGAACGGAGGTGGTTGTCAGGCACACGTTCATGGATTGAGGAAGGTGATGAGTGTCACGGATCATCACCTTCTTCACAATTAAGCGCGAATAAACATCTTAGATAAGAACAAGCGTGTTTGAATGGAAAACAAGGGAATTGTATTAAATCATCGAGACGCTGCAGAGCTCCTCACCCCCAACAATGGAGTTTAGAGACTCATGCCGTCACAAAGTATGTAATTCAGATCTGAAAATGTCATGAGGTCCAAGATAAGTCTCTAAAAGTTGTTTAAATAGTAAACTAGTAACCTAGGTTTACAGAAAATGAATAAACTAAGATAATTGGTGCAGAAATCCACTTCTGGGGCCCACTTGGTGTGTGCTGGGGCTGAGATTAAAGCTATCCACGAGTAGAGGCCTTTCTTGGCGTTAAACTCCAGGTTATGACGTGTTTTGGGCGTTCAACTCCGGATCATGACATTTTTCTGGCGTTTAACTCCAGACAGCAGCATAAACTTGGCGTTCAACGCCAAGTTACGTCGTCTATCCTTGCGCAAAGTATGGACTATTATATATTGATGGAAAGCCCTAGATGTCTACTTTCCAACGCCGTTGAGAGCGCGCCAATCGGACTTCTGTAGCTCCAGAAAATCCATTTCGAGTGCAGGGAGGTCAGGATCCAACAGCATCAGCAGTCCTTTTTCAGCCTAAGTCAGATTTTTGCTTAGCTCCCTCAATTTCAGCCAGAAAATACCTGAAATCACAGAAAAACACACAAACTCATAGTAAAGTCCAGGAATATGATTTTTGCCTAAAAACTAATAATATTCTCCTAAAAACTAACTAAAACATGCTAAAATCTACATGAAATTACCCCCAAAAAGCGTATAAAATATCCGCTCATCAAGCACTCCATCATTCTCCATGAAATAAGAGAAGATCAAAAAGCAATGAGGGAGGAGCAACAAAAGCAAGGAAGGGACATAGAAGAGCTTAAGGACATTGTTGGTCCTTCAAGAAGAAGACGCCACTAAGGTGGATTCATTCCTTGTTCTTATTTCTTTCTGCTTTTCGGTTTTTATGTTGTGTTCGTTTATGTTTTGTGTCTCTACTTCATGATCATTAGTGTTTAGTAACTATGTCTTAAAGTTATGAATAATCCCATTAATCCTTCACCTCTCTTAAATGAAAAATGTTTTTAATTCAAAAGAACAAGAAGTACATGAATTTCGAATTTATCCTTGAATTTAGTTTAATTATATTGATGTGGTGACAATACTTTTTGCTTTCTGAATGAATGCTTGAACAGTGCATATTTTTGATCTTGTTGTTTATGAATGTCAAAATTATTAGCTCTTGAAAGAATGATGAACAAAGAGAAATGTTATTGATGATCTGAAAAATCATGAGATTGATTCTTGAAGCAAGAAAAAGCAGTGAAAAAACAAAAGCTTGTGAAAAAAAAATTATTAGAAAGAAAAAGAAAAAGCAAGCAGAAAAAGCCAATAGCCCTTAAAACCAAAAGGCAAGGGTGAAAAGGATCCAAGGCTTTGAGCATCAATGGATAGGAGGGCCCAAGGAAATAAAATCCAGGCCTAAGCGGCTAAATCAAGCTGTCCCTAACCATGTGCTTGTGTCATGAAGGTCCAAGTAAAAAGCTTGAGACTGAGTGGTTAAAGTCATGATCCAAAGCAAAAAGAGTGTGCTTAAGAGCTTTGGACACCTGTAACTGGGGACTCTAGCAAAGCTGAGTCACAATCTGAAAAGGTTCACCCAGTCATGTGTCTGTGGCATTTATGTATCCGGTGGTAATACTGGAAAACAAAGTGCTTAGGGCCACGACCAAGACTCATAAGTAGCTGTGTTCAAGAATCGACATACTTAACTAGGAGAATCAATAACACTATCCGAAATTCTAAGTTCCTAGAGAAGCCAATCATTCTGAACTTCAAAGGAAAAATGAGATGCCAAAACTGTTCAGAAGCAAAAAGCTACAAGTCCCGCTCATCTAATTAGAATTAATATTCATTGATATTTTGGGATTTATAGTATATTCTCTTCTTTTTATCCTAATTGATTTTCAGTTGCTTGGGGACAAGCAACAATTTAAGTTTGGTGTTGTGATGAGCGGATAATTTATACGCTTTTTGGCATTGTTTTTAGGTAGTTTTTAGTAAGTTCAAGCTACTTTTAGGGATGTTTTCATTAGTTTTTATGATAAATTCACATTTCTGGACTTTTACTATGAGTTTGTGTATTTTTCTGTAATTTCAGGTAATTTCTGGCTGAAATTGAGGGACTTGAGCAAAACTCTGAAAAAGGCTTACAAAACGACTGCTGATGCTGTTGGAATCTGACTTCCCTGCACTCAAAATGGATTTTCTGTAGCTACAGAACTCCAAATGGCGCTCTCTCAACGGCGTTGGAAAGTGGACATCGAGAGCTTTCCAGCAATATATAATAGTCTATACTTTATTTGGGAATTGACGACGTAAAGTGGCCCTCAACGCCAAGTACATGCTGCTGTCTGGAGTCAAACGCCAGAAACACGTCATGACCCGGAGTTGAACGCCAGAAACACGCTATAACTCGGCGTTCAACTCCAAAGGAAGCCTCAGCTCGTGGATAGATCAAGCTCAGCCCAAACACACACAAAGTGGGCCCCGGAAGTAAATTTATGCATCAATTACTTACCTCTGTAAACCCTAGTAGTTAGTTTAGTATAAATAAGACTTTTTACTAGTGTATTAGTTGTCTTTGGACCACATTTCATCTTTGGTCTCAGTTTTGTTTTATTCTTCATCTTAGGAGGCCATTGATCACGTTTTGGGGGCTGGACATTCGGCCATGCCTGAACCTTTCACTTATGTATTTTCAACGGTGGAGTTTCTACACACCATAGATTAAGGGTGTGGAGCTCTGCTGTACCTCAAGTTTCAATACAATTACTATTATTTTCTATTCAATTCTCGTTTATTCTTATTCCAAGATATATGTTGCACTTCAACTTGATGAATGTGATGATCCATGACACTCATCATCATTCTCACCTATAAACGCGCGTGACTGACAACCACTTCCGTTCTACTTTAGGCCGGGCGCATATCTCTTAGATTCCCCAACAGAATCTTCATGGTATAAGCTAGATAGATGGCGGCATTCATGGGAATCCGGAAAGTCTAACCTTGTCTATGGTATTCTGAGTAGGATTCTGGGATTGAATGACTGTGACGAGCTTCAAACTCCTGAAGGCTGGGCGTTAGTGACAGACGCAAAAGAATCAAGGGATTCTATTCCAACCTGATTGAGAACCGACAGATGATTAGCCGTGCTATGACAGAGCATAGGACCATTTTTACTGAGAGGATGGGATGTAGCCATTGACAACGGTGATGCCCTACATACAGCTTGCCATGGAAAGGAGTAAGAAGGATTGGATAAATGTAACAAGAAAGTAGAGATTCGAGAGGAGCACAACATCTCCATATGCCTATCTGAAATTCCCAGCATGGAATTATATGAGTAACTATTTACTATTTTATTTTCTCTTTATTATTTATTTTCAAACTTATCATAAACCATTTAATCTGCCTAACTGAGATTTACAAGGTGACCATAGCTTGCTTCATACCAACAATCTCTGTGGGATCGACCCTTACTCACGTAAGGTATTACTTGGATGACCCAGTACACTTGCTGGTTAAGTTGAACGGAGTTGTGATCACACGTGCCATTACCAGGGATTATTAAGATCCCAATTTATCATACCATGATCTCTTTGAGGTCTCCTCTCTTGATGAACCTTGGTCTCCTATCCGCATATCTTTCCCAATCATCGCCTGGTACACAAATATCTTGCACAATCTGGTCATAATTGGGGCTGTTGTCCATTCTTGAATGATAACTCTCCTCTTCGAACGGTATGGACCGTAGCTTTAATGCCCTCATGACACTCATGGGACTGAAATCCACAGTCTTTCCCCTTACAAAGCTTGTATAGGACTCATCTGCCTTATCATATCGGACCGCATTTGCATAGAATTCTCTTATAAGATTTGCATTTACCTTAACAACCGGATCAGTGAGGAGCTCCCATCTTCTCTTTTCTACCGTCTTTGTGATCTCTGGGCACTTAGTTTTTCTGACTTGAAATCTGGTGGACGAAATTGTGATCATCAATATTGGCTCTTTGGTACGTACACAAAAACTATTGTGTCTCTTGGTTAAATTCACAACTCCGTTCAACTAACCAGCAAGTGTACTGGGTCGTCCAAGTAATAAACCTTACGTGAGTAATGGTCGAATCCACAGAGATTGTTGGTATGAAGCAAGCTATGGTCACCTTGCAAATCTCAGTTAGGCAGATTAAAATTGTTTATGGTTTCGAAAATTAATAATAAAAAGAAGAAATAATAAAAGGGATAGAATACTTATGCAGATTCATTGGTAGAAATTTCAAATAAGTGGATGGAGATGCTGTATGACTCAAGGACGCCTGCTCTCCTACTGCTTCTATTCAATCCTTCTTACTCCTTTCCATGGCAAGCTCTGTATAGGGGTTCACCATCAGCGGTGGCTACTTTCAATCCTCTCGGGAAAATGATCCTATGCGGCTGTCACTCGCACGGCTAATCGTCTGGAGGCATCACCCATGGTTGATGGCTACATCCCATCCTCGCAGTGAAAACTAATGCTCACGCACTCTGTCACAGTACGGCTAATCACTGGTTGGTTCCCGCGCCTACTGGAATAGAATCCCTTGATTCTTTTGCGTCTGTCACTAACGCCCAGCACTTGCAAGTTTGAAGCACGTCACAGTCATTCATTACCGGAATCCTACTCGGAATACCACAGACAAGGTTAGACTTTCCGGATTCCCAGGATCCTACTCGGAATACCACAGACAAGGTGAGACTTCCGGATCCTCATAAATGCCGCCATCTATCTAGCTTATACCACGAAGATTCTGTTGGGGAATCTAAGAGATACGCATTCAAGCTCTGTTGCATGTAGAACGGAAGTGGTTGTCAATCACGCGCGTTCATAAGTGAGAATGATAATGAGGGTTATTTACTCATCACATTCATCATGTTCTTGGGTGCGAATGAATATCTTGGAATAAGAATAAAAGAGGAATTGAATAAAAGAAAATAGAATTGCATTGATACTTGAGGTACAGCAGAGCTCCACACCCTTAATCTATGGTGTGCAGAAACTCCACCGTTGAAAAATACATAAGTAAAAGAGGTTCAGGCATGGCCGAATGGCCAGCCCTCTCCATGATCAAGTGACCGAATATTCAAAGAGATTAAACTGTCAAAAGATGTCTAATACAATAGATAAATATCCTATATATACTAGACTAGCTACTAGGGTTTACATGAGTAAGTAATTGATGCATAAATCCACTTCCGGGGCCCACTTGGTGTGTGCTTGGGCTGAGCTTGATCTATCCACGAGCTGAGGCTTCTCTTGGAGTTGAACTTCAAGTTATGACGTGTTTTGGGCGTTCAACTCCGGATCATGACGTTTTTCTGGCGTTTAACTCCAGACAGCAGCGTGTACTTGGCGTTCAACGCCAAGTTACGTCGTCATTCTTCGAATAAAGTATGGACTATTATATATTGCTGGAAAGCCCTGGATGTCTACTTTCCAACGCCATTGAGAGCGCGCCAATTGGAGTTCTGTAGCTCCAGAAAATCTATTTCGAGTGCAGGGAGGTCAGATTCCAACAGCATCAGCAGTCCTTTTGTCAACCTTTTTCAGAGTTTTGCTCAATTCCCTCAATTTCAGTCAGAATTTACCTGAAATCACAGAAAAACACACAAACTCATAGTAAAGTCCAGAAATGTGAATTTAACATAAAAACTAATGAAAACATCCCTAAAATTAGCTTGAACTTACTAAAAACTACCTAAAAACAATACCAAAAAGCGTATAAATTATCCGCTCATCACAACACCAAACTTAAATTGTTGCTTGTCTCCAAGCAACTGAAAATCAATTAGGATAAAAAGAAGAGAATATACTATAAATTCCAGAATATCAATGAATATTAATTATAATTAGATGAGCGGGACTTGTAGCTTTTTGCTTCTGAACATTTTTGGCATCTCACTTTTTCCTTTGAAGTTTATGAATGATTGGCTTCTCTAGGAACTTAGAATTTCGGATAGTGTTATTGACTTTCCTAGTTAAGCATGTTGATTCTTGAACACAGCTACTTATGAGTCTTGGCCGTGGCCCTAAGCACTTTGTTTTCCAATATTACCACCAGATACATAAATGCCACAGACACATAACTGGGTGAACCTTTTCAGATTGTGACTCAGCTTTGCTAGAGTCCCCAGTTAGTGGTGTCCAGAGCTCTTAAGCACACTCTTTTTCTTTGGATCACGACTTTAACCACTCAGTCTCAAGCTTTTCACTTGGACCTTCATGACACAAGCACATGGTTAGGGACAGCTTGATTTAGCCGCTTAGGCCTGGATTTTAATTTCCTTAGGCCCTCCTATCCATTGATGCTCAAAGCCTTGGATCCTTTTTACCCTTGCCTTCTGGTTTTAAGGGCTATTGGCTTTTTCTACTACTCCTTCTTTTTCTATATACTCTTTTTAGCTCCATTTTTTTTTCGAATGCTTCTTTTTCACTGCTTTTTCTTGCTTCAAGAATCAATTTCATGATTTTTTTTCAGATCATCAATAACATTTCTCTTTGTTCATCATTCTTTCAAGAGCCAACAATTTTAACACTCATAAACAACAATATCAAAAGACATATGCACTGTTCAATCATTCATTCAGAGAACAAAAGGTATTGTCACCACATCAATATAATTAAATTAAATTCAATAATAAATTCGAAATTTATGTACTTCTTGTTCTTTTGAATTAAAACATTTTTCTTTTAAGAGAGGCGAAGGACTAATGGATTTTATTCATAGCTTTAAAGCATGGTTACGCACTAATGATCATGAAATAAAGACACAAAACATAGATAAACACAATAATTAAAAACCGAAAACAGAAAGAAATAAAGAACAAGGAATGAATCCACCTCTAGTGGCGTCTTCTCCTTGAAGGACCAATGATGTTCTTTAACTCTTCTATGTCCCTTCCTTGCCTTTGTTGCTCCTCCCTCATTGCTCTTTGATCTTCTCTTATTTCTTGGAGAATGATGGAGTGTTCATGATGTTCCACCCTTAGTTGTTCAACATTATGGCTCAAATCTTCTAAGGAGGTGTTGAGTTGCTCCCAATAGTTGTTGGGAGGAAAGTGCATTCCTTGAGGCATTTGTTGATGATGAACTTCCTCATGTTCTTCTTGAGGGCCGTGAGGAACTTCTCTTGTTTGCTCCATCCTTTTCTTGGTGATGGGCTTGTCTTCTTCAATGGAGACATCTCCATCTATGATAACTCCAGCTGAGTAACATAGATGGCATATAAGGTGGGGGAAGGCTAGCTGTGCCATGTGTGAAGGCTTGTCGGCTATTTTGTAGAGTTCATTGGAGATGACTTCATGAACTTCTACTTCCTCTCCAATCATGATGCTATGAATCATGATGGCCCGATCCACAGTAACTTCAGATCGGTTGCTTGTAGGGATGATGGATCTTTGGATGAACTCCAACCATCCTCTAGCTACAGGCTTGAGGTCCAGTCTTCTTAGTTGGACTGGCTTGCCCTTGGAGTCTACTCTCCATTGGGCTCCTTCCACACATATGTCCATAAGGACTTGGTCCAACCTTTGATTAAAGTTGACCCTTCTTGTGTAGGGGCGTTCATCACCTTGCATCATGGGTAAGTGAAATGCCAACCTCACATTTTCCGGACTGAAATCTAAGTATTTCCCCCGAACCATTGTGAGATAGTTCTTTGGATTCGGGTTCATACTTTGATCATGGTTCCTAGTGATCCATGCATTGGCATAGAACTCTTGAACCATCAATATTCCAACTTGTTGCATGGGGTTGGTTATGACTTCCCAACCTCTTCTTTGGATTTCATGTCGGATTTCCGGATACTCATTCTTTTTGAGCTTGAAAGGGACCTCAGGGATCACCTTCTTCTTTGCCACAACATCATAGAAGTGGTCTTGGTGGCTTTTAGAGATGAATCTCTCCTTCTCCCATGACTCGGAGGTGGAAGCTTTTGCCTTCCCTTTCCCTTTTCTTGAGGAAACTCCGGCCTTAGGTGCCATTGGTAATGGAAAAACAAAAAAAAAAAGCTTATGCTTTTACCACACCAAACTTAAAATTTGCTCGTCCTCGAGCAAGAAAGAAAAGAATAGTAGAAGAAGAAGAAGAGAATATGGTAGAGAGGGAGAGAGTAGGTTCGGCTATTTGGGAGAAGAAGGGGTTTGTGTAGTGTGAAAATGAAGAAGAATGGGAGGTTATTTATAGGGAAAGGGAGGGTGGGAGTTCGGCCATTTTGGGTGGGAAGGGGTGGGAAATTGAATTTGAATTTTATGAGGGTGGGTGGGGTTTATGGGGAAGGGGAGGTTGATGTGAATGGTGAATGGGGTAATTGGGAAGAGGACTTGAGGTGATTGGTGAAGGTTTTTGGGAGGTGTTATATGGGGAAGAGTGAAATGAGATTTGGATTAGGAGAGTGTGATTAGGATTAAAAGGTAAGGGGGGAATATGGTAGGTGAGGATCCTGTGGGGTCCACAGATCCTGAGGTGAGGATCCTGTGGGGTCCACAGATCTTGAGGTGAAAACAAATACCATTCCTTCACCATATAGGCATGTAAAATGCCTTCATGCATCATTCTGGTGTTCAAACGCCCATTGATGCATGTTCTGGGCGTTCAACGCCCATGTAATGCATGTTTCTGGCGTTGAACGCCAGTTTCATGCTTGTTCCTGGCGTTCAGCGCCAGTTTGTCCTCTCTGTGCACCATCCTGGCGTTTAACGCCAGGTTGTTGCTTGTTTTGGGCGTTCAGCGCCAGAATGGTGCTCTGTTCTGGCGTTGAACGCCGGCCAGATGAACCTTACTGGCGTTGAACGCCAGTCTGCGCTACCTCCAGGGTGAAAATTTTTTTCTTCTGTTTTTGACTCTGTTTTTAATTTTTTTGATTTTTTTCGTGACTCCTCATGATCATGTACCTAATTAAACACAAAAATAACAAAGAAACAAAATAAAATAAAATTAGATAAATAAAATTGGGTTGCCTCCCAACAAGCGCTTCTTTAATGTCAATAGCTTGACAGTGGCCCTCATAGAGCCACATGGTGATCAGGTCAATTTAGTGTGTGATCCCAACACCAAACTTAGAGTTTGGATATGGGGTTTGAACACCAAACTTAGAGTTTGGTTGTGGCCTCACAACACCAAACTTAGAGTTTGACTGTGTGGGCTCTTCTTGACTCTGAACTGAGAGAAGCTCTTCATGCTTACTCTCTTTTGTCACAGAGGGATGGCCATGTGCCTGAAACACAAGGTAGTCCCCATTCAATTGAAAGACTAAGTCACCTCTGTTGACATCTATCACAGCTCCTGCTGTGGCTAGGAAAGGTCTTCCTAGGATGATGCATTCATCATCTTCCTTCCTAGTGTCTAGGATTATGAAATCAGTAGGGATGTAAAGGCCTTCAACCCTTACTAGCACGTCCTCCACTATTCCATAAGCTTGTCTTATGGACTTATCTGCCAATTGTAATGAGAACAAGGCAGGTTGTACCTCAATGATCCCCAGCTTCTCCATTACAGAGAGTGGCATAAGATTTATCCCTGACCCAAGATCACATAGAGCTTTTTCAAAGCTCATGGTGCCAATGGTGCAAGGTATTAAGAACTTGCCAGGATCTTGTTTCTTTTGAGGTAGAGTTCTCTGAATCCAAGTATCTAATTCACTAATGAGCAAGGGAGGTTCACTTTCCCAAGTCTCATTACCAAACAGCTTGGCATTCAGCTTCATGATAGCTCCTAAGTATTGAGCAACTTGCTCTCCAGTCACATCTTCATTCTCTTCAGAGGATGAATATTCTTCAGAGCTCATGAATGGCAGAAGGAGATTTAAAGGAATCTCTATGGTCTTTAGATGAGCCTCAGATTCCTCAGGATCCTTAATAGGAAACTCCTTCTTGCTTGAGGGACGTCCCAGGAGGTCTTCCTCACTAGGATTTTCGTCCTCCTCCTCCTTGGTGCATTCGGCCATATTGACTATGTCAATGGCCTTGCATTCTCCTTTTGGATTTTCTTCTGTATTACTTGGGAGACTATTGGGAGGAGTTTCAATAACTTTCTTACTCAGCTGGCCCACTTGTGCCTCCAAATTTCTAATGGAGGATCTGGTTTCATTCATGAAACTGAAAGTGGCCTTTGACAGATCAGAGACAATATTGGCTAAGTTAGAAGTGTTTTGTTCAGAATTCTCTGTCTGTTGCTGAGAAGATGATAGATATGGCTTACTATTGTTCAGCCTATTGCGTCCACCATTGTTAAAGCCTTGTTGAGGCTTTTGCTGATCCTTCCATGAGAAATTTGGGTGATTTCTCCATGATGAGTTGTAGGTGTTTCCATAAGGTTCACCCATGTAATTAACCTCTGCCATGGCAGGGTTCTCAGGATCATAAGCTTCTTCAGAAGCTGCCTCTCTAGTACTGTTGGATGCATGTTGCAATCCATTCAGATTTTGAGAGATCATGTTGACCTGTTGAGTCAACACTTTGTTCTGAGCCAATATGGCATTCAGAGTGTCAATTTCAAGAACTCCTTTCTTCTGAGGTATCCCATTGTTCACGGAATTCCTCTCAGAAGTGTACATGAACTGGTTGTTTGCAACCATGTCAATGAGTTCTTGAGCCTCTTCAGGCGTTTTCTTCAGGTGAATAGATCCACCTGCAGAATGATCCAATGACATTTTCGAAAATTCAGAGAGACCATAGTAGAATATATCTAATATGGTCCATTCTGAGAACATGTCAGATGGACATCTCTTGGTCAGCTGCTTGTATCTTTCCCAAGCTTCATAGAGGGATTCACCATCTTTTTGTTTGAAGGTTTGAACATCCACTCTCAGCTTGCTCAGCTTTTGAGGAGGAAAGAATTTATCCAAGAAGGCAGTGACCAGCTTATCCCATGAGTCCAGGCTATCCTTAGGTTGTGAATCCAACCATATTCTAGCTCTGTCTCTTACAGCAAAAGGGAAAAGTATGAGTCTGTAGACTTCAGGATCAACTCCATTCGTCTTTACAGTCTCACAGATTTGCAAGAATTCAGTTAAAAACTGATAAGGATCTTCAGATGGAAGTCCATAAAACTTGCAGTTTTGTTGCATTAAAGCAACTAGCTGAGGTTTCAGCTCAAAGTTATTGGCTCCAATGGCAGGAATGGAGATGCTTCTTCCATCAAACTTGGACGTTGGCTTTGTGAAGTCACCAAGCATTCTCCTTGCATTATTATTATTATTTTCAGCTGCCATCTCTTTCTCTTGTTCGAAAATTTCTAGAAGGTTTCTTCTGGATTGTTGTAATTTAGCTTCTCTTAATTTTCTCTTCAGAGTCCTTTCAGGTTCTGGATCAATCTCAACAAGAGTGCCTTTATCCTTGTTCCTGCTCATATGAAAGAGAAGAAAACAAGAAAAGAAAGAGGAATCCTCTATGTCACAGTATAGAGATTCCTTTATGTTAGTAGAAAAAGAAGGGGGTAGAAGAATGAAGAAGAATTCGGATTTTTAGATGAAGGAAGGTGAAGAGAAGTGTTAGTAATTAAATAATTAAATAGAATAAGAAAAGAGGGGGGAGAATTCGAAAATAATTTTGAAAAAGAGTTAGTGATTTTCGAGAACTAGAGATAAATGTAATTGAAATTAAAATTTGAAACAATTAGTTAATTAAAAAGAATTTTTGAAAAAGAGAGAGACATTTTCGAAAATAGAAGAGAGAGAAGTAGTTAGGTGGTTTTGAAAAAGATAAAAAACAAACAAAAAGTTAGTTAGTTGATTGAAAAAGATTTGAAATCAAATTTTGAAAAGATAAGAAGATAGGAAGTTAGATAAGATATTTTGAAATCAAATTTTGAAAAAGATAATTTTTTTTTTTTGAAAAAGATAAGATAAAAGATAAAAGATATTTTTGAAAAAGATTTAATTTTTAAAATTACTTAACTAACAAGAAACTACAAGTTAAGATTCTAGAACTTAAAGATTGAACCTTTCTTAACAAGAAAGTAACAAACTTCAAATTTTTGAACCAATCACATTAATTGTTAGCTAATTTTCGAAAATTTGATATAAAAGATAAGAAAAAGATTTTTGAAAAATATATTTTTTTTAATTTTCGAAAATAATAAAAAAAATGAAAAAGATATGATTTTTGAAAAAGATTTTGAAAAGATAAGATTTTTAAAATTGAAATTTTGACTTGACTAGTAAGAAACAACTAATTTTTAAAAATTTTTGACCAAGTCAACCCAAAATTTCGAAAATTTGGAGGGAAATAAGGAAAAGATATTTTTTTGATTTTTGAATTTTTAATTATGAGAGAGAAAAACAGCAAAAATACTCAATGCATGAAAGAACACTATGAATGTCAAGATGAACACCAAGAACATTTTGAAGATCATGATGAACATCAATAACATATTTTTGAAAAATTTTTAATGCAAAGAAAACATGCAAGACACCAAACTTAGAAATCTTTAATGCATGGACTTTAACAAACAAAAAATGCATATGAAAAACAACATAAGACACAAAACAAGAAATCATCAAGATCAAACAAGAGGACTTATCAAGAACAACTTGAAGATCATGAAGAACACTATGAATGCATGGATTTTCGAAAAATGCAAGAAAAAATTTTTAAAGCATGCAATTGACACCAAACTTAAAAATTGACTCAAGACTCAAACAAAAAACACAAAATATTTTTTATTTTTATGATTTTATGATCTTTTTTGTATTTTTATTATTTTTTTTTTCGAAAATATTTTTGGAAAAACGAAAAATAAAAGAAAAATTTTTGAAAAAGATTTTTGAAAAGAAAATTACCTAATCTGAGCAACAAGATGAACCGTCAGTTGTCCATACTCGAACAATCCCTGGCAACGGCGCCAAAAACTTGGTGGACGAAATTGTGATCATCAATATTGGCTCTTTGGTACGTACACAAAAACTATTGTGTCTCTTGGTTAAATTCACAACTCCGTTCAACTAACCAGCAAGTGTACTGGGTCGTCCAAGTAATAAACCTTACGTGAGTAAGGGTCGAATCCACAGAGATTGTTGGTATGAAGCAAGCTATGGTCACCTTGCAAATCTCAGTTAGGCAGATTAAAATTGTTTATGGTTTCGAAAATTAATAATAAAAAGAAGAAATAATAAAAGGGATAGAATACTTATGCAGATTCATTGGTAGGAATTTCAGATAAGTGGATGGAGATGCTGTATGACTCAAGGACGCCTGCTCTCCTACTGCTTCTATTCAATCCTTCTTACTCCTTTCCATGGCAAGCTCTGTATAGGGGTTCACCATCAGCGGTGGCTACTTTCAATCCTCTCGGGAAAATGATCCTATGCGGCTGTCACTCGCACGGCTAATCGTCTGGAGGCATCACCCATGGTTGATGGCTACATCCCATCCTCGCAGTGAAAACTAATGCTCACGCACTCTGTCACAGTACGGCTAATCACTGGTTGGTTCCCGCGCCTACTGGAATAGAATCCCTTGATTCTTTTGCGTCTGTCACTAACGCCCAGCACTTGCAAGTTTGAAGCACGTCACAGTCATTCATTACCGGAATCCTACTCGGAATACCACAGACAAGGTTAGACTTTCCGGATTCCCAGGATCCTACTCGGAATACCACAGACAAGGTGAGACTTTCTGGATCCTCATAAATGCCGCCATCTATCTAGCTTATACCACGAAGATTCTGTTGGGGAATCTAAGAGATACGCATTCAAGCTCTGTTGCATGTAGAACGGAAGTGGTTGTCAATCACGCGCGTTCATATGTGAGAATGATAATGAGGGTTATTTACTCATCACATTCATCATGTTCTTAGGTGCGAATGAATATCTTAGAATAAGAATAAAAGAGGAATTGAATAAAAGAAAATAGAATTGCATTGATACTTGAGGTACAGCAGAGCTCCACACCCTTAATCTATGGTGTGCAGAAACTCCACCGTTGAAAAATACATAAGTAAAAGAGGTTCAAGCATGGACGAATGGCCAGCCCTCTCCATGATCAAGTGACCGAATATTCAAAGAGATTAAACTGTCAAAAGATGTCTAATACAATAGATAAATGTCCTATATATACTAGACTAGCTACTAGGGTTTACATGAGTAAGTAATTGATGCATAAATCCACTTCCGGGGCCCACCTGGTGTGTGCTTGGGCTGAGCTTGATCTATCCACGAGCTGAGGCTTCTCTTGGAGTTGAACTTCGAGTTATGACGTGTTTTGGGCGTTCAACTCCGGATCATAACGTTTTTCTGGCGTTTAACTCCAGACAGCAGCGTGTACTTGGCGTTCAACGCCATGTTACGTCGTCATTCTTCGAATAAAGTATGGACTATTATATATTGCTGGAAAGCCCTGGATGTCTACTTTCCAACGCCGTTGAGAGCGCGCCAATTGGAGTTCTGTAGCTCCAGAAAATCCATTTCGAGTGCAGGGAGGTCAGATTCCAACAGCATCAGCAGTCCTTTTGTCAGCCTTTTTCAGAGTTTTGCTCAATTCCCTCAATTTCAGTCAGAATTTACCTGAAATCACAGAAAAACACACAAACTCATAGTAAAGTCCAGAAATGTGAATTTAACATAAAAACTAATGAAAACATCCCTAAAATTAGCTTGAACTTACTAAAAACTACCTAAAAACAATGCCAAAAAGCGTATAAATTATCCGCTCATCAAAATCCAAGTTCATAAATTATTTCCTTATCAACCATCCACCCATACTGCAATGCATGGTGAAAGCTTCTAAATTTCTTTTCATCATACGGGCATTTATCCATAGGTTTCTTTCCCTTTCTTCTTTTAGAGCTCGAAGATGCCATGAATGGGAGTTAGTGTGTGAAGGTGGTAAAGGTGTGGAGACTTTTGGTTGTTTAGGATTGAGTGCAATGAAGGGAGTGAGGTGGAGTGTTTTTAATGTGGTAAAAATGGTTTGGTTCCGAAGAGGGGTGTGTTAAGCTGGGCGTTCGTAATGTGAAGGTGGTATGGAGGGAGAGCCACTTATATAAGGACGTGGTGGGTAAATGAAGGGTTTGGATAGATGATTTAAGTGTGAGATGTACGGATGGGGTTTAGCATGGAGAAAGGACAAGGACCATCAACTTTCTGAAGAATTTTGTCCGGTCTTCAATGGTCTCATCCTTTTCAATGTTGCATGGCAACATTTTCCAATGCATCCCCCCTTGAGGCACGTGTGTAGTACCCTCCTTTTGTGGTGTCCAAACCTTCCTCATTTAATTGTCCAATCAATCCCCTTCAATGCTCCTTTACTTTTTCCTATAAAATAAAATAAAGAAAAACTAATATCATTGAAAAAGCTAAACTTTTCGGCAAGAGTAATAAGGAAAAAATTAGATTTCTTATTCATGAATACCAACTAACTAACTAACTGTGTATCCTTATATGCACCTTGGTGGCACCATGGGTGACACCAAACTTAGTTTGTAGAAATGTGATGAAAAGGTTCTGTTCAAGGCTCCAAGAATAGCATGATCTAAATTGCATTCATGCTCTCTTGGTATGCCTTGAACACCAAACTTGTTCTTCACTATATACTGCATAATAAGGATTTCACCAAGTGTTAGTCAAGGTTGGTTTGGAACTCATGAATATTGAATTATTCACTATTCTAAAAGCATATAAAACATGGGTTGCCTCCCATGAAGCGATTCTTTAGCGTCACTAGCTTGACGTTTTTCCTTTATCAGGGAGGTTGATAGTGCTTCAAGTCTTCTCCTCTGGTAGTAGACCTATATCCATTGGTTGTATCAATGATCTCTACATGTTCCAAGGAGAGAACTCTGTTGATGGTGAAGACTTTAGGTAATTGAGATGGTACAGTGGGGAGATCAGGGGGGATGTTTGGGAAGTAAGCTAAGATTACTTTATCCCCTGGGGAGAAGTCCTCTGTAGGGATCTTCCTGTTCCTCCACCTCCTTGGTACCTTCTTCTTTGTTCCTTGTGATGTTGTCTTGCTCTTTGTGACCTTCTCCTTTAAGGAAATGTTGTTGCTGGTCTCATATGATTCTGGTGGTTTAGGTTCCTCCTGATTTTCTTTGAGCTGTGGCAATTGCTGTTTGCCTTGTTCCTCAATCAATGGGATTCCTAGATGTGCTAGTTGTGCTTCAGTGCTTGTTTCTTCCTTTAGTATCTCATATTGATCTTTCCTTGGTTCATTGTTCTCTTGATCTGTTTCTTGTGATCGTTTGAAAACATTGAAGGTGAGCTGTTCATCATGGATCCTCAGAATTAGCTCCCTTCGCTCCACATTTATAAGTGCTCTGGCTGTAACTAGGAATGGTCTTCCCAATATGATCGGGTGAGTGTGACTCTCTTCCGTGTCCAATATGACAAAGTCTGTTGGGAGGAAGTATTTCCCAACCTTTACCAACACGTTTTCCACCACTCCTATTGCTTGTTTTTGAGTTTTCTCAGCCGCCTGATGACTACATCTGTGGGCATTATCTCATTGATCTGCAGCCTCTTCATAAGGGATAAGGGCATTAAGTTGATGCTTGCTCCCAAATCGCAGAGTCCCTTATCCAACATGGTTTCTCCTATGGCACAGGGAATGTAGAAACTCCATGGGTCCTTTCTTTTTGTAGGCAACTCTGGTTGAATGAGAGCACTGCACTCCTTATTCATCACTATTGTTTGGCCTCCCTTGAGTGAGCTTTTCCTGGGAAGCAGCTCCTTCATATACTTGATGTATGCCGGCATTTGTTGGAGGGTCTTGATGAATGGTATGTTTATATGGAGGGATGCAAACAAATCAAGAAACCTTGAGTATATTCTCTTCTCCACAGCACCATTGAGTAATTGGGGAAAGGGTGCATAGAGTCTCAGCAACTCCTGTTGTGAGATTTTGGGTTCTTGGTGATCTTTTTCCTGTTTCTCTGCTGAGGTATCTTCAGGTTGTTCTGACAGCTTGTTTGGTTCGTCCTTGGTCTCCTGATCACTTATAGTGACTATCTTGCAATCTTTCCATATTACTTTCTTTGTTTCTCCTCTCGGATTTTTCTTTGTATCACTTGGGAATCCATCTGTTGGTTTGGGAATCTGCTCAGAGAGATAACCTACTTGAGATTCCAACCTCTTGATGGTGTCTCCCTGGTTCTTAAAGTTGGCTCGCACTTCCTCCTTGAACACCTTGTTGTCTTGAATCTCTTTGCATATGCCCTCAAGTAAGTTCTCAATCCTTGAGAGTCTGTCATCAGAAGGTGATGGTGAGTTGAGATTGGAGGGATGAGAATGGTTAGGTTGGCTTTGGTATAGGTGTTGAGAGGGGTTGTTATGTGAGTGTTGATATGGTCTAGGTGTGGCATGTTGGTGAGCTATGTTACTGGGATTTGGACGTCTTTGATCTTGGCTTTGATCTTGTTGATTTCCCCATCCAAAGTTGGGGTGATTTATCCATCCAGAGTTGTAAGTTTTGGAGTATGGATCATGGACTTGTCTAGGTGAGTTTCCCACATAGTTGGCTTGCTCCCAGTCACCTTCTTCTCCTATGTTTTCTCCTTCCTGAGTTGGTGATGAGGTGATGGCTGCTGCAACTTGTTTCTCTTCCACCTTCTTGGTAAGATCTGCTAGTTGCTTGGTTATCATCTTGTTTTGGGCTAACAGTACATCCATGTGGTTTAGCTCCATTACTCCTCGAGTGTTACTTCTTTCAGAGGCATAGAAGTAGTCATTCTCAGCAACTGTTTCAATGACATCTATGGCTTCTTCAATGGTTTTCTTCTTGTTTAAAGAACCTCCTGATGAATGATCTACAGTCTTCTTTGACTCATAGGAAAGACCTTCATAGAAGATGTGAAGTTGAACCCACTCATGAAACATCTCTGGTGGGCATCTCCTTGTCAAGTCTTTGAATCTCTCCCATGCTTCATAAAGTGTCTCATCTAAAAGTCTGCACCTCAGTTCTTAGCCTATTGATTCTTTGAGGAGGATAAATCTTGCTAAAAACTTGTTCACCACTTCTTCCCAATTAGTTAAGCTTTCCTTTGGAAAGGATTCAAGCCATTTGGATGCCTTGTCCCTGAGTGAAAAAGGGAACAAGAGCAGCCTATAGACATCCGGGTGGACTCCATTGGACTTCACTGTGTCACAAATCCTCAAGAAGGTGGTCAAGTGTTGATTAGGATCTTCTTGAACACCTCCTTCAAATGAACAATTATTCTGCACAAGGGGTGATGAGCTGAGGTTTTAGCTCGAAATTGTTGGCATGTATGGTGGGCTTCTGAATGCTGCTTCCACAGTTTCCTGGATTAGGATTGATATAGGATCCTAAGACCCTTCTTTCATGCCCAGCCCGGTTTGCATGGCCTTCTCTGGCATGATTATGAGCTTCTTCTTCATGATTGTTCTCCAAATTCTCTTCCATGTTGGGTTCAAAGTACTCTTCCTCTTCTTCAGCACCTACTACTCTTTCTTCTCTTGTTTCCCTCCTTAATCTAAGGAAGGTCCTCTCAGGTTCAAAATCAAAGGAAGTTGAAGCCCCGCTTCTTCTCCCTGTCATACAATCAACACGACACAAGCAAGGAAATAAATGCAGAAACTATTCTTGTTAAAAAAATGCTGTTAGTGTGAGTGATGCAATATATCAAACAGTTAGTGGGTGAGTAACAAAAAATTGTAAACAACTGGAATAAAAGGGTTAAAGGGATGGAAAGAAAAACAACTGAAACTGAAAGTAAATTGCTCAAACAGAAATTTAAATTAGCAAAATGAAAAATGCACAATCTAGTTATCCTCCAACTTAATCATTGTTAATACAAAATCAATCCCCGCCAACGGCGCCATAAACTTGATGCACGGAAAATTCGTCTCGTAACAAATTTCCTTCGGCAAGTGTACCGAATTGTCGTCAAGTAAAAACTCACTATAGAGTCAGGTCGAATCCCACAGAGATTAATTGATCAAGCAACTTTAATTAGAGAAATGTTCTAGTTGAGCGAACCAGAATTTGATTTGAGATTTGCAGAACATTAAATTGCGGAAAATTAAATAGGAGAAAAAATAAATGCTAGAAATAAAGAGCTGAATCTTAATGGCAGAAAGTAAATTGCAGAATCTTAAATGGGAATGGGAAAATGCTCATAAAAGTAAATGGCAGAAATTAAAGAGAATGGGTAAGATCAGAAATGGGGAGTTCATTGGGCTTAGGAGATGTTGCATTCTCCGGATCAAATTCATTTTCATCTCTTCCTCAATCAATGCATTCATTGATCTCCTTGGCAATCTTAAGTGATCGAATTCAAATTCCTTGGTAATCCAATCTCTCAAATCTTGATCAATAGCAAATTCCTTGGTCAATTGCTCATGAGAAGAGATGAAGTATGGTCACTGATTATACCATATGCATTCCCAAATCAAGTATTGGTAGGATTATAGTCACATATCCATCCAAACCTAATTTGGTCCAGCATGAGAAAGCATTTCTAGCATGATCTCTTCATTCCTCTTCCAAGGTTCCGAAGAGATCCAAGTATGAATAGCTTCTTTTCCAAGATAACTACACAATTGGATGAAGATTGAAAGCTTTCTAGTAAAATCAAAAGAAAAGATAGTAGAAGAAGAATGAAAACTAATATTGATCCATCAAATTACAGCAGAGCTCCCTAACCCAATGAAAAGGGTTTAGTTGTTCATAGCTCTGGAGAATGAAAACAAAGATGGAGAATACATCATGAAAGTAAAACTAGAAGTTGCAGAGAAAGTAAAATACAGAGAGTAGTTCTATGCCCAAGGCTCTCTAAAGTTTTCCAACCCCTATCTAATTCAAAGCTACTCCTATATATACTACTCTTCTGATCTTCTAATTGGCTCTTCAAATCTTGGGTGTGGGCCTATGGATCTTGAGTTTGAAGCAGTTATCCTCTTTATTGGGCGTAGCTTTGCTTGCAGAGAGAAAATGTGAAGTAGGCAGGGACTTTGGCTTAGGACGTTAGTGGTGTCAACGTTAAGTGAAAGTGTGGGTTTGAGAACGTTAGTGACAATCACCTTTTTCACTAACGTTCCTAACCCAAATATGATCACGTTGACTTCAACATTAGTGGCACTAACGTGACCACTAACGTTGCCACTTGAACCTTCGCATACGTTATTGGGACTTACCTTTCCCAATAATGTGGTGAGTCACCCCTTCCCCTTACGTTAGAGTCCATGTTAACTAGGTTAACGTGGCTTCTAACGTAGCAATGCCAATCCTTCGAGAACGTTAGTGACATTTACCTTTGTCACTAACGTTCCAATGTGTCCCTACTTCCCACGTTAGAGTCCACGTTAACTAGGTTAACGTGGCTTCTAACGTAGTAATGCTAGCCATCTCCAACGTTAGTGACAAAGGTGAGTGTCACTAACATTGGCTCATTATCTCTTTATCCACGTTAGCTTCCACGTTAACAAAGTTAACGTGGGAGTTAACGTTGCTCATGGTGGCTCTTGGTGGTTCACCCTAACGTTAGTGACAAAGGTAAGTGTCACTAACGTTGGCGATCAATTGCTCTCTCCACGTTAGCTTCCACGTTAACTAAGTTAACGTGGGAGTTAACGTGGCTCATGGAGGCTTGGCCAACGTTAGTGACAAAGGTGAATGTCACTAACGTTGGCTTCTCTTTTGCTCCTTTAATGTTAGAGTCCACGTTAACTAAGTTAACGTGGCAACTAACATGGCCAATTATGAGCTTGGTCCAACGTTAGTGACAAAGGAGAGTGTCACTAACGTTGGCCTTATTGTCTTCTTCCACGTTAGAGTTCACGTTAACTTAGTTAACGTGACTCTTAATGTGGGCTATGATGGCTTCGAGGGCGTTATTGGTGATTACCTTTCTCACTAACTTTGCAAGCTAGCTCCCATTCCACGTTAGAGGTCACGTGAGTTGAACTAACGTGAATGCTAACGTGGTTCTTCTTTGCTTCCTTTGTCCTGAAATAAAGCAGCAAAGTGCATCAAAGTTCTAATCCAAGTCATGAGACATGCATCATCCAATTTGTCATGTAATTCATGCAAAACTCTCATGAAATCATGTAAAGTGCACAATGTATGCTTGAAACAAGATGTAAGTGAATATCTACCCAAAACTAGCTTATTTCTAAGAAACTGCATGAAACTACCCTAAAAATAGTAAAGAAAAGGTCAGTGTAACTGGCCAAGATGCCCTGGCATCACCTCTTCGGTGTGAGGTGGATGTTAAACTCGTCCGACCTCTTCGGTGTGAGGTGGACGTTCAACTCGCCTGGTGATGAGCGGATATTTTTTATGCTTTTTTGGGGTATTTTCATATAGTTTTTAGTAGGATCTAGCTACTTTTTAGTATATTTTTATTAGTTTTTATGCAAAAATCACATTTCTGGACTTTTCTATGAGTTTGTGTGTTTTTCTGTGATTTCAGGTATTTTCTGGCTGAAATTGAGGGACCTGAGCAAAAATCTGATTCAGAGGCTGAAAAAGGACTGCAGATGCTGTTGGATTCTGACCTCTCTGCACTCGAAATGGAATTTTTGGAGCTACAAAAGTCCAACTGATGCGCTCTTAATTGCGTTGGAAATTAGACATCCAGGGCTTTCCAGCAATATATAATAGTCCATACTTTGCCCGAGTTTAGATAACGCAAACTGTCATTCAACACCAGCCTTCTGCCCTATTCTGGCGTTAAACGCCAGAAACAGGTTACAAGCTAGAGTCAAATGCCAGAAATAGGTTACAACTTGGCGTTTAACTCCAGGAATAGCCTATGCATGTGAAAGCTTCAATGCTTAGTCCCAGCACACACCAAGTGGGCCCCGAAAGTGGATTTATGCACTATCTATCTTAGTTTACTTATTTTCTGTAAATCTAGGTTACTAGTTGAGTATAAAAACTACCTTTAGAGATTTATTTTGGTACCTCATGACATTTTACATTTGAATCTGCATTTTTGACGGCATGAGTCTCTAAACTCCATGGTTGGGGGTGAGGAGCTCTGCTGTGTCTCGATGGATTGATACAATTACTTCTGTTTTCTATTCAATCACGCTTGATTCTATTCTAAGATATTCACTCGCACTTAAACATGATGAATGTGATGATCCGTGACACTCATCACCATTCTCAACCTATGAATGCGTGCCTGACAACCACTTATGTTCTACCTTAGATTGAGTGTTTATCTATTGGGTTCCTGGTTCACGAGTTTGACTGCCTCTCTGGACAACAGAGCATTCAATCCGTGAATCCGGAGTCCTCGTGGTATAAGCTAGAATCAATTGGGAGTCTTCTTGAGATCCGGAAAGTCTAAACCTTGTATGTGGTATTCTGAGTAGATCTGGGATGGGATGACTGTGAAGAGCTTTAAACTCACGAACATTGGGCGTAGTGACAGACGCAAAAGGGTTACTGGATCCTATTCCAACACAAGTGAGAACCGACAGATGATTAGCCATGTACATGGACCAATTTCACTGAGAGGACGGATGGTAGCCATTGACAACGGTGATCCACCAACATACAGCTTGCCATGGAAGGAACCTTGCGTGCGTGAAGAAGACAACATAAGGAAAGCAGAGATTCAGAAGACAGAGCATCTCCAAAACCTCAACCTATTCTCCATTATTGCATAACAAGTATTTATTTCATGCTCTTTTATTTTTTGCAATTAAAACTAAGAACCATTATTGATATCCTGACTAAGAATAATAAGATAACCATAGTTTGCTTCAAGTCGGCAATCTCCGTGGGATCGACCCTTACTTACGTAAGGTATTACTTGGACGACCCAGTGCACTTGCTGGTTAGTTGTGCGGAATTGCAAAGTGTGATTATAATTTTCATGCACCACCTGACCTCATCGGTGTGAGGTGGATGTTCAACTCGTCCGACCTCTTCGGTGTGAAGTGGACGTTCAACTCTTCAGTGTGAGGTGGACGTTCAACTCGTCTGACCTCTTCGGTGTGAGGTGGACATTGAACTCGCCTGACCTCTTCGTCCCTTCTTCTTTTCTTGGTTCATCTGCTTTATTGGCTAAGTACCAATCTAATCGCCCTTCTCTTGCCAATTTCTCTATGACATTCTTTAGGTCGAAGCACTCGTTGGTAGGATGTCCGTAGATTCGGTGGTACTCGTAGTATTCTGTCAGATTTCCTCCTCCTTTTTTGCTTTTGATTGAGTGAGGTGGTGGGATCTTCTCAGTGTTGCATATTTCTCGGTAAACATCCACAAGAGACACCCGAAGAGGGGTGTAATTGTGGTTTTTTCTAGGCTTCTCTCTGGGTTGATCTTCTTTTTTCTTTATCCTTGTCTCGAGATGAGTTAGGAGAATCCGGTTTTTGAGCTGTTGACGATTGGATTTTTGATGGTATAGAATTTCACAAGTGAAATCTCGTTGAAGTATAGTCTCTAAACCAACAATAATCCTCTCATACAAAAATTTGTTTGTCACAAGTACAAACCCCTAAAATCTATAAACCGAAGTATTTAAACCTCGGGTCGTTCTCCCTAGGATTTACAATAAAGTGTCTTGTTATTGGTTGTGAGTTATTTTGGGGTTTTTGAGATTATAGACAAGAATTATAAAATGGCAAAGGAAATAAACTAACAACTAACAAAGCTCTTGGCAAGATATGAGAACTAGAAGTCCTATCCTAGTTATCCTCTTCAATTGTGATAACAAATTGTCCATTGCTCCCACTTAGTTAACCTCTAACTATGGAGGAAAGTCAAGTGGATGAATCAATTTGATTCCTCAAGTCCTAATCAACTCCTAAAGGAAAGACTAGCTTTAGAGGCATTCAAATCAATTAGCAACTTCTAATTATCAACCAACAAAAGAATTAGATAACTCAAGAGTCACTAATTACTCTACCTAGGCCAAGAGGAACAAAACCTACACTAAAATCCAACCAAGCATTTCATCAAACACTTGGAAGGCACAAAAGAAAGCAAAGCAAATTGACAACAAGAATAGAATCTAACAACATTTATTGAAAGGAATTAACAACAACAATCAAAAGAAACACATTTATTATGAATTACCTTGAATTGAATTGAAAGAAAGTAGAAGGAACAATACTAGATCTACAACAAAATATAAGAACAACATAAAAGAGATTACAATAAAAGAATGGAAGAAGAATGAATGTAACAACAAGGAATTGAGAAGATAGAAGTAGAAGAAGATGAATCTAAATCTAAATCTAAGAACTAAACCTAATCCTAATCCTAATTCTAGAGAGAAGTGAGAGCTTCTCTCTCTAGAAACTAACTCTAACTACTAAACTAAACTAATGGTAACTAACCTGTGTTTCCCTCTTCACTCCTTGGGTTAAATAGCATCAGAAATGAGTTGGATTGGGCCCACAAGGCTTCTAAAATCGCTGGCCACGTGTTGCATTAAGTGGGTCATGTGCCACCATCGGCGTGTCCGTGTACCGTGCGCGTGCACGCCCCTATGCGTGATGCAACTATGGCAAATCTTATATCATTTCGAAGCCCCGGATGTTAGCTTTCTAACCCAACTGGAACCGCATCATTTGGGCCTCTGTAGCTCAAGTTATGGTCGTTTAAGTGCAAAGAGGTCGGCTTGACAGCTTTCAGGTTCTTTCATTTCTTCATGAGTTCTCCAAATTTTCATGCTTCTTTCTTCATTCCCTTGATCCAATCTTTGCCTCCTAAACCTTAAATCACTTAACAAACATATCAAGGCATCTAATGGAATCAAGGAGAATTAGATTTAGCTATTTTAAGACCTAAAAAGCATGTTTTCACTCTTAAGCACAATTAAAGGAGAAGTTATAAAACCATGCTATTTCAATGGATAAATGTGGGTAAAAGGTTATAAAATCCCCTAAAATCAATACAAGATAAACCGTCAAAACGGGGTTTGTCAACCTCCCCACACTTAAACCAAGCATGTCCTCATGCTTAAGCCAAGAGAGAAATAAGGGATATGACACTTATTCAAAGCAAAGAAACTATATGCATGCCACTAAATGCAAAATGATTCTACCTACTTGGTTAAAAATAAATCAATCTCCAAGACATACATGCACAAGTAGGGCTTAAGATCATAGAACGATTCATGAGTCCTACCAATTTAAATATCAAAATGAAGTTCAAGTAGACTTGCAAGAAGAACGCTCATAAAAGTCGGGAATCAAAGAATTGAGCATCGAACCCTCACCGGAAGTGTTTGCACTCTAGTCGCTCAAGTGTGTAGGGTCAATTCTCTCAATTCTCCCCTAATCATGTTTTCTAAGATTTGTTTTTCTTCTAACAATCAACAATTATTCAATGCATGCATACAAGTATCATGAGGTCTTTTCTTTAGGTTGTAATGGGGCTAGGGTCAAGGTAGGATCATATATGGCTAGTGGACTTAGGATTTGAATCTTTGATTAACTTAAACTTTCCCACCTAACCTATATAATGACCTATACAATTAAGTACTAATCTAACTACCCATTCCTCACTTTTTCACATACTCATGCATTTTCTTTTCATTTCACAACACTTATGCATTGATTCTTATTGAGCTTCACTTTAGGGCATTTTGTCCCCTTTATTACTTTTCTTTTCTTTTTTTTTCTTTTTTTTCTTTCTTTTTTTCTATATTTTTTTTCTTTTCTTTTTCTTTTTTTTTCTTTTTCACTTTTATTTCTCTTTTTTTTTTATTTTTCTTTTTTCTTTCAAACTATACACAAGAACATCAATGCATAAGGTCTATACATTTAATCAATACCTGAGTATGTACCCAATTCCCCAATATAAAAATACAAAACACAAACACCCTTTTATCCCAACCAATGTCCCAAAGTTCCCACACTTGAGTGATACTCACACACACTAGCCTAAGCCAATCAAAGATCCAAATTAAGGACATTCATTGTTTTCCGCTTTAAGGCTTGAAATGTGCTAAAATAAGAATAAGTGGGTTAAGCGTAGGCTCAAAGTTGGCTAACAAAGGAAGATAAAAGGTAAGGCCATTTGGGTAAGTGAGCTAACGAAATGATGGCCTCAATCATATAAATGCATGAATACACAAAATAATGGACATAAAGAATCAAACAAATCAAAGATTACAATCATAGAAAGAGAATAATGCACACAAGAAGGAAAAATAAGTGGTTATAAGATGTAACCACACCATTAGGCTCGAATCTCGCAAGCTTGTGTTCTTAGCTCAAAAACCATGTTCCAAAATAAATGCTTTCAAGCAAGTTCCACAAATTTTCTTTTTCAAATTGGTAGGGTGCCCTAAAACAGTTTCTTGGAAAGGAAATCATCACCCTAACCAAGTAGTTCTAATAAGAAAGAAGTGGTAAAAATATGTACAAATTCTAACTAACATGCAACCTATCATGCAATGCAATATCTAATCTAACAAAGAAAATAAAAATTTGGTGTTGAAAAGGAAATTGTTACCCATGGAGATCGGTCGGACGACCTCCCCACACTTGAAGATTGCACCGTCCTCGGTGCATGCAAAGAAGAGCAAGGTGGATGGGTTGCTATAATTGATGAGTTTCTTCAAAGGGTTGTGCGGATGAACTTGTTTGTTGCCCCATTTAGAAGCTTTCTCATTCCTTTCCTTCTTGGTGGCCAACCTAGAAGGAGAGAAAAAGAAAGAAAATTAAGCCTATAACAAAGACATCAAAGCAATTAGAACATAGGCGGGGGCTAATGCCAAATAAGAGTATGGTTCTCTACTACATGGTAGCTACAACATGTGAGTAAGAAAACAATTTAAGCAAAGGGCATATCAACTAATACTTGATGCAAGAGTAAAGTTAAAGCATGGAGAGTATATGGAGCATCAAGATCAAAGAAGGATTGACACAAACAAGATTAGTGATACGCATGAAAGCATTTGATTATATCCTAATTCAATGATGAAGCGGTACAAGAAAAAAAACAAAGGGTAATGAATTAGGAAGGACTAAAGCACTAATCTTGTGTGTTGACAAATATTACAATTAATGTAACAAGTCATGAAACACCAAAACAAATGCAAGAAATTCTCAACAATTGAGTGAAAGATGCAACACCATTATTAAAATGACTAAAAAAAACGAAAACATGCTACAAAAACTAAATGAAAATGGGAAGAGTAGAAGTATGCGAATGTGATAAGCAAAAGAAAATGGAAGGGGAGAAAAAAAACTCTTTTTTTTTTACCGACGCGTGCGCGTCATGCGTGCTTACGCGTCGATGTGCATATTGGTTGAAGGACGCGTACGCGCCAGGTGCGCGCACGCGTGCATCGAGTTAGGCCGGAGGCATAATGTCGGCCCAAGTCTAGCACAACTCTCGGGTAAAAGTACCGAGAGTGCAGATTGTGCAATCGACGCGCGCGCGCACAGTGTGCGTGCGCGTGCATGCCAATTTAAGATCATGTGCGCGTACGCGCCAAGTGCGCGCACGCGTGCATAGACTTATGCCTTAGGCCCAATGTTCGCACAGTGCAGGCCTAACTCTCGGGTTTTTGGCTGGAGTCGAATTTTTTTTTTTGCATCCACGCGTACGCGTGCAGTGCGCGTCCGCGTGGGTGGTCGAAAAATGCTCAGGTGCGCGTACGCGTTAGGTGCGCGCACGCGTGGATGGTGTTCTGTTTTTCAAAAAAATATTTTTCTAAGTTCTTACACCAATCCAAGCCTTTCAATCCTCCAAACAGCTACCAAAACACCCTAAAACCTTATTTATCATATTATACTTCTAACTAAACTTAACAAACCAATAAAAACATGAACTTAAACTAATTCTACCAATATGTATAAAGAAAGAAAATGAAAAGATGTTACCATGGTGGGGTGTCTCCCACCTAGCACTTTTATTTATTGTCCTTAAGTTGGACTTATGGGGAGCTTCTTATCAAGGTGGCTTGTGCTTGTATTCATCTTGGAACTTCCACCAATGCTTGAATCTCCAATAAGCTCCATTCTTCAATTTCAATATCTTCAAGCTTTGATGGAGTTCTCCACAAACCATGAGCTCCCAAATTTGATTTTCATTGTGCGATCCGGGATCCCACACTTTGTTTTGACACCCGTCCTTAGATTGATCGTCATTATTCCATCCGGGTGGTATGGCCTTAGAATTCTCAAAGAAGCTTCCAAACAACTTCCTAGACCCATGCCATTTGGTTTCACACCAACCATTGCTCTTGAATTTTGAGCTTACAACCGTCATGAGCTTAGAATGATATTTCCAACCACTACACAACTCTTTCCTACTCTTAACTCCACAAAGAGCTCTAAGTTGACCATCATTTTCAATTAAACCATATTCAAGTGAGAAAGTAAAGCTTAGGGATAAGAATTTTACCCACTTGAATGTTGTGTTGGATGGTGACTTGGGAAGGGAGACCTCCCCACACTTAGACAATGCAAGGTCTACTTCCTTGTGCTCTTCTTTAGTTGTTTCCACCTCTTCACAAGCTTCTTCAATTTCAATCTTTTCCCCTTTTTCACTTGGCTTGGTGTTGTCTTCAAGAACTTCATCTTGACCAATGGGAGGTGAGTCAATTTTGGATAGGAATTCATTGATGAATGAATCCATCTCTTGATCAACCTCTTCATATTCTTCAATTTCGATATACACCATGCCAACTTTTTCCTCTTGGTAGCTCTCTTTTGATTCACTCTCTTCTTCATTGTTCACCAAGTGTATGGGAGGTTGTGCACACTCTTCTATAATTTCAACTCCATGTCCAATGGGAGAGGATTCCATTGTAGAGAGAAATTCATCCATGATTGAATCCATCTCTTGATAAGTCTCTTCCAAGTCTCCAACGATGATATGCCTTGGAGGTTGCGCACCCTCCTCAACATCAATATCAAGCTTCTTGGAAGAGTTCTCCATGATGCTACATTCCCATGGACTTTCAACATCTCCTAAATCTTCAACCACTTCTTCCCTTTCTTCAATGATCATAGGCTCCTCCAATTGTTCCAATACAAAATTTGACTCCTCCTTCTTCACCGGATTTTCTAATTTCTCCTTCATGCTTTGCTCTTCTTTTGACTTTGCACATGGGGTCACGGAAGTACCTTGAGTGTTCAAGCATTGGTAGGCTAAGGTGGACACTACCTTGGTCAAGTTGGTCACAAACTCAAGTGTATCCCGCTTCATGGCTTCTTGTCCTTGAAGTAACAAAGTGAGAGGATCGTCTATTGGGACTTGTGGTGGGTAGGAAGGTTCATTATTTTGGAGAGAGGGTTCATAATAGGAAGGTGGTTCTTAGGAGTAATCTTGATAGGGTTGTGGTGGTTCTAAGGGTTCTTGCTCATAATGGTCATAAGAGTATGGTATGGGGGTTTGGTCATATGATGGATATGGATCATAGGGCGGTGTTTGGTATGGAAAGGCTTGTGAGAATGGTTGAGGTTCATGTTGAGGATGAGATTCATAGGCATATGATGGTGGTTGTTGAGTGTCACAAAAAGAGTCATCATAGCCGTTAAATTGACATGCATTAGGATGGGAATTATACCTATAAGTATCCGGAGGTTGTTGCCAATAGGAGTGATCAATTCCTTGAGGCTCCTCCCATCTTTGATGGTTCCATCCATGGTACATGTTGCCATTAAAGTCCACATTTCCTACAACACAATTAGAGCCAAACTCATAGCCAAAGTGAGAATTCATTATGGAAAAACAAAATAAAACTAACAAAATCTAGTAAACAAGCAAAAGACAAACTATTTACACTATTCACATATGTACAATAACCAATAACATAACACCATTGCAAATCCCCGGCAACGGCGCCATTTTGACGATTTGAATTCTTGACGGTTTAGAATTTCACAAATAAAATCTCGTTGTAAAGTATAGTTTCTAAACCAACAATAATCCTTTCGTACAAAAAGTTGTTTGTCACTAGTACAAACCCCTAAAATTTATAAACCGAAGTATTTAGACCTCGGGTCGTTCTCCCTAGGAATTACAATAAAGTGTTTTGTTATTGGTTATGAGTTATATTTGGGGTTTTAGAGGAGAAACATGAATAGTAAATGGTAAGAAAACTTTATTAACAAAATGGTCTTGGCAAGATATGGTTGTCAAGGGTCTTCATCATTATCACTAGCCACAAGTATGGTAGTTGCAAGGATTAATCCCACTTAGTCATCCTTAAATCAATTAACAAAGGAAAGTCAAGTGAGTTATATCAATCCTAGTCCATAAGTCCTAGCTTTCCACTAATTGGATTAATGAAGGCTAGAGTTAACGGCTATCAACTAGCAATCAATTGGACACTAGTGACTCAAGAAATCCTAAGTTACCTTCTCAAGCCAAGAACATAAAATCCTACTCTAACATCCTCTCAAGCATTTCATCAAACACTTGGAGGGTAATGAAAGAAAGCATTTTTATTTGTAAGAATAAAAGGAATCAACAACCAACAATTACAAAGAATTAACAAAACAACAATCAACAACATCACAATCACATGAATTATCTCAAATTGCATTATTAAAAGAAAACAAAAGAACAAGAATATCTCAATTACAAAACCTAGAAACAAAATAAGAGAAATTACAACAAGAGGATAGGGATAGAAAGAAGAACCAAAGTGTAGCAATCACCACTTGAAGGTAGAAGTAGAAGGAGACTTGAATTAAACCTAGAATTTTGAGATCCTAGTCTAACCTTAATTCCTAATCCTAGAGAGAAGTGAGAGCTTCTCTCTCTAGAACTCTAAAAAACTAAAACTATCTAACTAATGATCTCCAAATTAGTCTATGGGTGTGAATGTGTATGTGTATGTCAATCCCCTTCAATCCTTGGCTCTTATATGCATTTTGGCGCCAAAGTTGGTTGCTGAAACCTTCCAAAATCGCCAGGCACGTGTCGCATTAGTGAGGTCATATGCCATCATCGGCGCGTGCGTGCATGGTACGCATGCGCGTCCTTGGCCTGTCTCGCAATGTGCGCGCGAGCACCTTGTGCGCGTGCGCGTGCATGGCTGACTTTGCTTCTTTGGCTTTTTATGCTTCTCTCCACTTGTATGCTTCCTTCCTTGCTTCCTTTGATCCATGCCTAGCCTATTTCATCCTGAGATTACTAACAAACATATCAAGGCATCTTATGGAATCAAAGAGGAATTAGAATTCATCAAAATAAGGCTTAAAAAGCATGTTTTTACACTTAAGCACAAATACGGGAGAGATAACAAAATCATGCTAATTCCTAGGCTAAATGTGACAAAAGGTTATCAAAATGCTCTAAATTCAATACAAGACAAAAATTGTATAGAATTTCACAAGTGAAATCTCGTTGAAGTATAGTCTCTAAACCAACAATAATCCTCTCATACAAAAATTTGTTTGTCACAAGTACAAACCCCTAAAATCTATAAACCGAAGTATTTAAACCTCGGGTCGTTCTCCCTAGGATTTACAATAAAGTGTCTTGTTATTGGTTGTGAGTTATTTTGGGGTTTTTGAGATTATAGACAAGAATTATAAAATGGCAAAGGAAATTGATGGTGTTTTTGTGGAAAAATGAATTTCCAACACACAAATCCAACCGGCAAGTGTACCGGGTCGCATCAAGTAGTAATAACTCACTTAGAGTGAGGTCGATCCCACAGGGATTGATGGATCAAGCAATTTTAGTGGGTGATTAGTTTAGTCAAGCTAACATTGAAGTGAATTGTGTGAAGTTGATCAACAGAAAGTAAATTGCAAGGAATTTAAAAGATGCAGAAAATAAAATTGCAAGTAACTTAAACAACAAGAAAGTAAAATAGCTGAAACTTAAATTGCAAGAAAAGTAAATTGCATCAAAAGTAAAGGGGAGTGGGTGCTGGAAATTAAAGAGAGCAATAGATTAAGCAACTAGAAATTTAAATTGCAGAAAATGTAAATGTGCAGGAAATTAAATCTAGCTCAATGTGAACAAAGATGTGAAAGTGGAGAATGCAGGAAAGGAAATTGCAGAAAAGTAAATGTAGCAGAAGAGGAATGAAACAGAAAGTAAAATGCAGCTCAATTTCAATAGCTAAGGGAAAGTTGAAGATCTCAGGGGTGGAGGAGACTAGAAAACAAGTCTAGATCTCAATCCCTTCCTTGATCTAGGTAGAAAGCAAATTGAAGAAGAAAGAAAGATGAAAGCCGTAGAGAAAAACTTGGATCCAAAACTCAATTCACTGAAATTGTGCAGAAGAATAACAAGAGAAATCTTAGACCAAGAGGGAAACAGAATTCCTTCACTCTCAATCCCAGATTTTAGAAAGAAAAGAAATAAAAGAAAGAGCTCTCTCTACAAAGATGGAATTGATGCCTTTATATAGGCTTTACAAAATGAAAAATGAAAATGAAATTAAAACAAAATGAAAATCCTAATTCTAGCTTGTTCTTGTGCCTTTGAGTCATGTTGAGTGGGCTTTGCTTGCCTTGGATTTGAGGGAGAATGGGTCTTGGATGGCCTTGATTCAATTTGGTGAGGAATGGAATTAAATTGAATTTCGGTTGATTTTGGCCCATATGCTCCCAGGAGGCTGCCCTGCCCTTGTAGAGGGCAGGGCAGAAAATGTTGCTTGCGCCCTTGGTGCGTGCGTGATGCGGGCTTGGAGTGTGAAGATGCTGCCCTGCCCTTGCGGAGGGCAGGGCAGAAAAATCTGGTGCACCAATTTGGTGCTTGTGCGTGCTGCTGGTGCTGCCGAAGCCTTCTTTGGTGCGCCAATCTGGTGTGTGTGTGTGCATCACAAAATGCTGCCCTGCCCTCGCGGAGGGCAGGGCAATGTTTCCAAAAGATGAAGTTCCAAGTTCGAAACTTGGTGGATGCACACGCTACTCCTTTTCCTTGGTTTATTTTTGCTTATTTTTGGCCCTTAAAGATGCCTTTCGTTCCTACCCCAATTGGACGCCAAATATGGATTTCTATATATCGTTGGAAAGCTCTGAATTTCAGCTTTCCAACGCAACTGGAAGCACATCAATCGGACGTCTGTAGCTCAAGTTATAGCCCTTTGAAGTAGGCATGGTCATGCTGTGAGCGCCCAGATTTTAACTTAGCCAAAATTTGCTTCATCCTCACTTTGCTTCATTATGATTCTGCCCTGCCCTTGGCAAGGGCAGGGCAGTGTGCGTGCTGGGTGTTTTCCTCTTTGATTTTGTCATGGGCCACGCTTTTAAAAGCGTGGCCTAAGGCTCCAAAGTGTGCTCCAACTTTAAAGTGTGTCCCAAAGCTCTTTTTTTCTCCTTTTTTGTGCTTCTTTGCTTCTTTTTCTTCTTTTTTTCCTACAAGATTTTTAAAATTAAAAGATCAAGAAAATATATCATTTAAGCACAAAAGCATTCAATATTTAAGCACAAATCATAAATTTCTTGTATGAAAAAGCATAGAAAATGGGTATATGATGACTTGTCATCACAACACCAAACTTAAACCTTGCTTGTCCCCAAGCAAGAAAAGAATCATGCAATAAAGATTGACAACCCAAGGTAAGAAGAATAGCAACTCAATGTTCATGGCAAGCTAGTTTTCTATGCATGCTACAATTACAAAAGAGTTGTAAATGATTGATGCTTCTATCTAGCTCATTTTATGAAATCTTTTTCTTATAATTCTTCCTTGAAACAAGCTTTTGATTTTATTTTATATATATATATTTTTTTTGCTTCTCCTTTTGGGTGCTTTGCCCCATGAGTTGATAACAAAGCTACGACTTCTAAATGCTTTGTTTTCAAGTATTACCACTTGATACATAAGCACCACAAGCATTTAATTAGAGGACTTCATTAAGCTCATTTTTCTTTTTTTTTCTTGACTCTCTAATCATTGATGCTCAGAGCCTTGAGCTTTGAGGGAGTGCTTTTGCACTTGAGCCTAGCCTTGACTTCTAAGTGTTTTGTTTTCAAGCATTTGGCTTGATACATAAACACCACAAGCACTTAGCAAATAAATTGCCATTGGTACTCAGAGCCTTCAGCTTTCTCATTCTTTCCCTTTTTCTTTTCTTTCTTTAATTGTATTTGCTTCTTCAAGGTTTTCATGATTTCAAAAGATTTCACAAAATGTACTAGATGAAAAACTTCAATTAAATAAAATCCAATGCAATTGAGCAACAATCAATCATACTAGCTTTCCAATACTTGTATGCACATGCTAAATTCTTCTTTAATTCCTTGTTTGTTTATGATCATGATGCTTTTTTGCTTTTGGATTCACAAAACTCAAGTTGGTAGTCATAATGTCACAACAACATGTTTCAAATCAAATTCAAGCTATGCTTAGTCATACCACACATGCCTAAAGAGAATATAAAGACAATCATGCAATTTAGAGTGCTGGAAATAAATGAGAGGAAAAGGAACTTTACAACCTTGTAGTCCATCTTCTCTATTGTTGTCATTTTCCTCCCATTCTTCCTTCTTCCCATACCAAACTCAGAATGCTTGTTCATCCTCAAGCAATAATTAGAATAATGGCTATGGGGCTAAAATGGATCATGAATGTCTTACACAATGAAATGTTAGTAGTACATGTGTTTCAAGCAAGCAAAAATTGAGGATAACAATCAAGGCACGGAGAAATAAAAACACTATGATTGCAAACATAAGATGGTGTGCATGATACATTGCATAAAAAATATAAGTGGCACACCAAACTTAGTGTGACACTTTCACTTGGAATTGATGCACGTATCTTGTAATGATTGGAATCAAATTTTGTTGCATAGCAACACCAAACTTAGAATGCAACCATATGTGAATTTATTTGAACTAAAACTAAACGAAAGAAACTGTTATTTGTTGAATACAATCACCAAATGAAGAATCTATCATGAGTAAGGATGTTTGGGTGATGTATTAACAAACACAGTTAATAAAAGAAAGCATTAAAAACAAGGAAATGACTAAAACAATCAAGAAAACTAAAATTGTCTAACTAACTAAAAAAAATAACACTGCAGCGGCATTATGATTATGTAAACAAGTGGTGTTGCTTGAATGAATTGCATAGAAAAATAAGTGGCACACCAAACTTAGAATGTAATCATATGCCAGTTTATTGAAATTTAAACAAACCACAAAAAGAAAACAAAGCAGAGAAGAAATGTTACCTATGGTTGGGTTACCTCCCAACAAGTGCTCTTTTAGTGTCATTAGCTTGACATGTTGTTCTTCACTTTCTTCCTCTTCTTCCAATTGGTTAAGAGGAATGACTTCAAGGGGGGAGAAGTTTCAGCTTTTGTCCCCTTTCTTGGTTTCCTCTCAGCAAGCTTCCTTTTGAATTTGGCTTGATTGAGCTTGCTTTTAGGGACAGGCTTGGTGCTTTTGTTAGTTGCCTTCACTTCTTGGATGTTAAGACATGGTTGCTGTGTGATTTTTGGAGTTTAATCTTCATCAAGAGTTCCTTGCATTTGTGGTTCCATGAGCTTTTCCTCTTTGCACTTCTCTGCTTCACTTGAGTTTGGAATGACTTCCTCACTTTCTTGCTCCTCCACTTCCTCCCTTGCACCCAACATTTGACTTAATAATTCTTTTATGGAGGAGGTTTGTTGTTCTTCCCAAGATTTCTTCATCTCCTCTTCATATTTTTCGATCACAGATTCAAGGGAGGTTTGTGAGGGTTGTGAATGTTCATGTTCCCTTTTCATCTCAAGTGCAGTTTCATTTTCAACCACCTCATTCTTCATTGAAAGATCACTTGATGCAGTAGCCTCCTCATCTTGCTCTTCCACTTTATCCTTCACATCCACCAAGTGGTCTTCATTCTTCTTACTTAGTGGTTCTGAGCGTTTCCCTATGTTCTCTAAATCTCCATTTAATTTTTTGAAGAGAGCTTCTTGCCATTTCCAGGATTGTTCTTGTCTTTCAAAAAATCCTCTAGACTTTTGAAGGAGATCCTCTGAATCACAATTTGAAGAATTGTTGAACTCATCACAGTATGGATTGCTAAGATTTCTTTGATTTTGACTTTCCCAGTCACAATATGAGTAGTTGTTAGACTCATCAAAATCTGGATCATATTGTGTCTCTGGGAAGTGTCCCATATGATTCTCTTGCTCATCTTGTGTCTTTGAAGCAATTCTCCATAAATTGGAGTGCTCATAATCTGTTAATTCTTGGTGATATCCCCAACCACCATTAGAGGTTGGTGATGGTGGGTGATATCCTGAGAAATTTTGTTTGACTGCAAGATGAGTTGAACTCCATTTGTATTTTGCAAAACACAACACCATTGAAAATTGAAATTCATGTCACAGAGACAGAATTTCTTAGTGAGGCAAAAACACAAACACCTTGGTTTCAAGTTAAAACAGAGAATAAAAACAAAAAAAAATGCTTGATCTAGACTTCTCACCCACTTAATCATTGTTGATCTAATCAATCCCCGGCAACGGCGCCAAAAACTTGATGGTGTTTTTGTGGAAAAATGAATTTCCAACACACAAATCCAACCGGCAAGTGTACCGGGTCGCATCAAGTAGTAATAACTCACTTAGAGTGAGGTCGATCCCACAGGGATTGATGGATCAAGCAATTTTAGTGGGTGATTAGTTTAGTCAAGCTAACATTGAAGTGAATTGTGTGAAGTTGATCAACAGAAAGTAAATTGCAAGGAATTTAAAAGATGCAGAAAATAAAATTGCAAGTAACTTAAACAACAAGAAAGTAAAATAGCTGAAACTTAAATTGCAAGAAAAGTAAATTGCATCAAAAGTAAAGGGGAGTGGGTGCTGGAAATTAAAGAGAGCAATAGATTAAGCAACTAGAAATTTAAATTGCAGAAAATGTAAATGTGCAGGAAATTAAATCTAGCTCAATGTGAACAAAGATGTGAAAGTGGAGAATGCAGGAAAGGAAATTGCAGAAAAGTAAATGTAGCAGAAGAGGAATGAAACAGAAAGTAAAATGCAGCTCAATTTCAATAGCTAAGGGAAAGTTGAAGATCTCAGGGGTGGAGGAGACTAGAAAACAAGTCTAGATCTCAATCCCTTCCTTGATCTAGGTAGAAAGCAAATTGAAGAAGAAAGAAAGATGAAAGCCGTAGAGAAAAACTTGGATCCAAAACTCAATTCACTGAAATTGTGCAGAAGAATAACAAGAGAAATCTTAGACCAAGAGGGAAACAGAATTCCTTCACTCTCAATCCCAGATTTTAGACAGAAAAGAAATAAAAGAAAGAGCTCTCTCTACAAAGATGGAATTGATGCCTTTATATAGGCTTTACAAAATGAAAAATGAAAATAAAATTAAAACAAAATGAAAATCCTAATTCTAGCTTGTTCTTGTGCCTTTGAGTCATGTTGAGTGGGCTTTGCTTGCCTTGGATTTGAGGGAGAATGGGTCTTGGATGGCCTTGATTCAATTTGGTGAGGAATGGAATTAAATTGAATTTCGGTTGATTTTGGCCCATATGCTCCCAGGAGGCTGCCCTGCCCTTGTGGAGGGCAGGGCAGAAAATGTTGCTTGCACCCTTGGTGCGTGCGTGATGCGGGCTTGGAGTGTGAAGATGCTGCCCTGCCCTTGCGGAGGGCAGGGCAGAAAAATCTGGTGCACCAATTTGGTGCTTGTGCGTGCTGCTGGTGCTGCCGAAGCCTTCTTTGGTGCGCCAATCTGGTGTGTGTGTGTGCATCACAAAATGCTGCCCTGCCCTCGCGGAGGGCAGGGCAATGTTTCCAAAAGATGAAGTTCCAAGTTCGAAACTTGGTGGATGCACACGCTACTCCTTTTCCTTGGTTTATTTTTGCTTGTTTTTGGCCCTTAAAGATGCCTTTCGTTCCTACCTGAATTGGACGCCAAATATGGATTTCTATATATCGTTGGAAAGCTCTGAATGTCAGCTTTCCAACGCAACTGAAAGCACATCAACCGGACGTCTGTAGCTCAAGTTATAGCCCTTTGAAGTAGGCATGGTCATGCTGTGAGCGCCCAGATTTTAACTTAGCCAAAATTTGCTTCATCCTCACTTTGCTTCATTATGATTCTGCCCTGCCCTTGGCAAGGGCAGGGCAGTGTGCGTGCTGGGTGTTTTCCTCTTTGATTTTGTCATGGGCCACGCTTTTAAAAGCGTGGCCTAAGGCTCCAAAGTGTGCTCCAACTTTAAAGTGTGTCCCAAAGCTCTTTTTTTCTCCTTTTTTGTGCTTCTTTGCTTCTTTTTCTTCTTTTTTTCCTACAAGATTTTTAAAATTAAAAGATCAAGAAAATATATCATTTAAGCACAAAAGCATTCAATATTTAAGCACAAATCATAAATTTCTTGTATGAAAAAGCATAGAAAATGGGTATATGATGACTTGTCATCAGAAATAAACTAACAACTAACAAAGCTCTTGACAAGATATGAGAACTAGAAGTCCTATCCTAGTTATCCTCTTCAATTGTGATAACAAATTGTCCATTGCTCCCACTTAGTTAACCTCTAACTATGGAGGAAAGTCAAGTGGATGAATCAATTTGATTCCTCAAGTCCTAATCAACTCCTAAAGGAAAGACTAGCTTTAGAGGCATTCAAATCAATTAGCAACTTCTAATTATCAACCAACAAAAGAATTAGATAACTCAAGAGTCACTAATTACTCTACCTAGGCCAAGAGGAACAAAACCTACACTAAAATCCAACCAAGCATTTCATCAAACACTTGGAAGGCACAAAAGAAAAGCAAAGCAAATTGACAACAAGAATAGAATCTAACAACATTTATTGAAAGGAATTAACAACAACAATCAAAAGAAACACATTTATTATGAATTACCTTGAATTGAATTGAAAGAAAGTAGAAGGAACAATACTAGATCTACAACAAAATATAAGAACAACATAAAAGAGATTACAATAAAAGAATGGAAGAAGAATGAATGTAACAACAAGGAATTGAGAAGATAGAAGTAGAAGAAGATGAATCTAAATCTAAATCTAAGAACTAAACCTAATCCTAATCCTAATTCTAGAGAGAAGTGAGAGCTTCTCTCTCTAGAAACTAACTCTAACTACTAAACTAAACTAATGGTAACTAACCTGTGTTTCCCTCTTCACTCCTTGGGTTAAATAGCATCAGAAATGAGTTGGATTGGGCCCACAAGGCTTCTAAAATCGCTGGCCACGTGTTGCATTAAGTGGGTCATGTGCCACCATCGGCGCGTCCGCGTACCGTGCGCGTGCGCGCCCCTATGCGTGATGCAACTATGGCAAATCTTATATCGTTTCGAAGCCCCGGATGTTAGCTTTCTAACCCAACTGGAACCGCATCATTTGGGCCTCTGTAGCTCAAGTTATGGTCGTTTAAGTGCGAAGAGGTCGGCTTGACAGCTTTCCGGTTCTTTCATTTCTTCATGAGTTCTCCAACTTTTCATGCTTCTTTCTTCATTCCCTTGATCCAATCTTTGCCTCCTAAACCTTAAATCACTTAACAAACATATCAAGGCATCTAATGGAATCAAGGAGAATTAGATTTAGCTATTTTAAGACCTAAAAAGCATGTTTTCACTCTTAAGCACAATTAAAGGAGAAGTTATAAAACCATGCTATTTCAATGGATAAATGTGGGTAAAAGGTTATAAAATCCCCTAAAATCAATACAAGATAAACCGTCAAAACGGGGTTTGTCAACCTCCCCACACTTAAACCAAGCATGTCCTCATGCTTAAGCCAAGAGAGAAATAAGGGATATGACACTTATTCAAAGCAAAGAAACTATATGCATGCCACTAAATGCAAAATGATTCTACCTACTTGGTTAAAAATAAATCAATCTCCAAGACATACATGCACAAGTAGGGCTTAAGATCATAGAACGATTCATGAGTCCTACCAATTTAAATATCAAAATGAAGTTCAAGTAGACTTGCAAGAAGAACGTTCATAAAAGTCGGGAATCAAAGAATTGAGCATCGAACCCTCACCGGAAGTGTTTGCACTCTAGTCGCTCAAGTGTGTAGGGTCAATTCTCTCAATTCTCCCCTAATCATGTTTTCTAAGATTTGTTTTTCTTCTAACAATCAACAATTATTCAATGCATGCATACAAGTATCATGAGGTCTTTTCTTTAGGTTGTAATGGGGCTAGGGTCAAGGTAGGATCATATATGGCTAGTGGACTTAGGATTTGAATCTTTGATTAACTTAAACTTTCCCACCTAACCTATATAATGACATATACAATTAAGTACTAATCTAACTACCCATTCCTCACTTTTTCACATACTCATGCATTTTCTTTTCATTTCACAACACTTATGCATTGATTCTTATTGAGCTTCACTTTAGGGCATTTTGTCCCCTTTATTACTTTTCTTTTCTTTTTTTTTCTTTTTTTTCTTTCTTTTTTTCTATATTTTTTTTCTTTTCTTTTCTTTTTTTTTCTTTTTCACTTTTATTTCTCTTTTTTTTTTATTTTTCTTTTTTCTTTCAAACTATACACAAGAACATCAATGCATAAGGTCTATACATTTAATCAATACCTGAGTATGTACCCAATTCCCCAATATAAAAATACAAAACACAAACACCCTTTTATCCCAACCAATGTCCCAAAGTTCCCACACTTGAGTGATACTCACACACACTAGCCTAAGCCAATCAAAGATCCAAATTAAGGACATTCATTGTTTTCCGCTTTAAGGCTTGAAATGTGCTAAAATAAGAATAAGTGGGTTAAGCGTAGGCTCAAAGTTGGCTAACAAAGGAAGATAAAAGGTAAGGCCATTTGGGTAAGTGAGCTAACGAAATGATGGCCTCAATCATATAAATGCATGAATACACAAAATAATGGACATAAAGAATCAAACAAATCAAAGATTACAATCATAGAAAGAGAATAATGCACACAAGAAGGAAAAATAAGTGGTTATAAGATGTAACCACACCATTAGGCTCGAATCTCGCAAGCTTGTGTTCTTAGCTCAAAAACCATGTTCCAAAATAAATGCTTTCAAGCAAGTTCCACAAATTTTCTTTTTCAAATTGGTAGGGTGCCCTAAAACAGTTTCTTGGAAAGGAAATCATCACCCTAACCAAGTAGTTCTAATAAGAAAGAAGTGGTAAAAATATGTACAAATTCTAACTAACATGCAACCTATCATGCAATGCAATATCTAATCTAACAAAGAAAATAAAAATTTGGTGTTGAAAAGGAAATTGTTACCCATGGAGATCGGTCAGACGACCTCCCCACACTTGAAGATTGCACCGTCCTCGGTGCATGCAAAGAAGAGCAAGGTGGATGGGTTGCTATAATTGATGAGTTTCTTCAAAGGGTTGTGCGGATGAACTTGTTTGTTGCCCCATTTAGAAGCTTTCTCATTCCTTTCCTTCTTGGTGGCCAACCTAGAAGGAGAGAAAAAGAAAGAAAATTAAGCCTATAACAAAGACATCAAAGCAATTAGAACATAGGCGGGGGCTAATGCCAAATAAGAGTATGGTTCTCTACTACATGGTAGCTACAACATGTGAGTAAGAAAACAATTTAAGCAAAGGGCATATCAACTAATACTTGATGCAAGAGTAAAGTTAAAGCATGGAGAGTATATGGAGCATCAAGATCAAAGAAGGATTGACACAAACAAGATTAGTGATACGCATGAAAGCATTTGATTCTATCCTAATTCAATGATGAAGCGGTACAAGAAAAAAAACAAAGGGTAATGAATTAGGAAGGACTAAAGCACTAATCTTGTGTGTTGACAAATATTACAATTAATGTAACAAGTCATGAAACACCAAAACAAATGCAAGAAATTCTCAACAATTGAGTGAAAGATGCAACACCATTATTAAAATGACTAAAAAAAACGAAAACATGCTACAAAAACTAAATGAAAATGGGAAGAGTAGAAGTATGCGAATGTGATAAGCAAAAGAAAATGGAAGGGGAGAAAAAAAACTCTTTTTTTTTTTACCGACGCGTGCGCGTCATGCGTGCTTACGCGTCGATGTGCATATTGGTTGAAGGACGCGTACGCGCCAGGTGCGCGCACGCGTGCATCGAGTTAGGCCGGAGGCATAATGTCGGCCCAAGTCTAGCACAACTCTCGGGTAAAAGTACCGAGAGTGCAGATTGTACAATCGACGCGCGCGCGCACAGTGTGCGTGCGCGTGCATGCCAATTTAAGATCATGTGCGCGTACGCGCCAAGTGCGCGCACGCGTGCATAGACTTATGCCTTAGGCCCAATGTTCGCACAGTGCAGGCCTAACTCTCGGATTTTTGGCTGGAGTCGAATTTTTTTTTTTGCATCCACGCGTACGCGTGCAGTGCGCGTCCGCGTGGGTGGTCGAAAAATGCTCAGGTGCGCGTACGCGTTAGGTGCGCGCACGCGTGGATGGTGTTCTGTTTTTCAAAAAAATATTTTTCTAAGTTCTTACACCAATCCAAGCCTTTCAATCCTCCAAACAGCTACCAAAACACCCTAAAACCTTATTTATCATATTATACTTCTAACTAAACTTAACAAACCAATAAAAACATGAACTTAAACTAATTCTACCAATATGTATAAAGAAAGAAAATGAAAAGATGTTACCATGGTGGGGTGTCTCCCACCTAGCACTTTTATTTATTGTCCTTAAGTTGGACTTATGGGGAGCTTCTTATCAAGGTGGCTTGTGCTTGTATTCATCTTGGAACTTCCACCAATGCTTGAATCTCCAATAAGCTCCATTCTTCAATTTCAATATCTTCAAGCTTTGATGGAGTTCTCCACAAACCATGAGCTCCCAAATTTGATTTTCATTGTGCGATCCGGGATCCCACACTTTGTTTTGACACCCGTCCTTAGATTGATCGTCATTATTCCATCCGGGTGGTATGGCCTTAGAATTCTCAAAGAAGCTTCCAAACAACTTCCTAGACCCATGCCATTTGGTTTCACACCAACCATTGCTCTTGAATTTTAAGCTTACAACCGTCATGAGCTTAGAATGATATTTCCAACCACTACACAACTCTTTCCTACTCTTAACTCCACAAAGAGCTCTAAGTTGACCATCATTTTCAATTAAACCATATTCAAGTGAGAAAGTAAAGCTTAGGGATAAGAATTTTACCCACTTGAATGTTGTGTTGGATGGTGACTTGGGAAGGGAGACCTCCCCACACTTAGACAATGCAAGGTCTACTTCCTTGTGCTCTTCTTTAGTTGTTTCCACCTCTTCACAAGCTTCTTCAATTTCAATCTTTTCCCCTTTTTCACTTGGCTTGGTGTTGTCTTCAAGAACTTCATCTTGACCAATGGGAGGTGAGTCAATTTTGGATAGGAATTCATTGATGAATGAATCCATCTCTTGATCAACCTCTTCATATTCTTCAATTTCGATATACACCATGCCAACTTTTTCCTCTTGGTAGCTCTCTTTTGATTCACTCTCTTCTTCATTGTTCACCAAGGGTATGGGAGGTTGTGCACACTCTTCTATAATTTCAACTCCATGTCCAATGGGAGAGGATTCCATTGTAGAGAGAAATTCATCCATGATTGAATCCATCTCTTGATAAGTCTCTTCCAAGTCTCCAACGATGATATGCCTTGGAGGTTGCGCACCCTCCTCAACATCAATATCAAGCTTCTTGGAAGAGTTCTCCATGATGCTACATTCCCATGGACTTTCAACATCTCCTAAATCTTCAACCACTTCTTCCCTTTCTTCAATGATCATAGGCTCCTCCAATTGTTCCAATACAAAATTTGACTCCTCCTTCTTCACCGGATTTTCTAATTTCTCCTTCATGCTTTGCTCTTCTTTTGACTTTGCACATGGGGTCACGGAAGTACCTTGAGTGTTCAAGCATTGGTAGGCTAAGGTGGACACTACCTTGGTCAAGTTGGTCACAAACTCAAGTGTATCCCGCTTCATGGCTTCTTGTCCTTGAAGTAACAAAGTGAGAGGATCGTCTATTGGGGCTTGTGGTGGGTAGGAAGGTTCATTATTTTGGAGAGAGGGTTCATAATAGGAAGGTGGTTCTTAGGAGTAATCTTGATAGGGTTGTGGTGGTTCTAAGGGTTCTTGCTCATAATGGTCATAAGAGTATGGTATGGAGGTTTGGTCATATGATGGATATGGATCATAGGGCGGTGTTTGGTATGGAAAGGCTTGTGAGAATGGTTGAGGTTCATGTTGAGGATGAGATTCATAGGCATATGATGGTGGTTGTTGAGTGTCACAAAAAGAGTCATCATAGCCGTTAAATTGACATGCATTAGGATGGGAATTATACCTATAAGTATCCGGAGGTTGTTGCCAATAGGAGTGATCAATTCCTTGAGGCTCCTCCCATCTTTGATGGTTCCATCCATGGTACATGTTGCCATTAAAGTCCACATTTCCTACAACACAATTAGAGCCAAACTCATAGCCAAAGTGAGAATTCATTATGGAAAAACAAAATAAAACTAACAAAATCTAGTAAACAAGCAAAAGACAAACTATTTACACTATTCACATATGTACAATAACCAATAACATAACACCATTGCAAATCCCCGGCAACGGCGCCATTTTGACGATTTGGATTCTTGACGGTTTAGAATTTCACAAATAAAATCTCGTTGTAAAGTATAGTTTCTAAACCAACAATAATCCTTTCGTACAAAAAGTTGTTTGTCACTAGTACAAACCCCTAAAATTTATAAACCGAAGTATTTAGACCTCGGGTCGTTCTCCCTAGGAATTACAATAAAGTGTTTTGTTATTGGTTGTGAGTTATATTTGGGGTTTTAGAGGAGAAACATGAATAGTAAATGGTAAGAAAACTTTATTAACAAAATGGTCTTGGCAAGATTTGGTTGTCAAGGGTCTTCATCATTATCACTAGCCACAAGTATGGTAGTTGCAAGGATTAATCCCACTTAGTCATCCTTAAATCAATTAACAAAGGAAAGTCAAGTGAGTTATATCAATCCTAGTCCATAAGTCCTAGCTTTCCACTAATTGGATTAATGAAGGCTAGAGTTAACGGCTATCAACTAGCAATCAATTGGACACTAGTGACTCAAGAAATCCTAAGTTACCTTCTCAAGCCAAGAACATAAAATCCTACTCTAACATCCTCTCAAGCATTTCATCAAACACTTGGAGGGTAATGAAAGAAAGCATTTTTATTTGTAAGAATAAAAGGAATCAACAACCAACAATTACAAAGAATTAACAAAACAACAATCAACAACATCACAATCACATGAATTATCTCAAATTGCATTATTAAAAGAAAACAAAAGAACAAGAGTATCTCAATTACAAAACCTAGAAACAAAATAAGAGAAATTACAACAAGAGGATAGGGATAGAAAGAAGAACCAAAGTGTAGCAATCACCACTTGAAGGTAGAAGTAGAAGGAGACTTGAATTAAACCTAGAATTATGAGATCCTAGTCTAACCCTAATTCCTAATCCTAGAGAGAAGTGAGAGCTTCTCTCTCTAGAACTCTAAAAAACTAAAACTATCTAACTAATGATCTCCAAATTAGTCTATGGGTGTGAATGTGTATGTGTATGTCAATCCCCTTCAATCCTTGGCTCTTATATGCATTTTGGCGCCAAAGTTGGTTGCTGAAACCTTCCAAAATCGCCAGGCACGTGTCGCATTAGTGAGGTCATATGCCATCATCGGCGCGTGCGTGCATGGTACGCATGCGCGTCCTTGGCCTGTCTCGCAATGTGCGCGCGAGCACCTTGTGCGCGTGCGCGTGCATGGCTGACTTTGCTTCTTTGGCTTTTTATGCTTCTCTCCACTTGTATGCTTCCTTCCTTGCTTCCTTTGATCCATGCCTAGCCTATTTCATCCTGAGATTACTAACAAACATATCAAGGCATCTTATGGAATCAAAGAGGAATTAGAATTCATCAAAATAAGGCTTAAAAAGCATGTTTTTACACTTAAGCACAAATACGGGAGAGATAACAAAATCATGCTAATTCCTAGGCTAAATGTGACAAAAGGTTATCAAAATGCTCTAAATTCAATACAAGACAAAAATTGTATAGAATTTCACAAGTGAAATCTCGTTGAAGTATAGTCTCTAAACCAACAATAATCCTCTCATACAAAAATTTGTTTGTCACAAGTACAAACCCCTAAAATCTATAAACCGAAGTATTTAAACCTCGGGTCGTTCTCCCTAGGATTTACAATAAAGTGTCTTGTTATTGGTTGTGAGTTATTTTGGGGTTTTTGAGATTATAGACAAGAATTATAAAATGGCAAAGGAAATTGATGGTGTTTTTGTGGAAAAATAAATTTCCAACACACAAATCCAACCGGCAAGTGTACCGGGTCGCATCAAGTAGTAATAACTCACTTAGAGTGAGGTCGATCCCACAGGGATTGATGGATCAAGCAATTTTAGTGGGTGATTAGTTTAGTCAAGCTAACATTGAAGTGAATTGTGTGAAGTTGATCAACAGAAAGTAAATTGCAAGGAATTTAAAAGATGCAGAAAATAAAATTGCAAGTAACTTAAACAACAAGAAAGTAAAATAGCTGAAACTTAAATTGCAAGAAAAGTAAATTGCATCAAAAGTAAAGGGGAGTGGGTGCTGGAAATTAAAGAGAGTAATAGATTAAGCAACTAGAAATTTAAATTGCAGAAAATGTAAATGTGCAGGAAATTAAATCTAGCTCAATGTGAACAAAGATGTGAAAGTGGAGAATGCAGGAAAGGAAATTGCAGAAAAGTAAATGTAGCAGAAGAGGAATGAAACAGAAAGTAAAATGCAGCTCAATTTCAATAGCTAAGGGAAAGTTGAAGATCTCAGGGGTGGAGGAGACTAGAAAACAAGTCTAGATCTCAATCCCTTCCTTGATCTAGGTAGAAAGCAAATTGAAGAAGAAAGAAAGATGAAAGCCGTAGAGAAAAACTTGGATCCAAAACTCAATTCACTGAAATTGTGCAGAAGAATAACAAGAGAAATCTTAGACCAAGAGGGAAACAGAATTCCTTCACTCTCAATCCCAGATTTTAGAAAGAAAAGAAATAAAAGAAAGAGCTCTCTCTACAAAGATGGAATTGATGCCTTTATATAGGCTTTACAAAATGAAAAATGAAAATGAAATTAAAACAAAATGAAAATCCTAATTCTAGCTTGTTCTTGTGCCTTTGAGTCATGTTGAGTGGGCTTTGCTTGCCTTGGATTTGAGGGAGAATGGGTCTTGGATGGCCTTGATTCAATTTGGTGAGGAATGGAATTAAATTGAATTTCGGTTGATTTTGGCCCATATGCTCCCAGGAGGCTGCCCTGCCCTTGTGGAGGGCAGGGCAGAAAATGTTGCTTGCGCCCTTGGTGCGTGCGTGATGCGGGCTTGGAGTGTGAAGATGCTGCCCTGCCCTTGCGGAGGGCAGGGCAGAAAAATCTGGTGCACCAATTTGGTGCTTGTGCGTGCTGCTGGTGCTGCCGAAGCCTTCTTTGGTGCGCCAATCTGGTGTGTGTTTGTGCATCACAAAATGCTGCCCTGCCCTCGCGGAGGGCAGGGCAATGTTTCCAAAAGATGAAGTTCCAAGTTCGAAACTTGGTGGATGCACACGCTACTCCTTTTCCTTGGTTTATTTTTGCTTATTTTTGGCCCTTAAAGATGCCTTTCGTTCCTGCCTCAATTGGACGCCAAATATGGATTTCTATATATCGTTGGAAAGCTCTGAATGTCAGCTTTCCAACGCAACTGGAAGCACATCAATCGGACGTCTGTAGCTCAAGTTATAGCCCTTTGAAGTAGGCATGGTCATGCTGTGAGCGCCCAGATTTTAACTTAGCCAAAATTTGCTTCATCCTCACTTTGCTTCATTATGATTCTGCCCTGCCCTTGGCAAGGGCAGGGCAGTGTGCGTGCTGGGTGTTTTCCTCTTTGATTTTGTCATGGGCCACGCTTTTAAAAGCGTGGCCTAAGGCTCCAAAGTGTGCTCCAACTTTAAAGTGTGTCCCAAAGCTCTTTTTTTCTCCTTTTTTGTGCTTCTTTGCTTCTTTTTCTTCTTTTTTTCCTACAAGATTTTTAAAATTAAAAGATCAAGAAAATATATCATTTAAGCACAAAAGCATTCAATATTTAAGCACAAATCATAAATTTCTTGTATGAAAAAGCATAGAAAATGGGTATATGATGACTTGTCATCACAACACCAAACTTAAACCTTGCTTGTCCCCAAGCAAGAAAAGAATCATGCAATAAAGATTGACAACCCAAGGTAAGAAGAATAGCAACTCAATGTTCATGGCAAGCTAGTTTTCTATGCATGCTACAATTACAAAAGAGTTGTAAATGATTGATGCTTCTATCTAGCTCATTTTATGAAATCTTTTTCTTATAATTCTTCCTTGAAACAAGCTTTTGATTTTATTTTATATATATATATTTTTTTTGCTTCTCCTTTTGGGTGCTTTGCCCCATGAGTTGATAACAAAGCTACGACTTCTAAATGCTTTGTTTTCAAGTATTACCACTTGATACATAAGCACCACAAGCATTTAATTAGAGGACTTCATTAAGCTCATTTTTCTTTTTTTTCTTGACTCTCTAATCATTGATGCTCAGAGCCTTGAGCTTTGAGGGAGTGCTTTTGCACTTGAGCCTAGCCTTGACTTCTAAGTGTTTTGTTTTCAAGCATTTGGCTTGATACATAAACACCACAAGCACTTAGCAAATAAATTGCCATTGGTACTCAGAGCCTTCAGCTTTCTCATTCTTTCCCTTTTTCTTTTCTTGCTTTAATTGTATTTGCTTCTTCAAGGTTTTCATGATTTCAAAAGATTTCACAAAATGTACTAGATGAAAAACTTCAATTAAATAAAATCCAATGCAATTGAGCAACAATCAATCATACTAGCTTTCCAATACTTGTATGCACATGCTAAATTCTTCTTTAATTCCTTGTTTGTTTATGATCATGATGCTTTTTTGCTTTTGGATTCACAAAACTCAAGTTGGTAGTCATAATGTCACAACAACATGTTTCAAATCAAATTCAAGCTATGCTTAGTCATACCACACATGCCTAAAGAGAATATAAAGACAATCATGCAATTTAGAGTGCTGGAAATAAATGAGAGGAAAAGGAACTTTACAACCTTGTAGTCCATCTTCTCTATTGTTGTCATTTTCCTCCCATTCTTCCTTCTTCCCATACCAAACTCAGAATGCTTGTTCATCCTCAAGCAATAATTAGAATAATGGCTATGGGGCTAAAATGGATCATGAATGTCTTACACAATGAAATGTTAGTAGTACATGTGTTTCAAGCAAGCAAAAATTGAGGATAACAATCAAGGCACGGAGAAACAAAAACACTATGATTGCAAACATAAGATGGTGTGCATGATACATTGCATAAAAAATATAAGTGGCACACCAAACTTAGTGTGACACTTTCACTTGGAATTGATGCACGTATCTTGTAATGATTGGAATCAAATTTTGTTGCATAGCAACACCAAACTTAGAATGCAACCATATGTGAATTTATTTGAACTAAAACTAAACGAAAGAAACTGTTATTTGTTGAATACAATCACCAAGTGAAGAATCTATCATGAGTAAGGATGTTTGGGTGATGTATTAACAAACACAGTTAATAAAAGAAAGCATTAAAAACAAGGAAATGACTAAAACAATCAAGAAAACTAAAATTGTCTAACTAACTAAAAAAAAGAACACTGCAGCGGCATTATGATTATGTAAACAAGTGGTGTTGCTTGAATGAATTGCATAGAAAAATAAGTGGCACACCAAACTTAGAATGTAATCATATGCCAGTTTATTGAAATTTAAACAAACCACAAAAAGAAAACAAAGCAGAGAAGAAATGTTACCTATGGTTGGGTTACCTCCCAACAAGTGCTCTTTTAGTGTCATTAGCTTGACATGTTGTTCTTCACTTTCTTCCTCTTCTTCCAATTGGTTAAGAGGAATGACTTCAAGGGGGGAGAAGTTTCAGCTTTTGTCCCCTTTCTTGGTTTCCTCTCAGCAAGCTTCCTTTTGAATTTGGCTTGATTGAGCTTGCTTTTAGGGACAGGCTTGGTGCTTTTGTTAGTTGCCTTCACTTCTTGGATGTTAAGACATGGTTGCTGTGTGATTTTTGGAGTTTGATCTTCATCAAGAGTTCCTTGCATTTGTGGTTCCATGAGCTTTTCCTCTTTGCACTTCTCTGCTTCACTTGAGTTTGGAATGACTTCCTCACTTTCTTGCTCCTCCACTTCCTCCCTTGCACCCAACATTTGACTTAATAATTCTTTTATGGAGGAGGTTTGTTGTTCTTCCCAAGATTTCTTCATCTCCTCTTCATATTTTTCGATCACAGATTCAAGGGAGGTTTGTGAGGGTTGTGAATGTTCATGTTCCCTTTTCATCTCAAGTGCAGTTTCATTTTCAACCACCTCATTCTTCATTGAAAGATCACTTGATGCAGTAGCCTCCTCATCTTGCTCTTCCACTTTATCCTTCACATCCACCAAGTGGTCTTCATTCTTCTTACTTAGTGGTTCTGAGCGTTTCCCTATGTTCTCTAAATCTCCATTTAATTTTTTGAAGAGAGCTTCTTGCCATTTCCAGGATTGTTCTTGTCTTTCAAAAAATCCTCTAGACTTTTGAAGGAGATCCTCTGAATCACAATTTGAAGAATTGTTGAACTCATCACAGTATGGATTGCTAAGATTTCTTTGATTTTGACTTTCCCAGTCACAATATGAGTAGTTATTAGACTCATCAAAATCTGGATCATATTGTGTCTCTGGGAAGTGTCCCATATGATTCTCTTGCTCATCTTGTGTCTTTGAAGCAATTCTCCATGGATTGGAGTGCTCATAATCTGTTAATTCTTGGTGATATCCCCAACCACCATTAGAGGTTGGTGATGGTGGGTGATATCCTGAAAAATTTTGTTTGACTGCAAGATGAGTTGAACTCCATTTGTATTTTGCAAAACACAACACCATTGAAAATTGAAATTCATGTCACAGAGACAGAATTTCTTAGTGAGGCAAAAACACAAACACCTTGGTTTCAAGTTAAAACAGAGAATAAAAACAAAAAAAAATGCTTGATCTAGACTTCTCACCCACTTAATCATTGTTGATCTAATCAATCCCCGGCAACGGCGCCAAAAACTTGATGGTGTTTTTGTGGAAAAATGAATTTCCAACACACAAATCCAACCGGCAAGTGTACCGGGTCGCATCAAGTAGTAATAACTCACTTAGAGTGAGGTCGATCCCACAGGGATTGATGGATCAAGCAATTTTAGTGGGTGATTAGTTTAGTCAAGCTAACATTGAAGTGAATTGTGTGAAGTTGATCAACAGAAAGTAAATTGCAAGGAATTTAAAAGATGCAGAAAATAAAATTGCAAGTAACTTAAACAACAAGAAAGTAAAATAGCTGAAACTTAAATTGCAAGAAAAGTAAATTGCATCAAAAGTAAAGGGGAATGGGTGCTGGAAATTAAAGAGAGCAATAGATTAAGCAACTAGAAATTTAAATTGCAGAAAATGTAAATGTGCAGGAAATTAAATCTAGCTCAATGTGAACAAAGATGTGAAAGTGGAGAATGCAGGAAAGGAAATTGCAGAAAAGTAAATGTAGCAGAAGAGGAATGAAACAGAAAGTAAAATGCAGCTCAATTTCAATAGCTAAGGGAAAGTTGAAGATCTCAGGGGTGGAGGAGACTAGAAAACAAGTCTAGATCTCAATCCCTTCCTTGATCTAGGTAGAAAGCAAATTGAAGAAGAAAGAAAGATGAAAGCCGTAGAGAAAAACTTGGATCCAAAACTCAATTCACTGAAATTGTGCAGAAGAATAACAAGAGAAATCTTAGACCAAGAGGGAAACAGAATTTCTTCACTCTCAATCCCAGATTTTAGAAAGAAAAGAAATAAAAGAAAGAGCTCTCTCTACAAAGATGGAATTGATGCCTTTATATAGGCTTTACAAAATGAAAAATGAAAATGAAATTAAAACAAAATGAAAATCCTAATTCTAGCTTGTTCTTGTGCCTTTGAGTCATGTTGAGTGGGCTTTGCTTGCCTTGGATTTGAGGGAGAATGGGTCTTGGATGGCCTTGATTCAATTTGGTGAGGAATGGAATTAAATTGAATTTCAGTTGATTTTGGCCCATATGCTCCCAGGAGGCTGCCCTGCCCTTGTGGAGGGCAGGGCAGAAAATGTTGCTTGCGCCCTTGGTGCGTGCGTGATGCGGGCTTGGAGTGTGAAGATGCTGCCCTGCCCTTGCGGAGGGCAGGGCAGAAAAATCTGGTGCACCAATTTGGTGCTTGTGCGTGCTGCTGGTGCTGCCGAAGCCTTCTTTGGTGCGCCAATCTGGTGTGTGTGTGTGCATCACAAAATGCTGCCCTGCCCTCGCGGAGGGCAGGGCAATGTTTCAAAAAGATGAAGTTCCAAGTTCGAAACTTGGTGGATGCACACGCTACTCCTTTTCCTTGGTTTATTTTTGCTTATTTTTTGCCCTTAAAGATGCCTTTCGTTCCTACCTCAATTGGACGCCAAATATGGATTTCTATATATCGTTGGAAAGCTCTGAATGTCAGCTTTCCAACGCAACTGGAAGCACATCAATCGGACGTCTGTAGCTCAAGTTATAGCCCTTTGAAGTAGGCATGGTCATGTTGTGAGCGCCCAGATTTTAACTTAGCCAAAATTTGCTTCATCCTCACTTTGCTTCATTATGATTCTGCCCTGCCCTTGGCAAGGGCAGGGCAGTGTGCGTGCTGGGTGTTTTCCTCTTTGATTTTGTCATGGGCCACGCTTTTAAAAGCGTGGCCTAAGGCTCCAAAGTGTGCTCCAACTTTAAAGTGTGTCCCAAAGCTCTTTTTTTCTCCTTTTTTGTGCTTCTTTGCTTCTTTTTCTTCTTTTTTTCCTACAAGATTTTTAAAATTAAAAGATCAAGAAAATATATCATTTAAGCACAAAAGCATTCAATATTTAAGCACAAATCATAAATTTCTTGTATGAAAAAGCATAGAAAATGGGTATATGATGACTTGTCATCAGAAATAAACTAACAACTAACAAAGCTCTTGACAAGATATGAGAACTAGAAGTCCTATCCTAGTTATCCTCTTCAATTGTGATAACAAATTGTCCATTGCTCCCACTTAGTTAACCTCTAACTATGGAGGAAAGTCAAGTGGATGAATCAATTTGATTCCTCAAGTCCTAATCAACTCCTAAAGGAAAGACTAGCTTTAGAGGCATTCAAATCAATTAGCAACTTCTAATTATCAACCAACAAAAGAATTAGATAACTCAAGAGTCACTAATTACTCTACCTAGGCCAAGAGGAACAAAACCTACACTAAAATCCAACCAAGCATTTCATCAAACACTTGGAAGGCACAAAAGAAAAGCAAAGCAAATTGACAACAAGAATAGAATCTAACAACATTTATTGAAAGGAATTAACAACAACAATCAAAAGAAACACATTTATTATGAATTACCTTGAATTGAATTGAAAGAAAGTAGAAGGAACAATACTAGATCTACAACAAAATATAAGAACAACATAAAAGAGATTACAATAAAAGAATGGAAGAAGAATGAATGTAACAACAAGGAATTGAGAAGATAGAAGTAGAAGAAGATGAATCTAAATCTAAATCTAAGAACTAAACCTAATCCTAATCCTAATTCTAGAGAGAAGTGAGAGCTTCTCTCTCTAGAAACTAACTCTAACTACTAAACTAAACTAATGGTAACTAACCTGTGTTTCCCTCTTCACTCCTTGGGTTAAATAGCATCAGAAATGAGTTGGATTGGGCCCACAAGGCTTCTAAAATCGCTGGCCACGTGTTGCATTAAGTGGGTCATGTGCCACCATCGGCGCGTTCGCGTACCGTGCGCATGCGCGCCCCTATGCGTGATGCAACTATGACAAATCTTATATCGTTTCGAAGCCCCGGATGTTAGCTTTCTAACCCAACTGGAACCGCATCATTTGGACCTCTGTAGCTCAAGTTATGGTCATTTAAGTGCGAAGAGGTCGGCTTGACAGCTTTCCGGTTCTTTCATTTCTTCATGAGTTCTCCAACTTTTCATGCTTCTTTCTTCATTCCCTTGATCCAATCTTTGCCTCCTAAACCTTAAATCACTTAACAAACATATCAAGGCATCTAATGGAATCAAGGAGAATTAGATTTAGCTATTTTAAGACCTAAAAAGCATGTTTTCACTCTTAAGCACAATTAAAGGAGAAGTTATAAAACCATGCTATTTCAATGTATAAATGTGGGTAAAAGGTTATAAAATCCCCTAAAATCAATACAAGATAAACCGTCAAAACGGGGTTTGTCAGCTGTCTCCCCATCGGGAGTTCTCCTCCATATTAATATATTTTTTCGCCCTTTCTTGAACCTCGTTTAGAGATGTTGGGTACTTCTTGGATATTGATTTTTTGAAAGGTCCTTCTCTTTGGTCATTGATGAGTCCCATGATGGCTGCTTCTGTGGGTAGGCTTTGTATGTCCAGGCATGCTTTATTGAATCTTTCCATGTAGTTGCGAAGGCTCTCCCGATCTTCTTGCTTGATCCATAATAAGCTCGGGGTGTGTTTGGCTTTATCTCTCTGGATAGAGAATCTAGCAAGGAATTTCTTGGCTAAGTCGTCAAAGCTTGTGATGGATCTAGGAGGCAAACTGTCAAACCACTTAATTACTATCTTTGTTAGAGTAGTTGGAAAGGCTTTGCAATGAATGGCGTCCGAGGCGTTGGTGAGATATATTCTGCTTCTGAAGTTGCTGAGATGATGGCTTGGATCGGAGGTACCGTCGTACGGAGTCATGTCGGGAGCTTTAAAATCCTTTGGGACCTTAGCTTTCATGATTTCTTTGGTGAAGGGGTATTGATCTTTGTGGGAGTTGTCATTGTGAACGGGTTGGATGGTTTTGGTTTTTAGGTTGTCTTCGAGTTTTAGGAGCTTGTCCTCTAACTCTCGTCGTCGCTTAGTTTCTCTTCGAAGGTTCCTCTCGGCTTTCCGTTGATGCTCGGCTTCTTTTTTGAGTTGTTGGAGACGATTTTGTTGAGCTTGCAGTGCCTCCATGATTTGTGTACTTGGTGAATTGTTGTCTTTATTTGGTTGAGATGCGTCTTTTGGTGTAGCATCCGTGTTCTTATGCGGCGTCCTATTTTCTAGATCAGAATCGTGGTCGTTGTCCATGTTGTCCGCCATGGTAATGGGATGACTTCTAGGATCCCCCGCAACGGTGCCAATGTTCTGAGGGTTACCTGAAACTTTAGGTCGATCTCGGATGAGATTTGCTGTACTAGTCGAAAATGCCCTGTCTGACTTGTTGGATCTGGTGGCCAGAGCTGTTGCGTGTCTGACTTTTTGGTTCTGGTGGCCAGAGATGTTGTGTCTGACCTGTTGGACTTGGCAGTGCTGCTGATCCTTCATCATCAGAGGGTGGTGGTACCTGCAAGAGACTCTAATGCTTAAGTTAGCACGTGCTTTAGGTAGGTTTTTTGTAGAATCAGAGTATGAGTTATACCTGGGTGCTCCAGTGTATTTATAATAGTGTGGAGTGACCATTCTGGAGATAAGATAGTTATCTTATCTTATCTTTGAGTGAAGTCATCTTATCTTTAAGGGGAACTGCCTTTATCTTTCTTGGCTTTGGCTGCCTTTAGATTGGGCTGTGTTCCTTCGTTTTGGACCTGCTTTGGGCTCATCTGGCAATTTGGCCGACCTCTTTTAGAAGAGGTCGGTAATGGGCCAACCTTCTAAGAGGTCAGTCATGGGCCAACCTTCTAAGAGGTCGGCCAACCCGGTCCATTATAGCTCAAACCGATGCATGAACATTGATGAAAACAAAAATTACTCAAATTGTGGATGGGAGGATCAAAACCAAACAGCATTCAATAGTCCATACTCCACCTATCCAGAGCCATCATCACTCGAGAATACCTTCAATTCTTTATGCAAAATTACCCAACCTCACCTCTCAGTTTCTCACTTGAAAATTCTTCATCACTTGACTTTTCTTCAACACAAAATTCTTTCCAAAATTCATACAACCCATTTCACCAACCACAAAATACATTTGATTACCCACACAATTCATTCCATATCCCTCAACAACACTTCACCAAAACATCCACAAGTCCACAAAATCCACCCCAACCTTCTCCACTCTTGCTACAAGTAGAACAATGCCTCCAAAGTTCCTTAGAAACTCATGAGAGAATTAGAAAACACTTGGAAAATTAAGAACAATACTGGAAGGAATGAGAAAGCCTTTTTAAGAAGATGGATGGACACTTAGACCTAAGCAAGGGGGAGGGAGATCAATTTGTGAGTAAGGAAGTGGAAGAAGGAGCTCCTATATCAAGTGAAATTTCAATGAAGAATGAAGTGGTAGAGGCATGTGAGTCTAGGGTTTCATATCCACAGAGGCTAATTGAGGTGATAGAAGACCATGAGGACTCACTCCTAAAGGACTTAATGGAATATCATGTAGAAGAAGGGGAAGAAGCCAAACAATGAAGTTCACACTCAATTGAAGTAGAGACCTACATGGATGAAGGGCTCATTGAACCACAAATTCAAGAGGCTCTTGATGAAGAGAACACTCCAACAATCGCACAATTACCAAGTCTTGGAATCAAAGAAGTGAAGGCAAATGACAAGAGCACCAAAGAGAGGATTGTAACCAAGCTATAAAGGACAACATTCATGAAGAAAAATAGGTCAACTGCAAACAATCCAACCCCTAAACCACCAGCAAGCAAATTTAATCAAGCAAATAACCAAAGGAAGCTTGCTGGGAAGAAGCTAAGAAAAGGGGCATTGACTAGCTCTTCCTTCTACCAGAGGTCATTTCTCTTAACCAACTGGAAGAAGAGGAAGAAAGTTGAGCACAACATGTCAAGCTAATGACATTAAAAGAGCGCTTGTTGGGAGACAACCCAACTATAGGTAACATTTCCTTTCTTTGCTTTGTTTAGTTTCAATAATTTGGCATATGATTGTATTCTAAGTTTGGTGTTACCTTGCAACAAATTGATTTTCAATCTTCACTGGGTGTATCATTCTAAAGAGAAAGTGTCACACTAAGTTTGGTGTGTCACTTATTTTTCTATGCAATATACCCAGCAATACCACTTGTTTGTACAATTATAATGCCTTTGCTTTGAAGTTCTCTGTTCTGTTTTTCTTTATCTTTTTTTAGTCATCTCTTTATTTTTAATACTTTCTTTTATTATCTCCAACTGTCTGTGTTAATGCCTCACCAAGAAATCCTTACTCGTGACATTTGTTTCTCTTGGTGAATGTGTTATTAACATATGATAGTTTCTTTTACTTAGTTTTAGTTCAAATAAATTGACATGTGATTGCATTCTAAGTTTGGTGTTGCTATGCAACAAAATTTATTTCCAATCTTTACTGGATACTTGCATCAATTCCAAGTGAAAGTGACACACTAAGTTTGGTGTGCCACTTATCTTTCATGTAATGTATCATGCACACCCTCTTATCTTTGCAATCACATCGTCTCTGTTTCCTGTGCCTTCATTGTTATTTTTCATTTTGCTTGCTTAAACACATGTGCTACTGACATTTCATTGTGTAAGACACTCATAATCCATCAAAGACCCCATCACCACTGTTTTAATTTTTGCTTGAGGATAAGCAAGCATTCTAAGTTTGGTATGGGAAGGGGAAGAATAAGAGAAAAAGGACAACAACAATGAAGATGAACTACAAGGTGGTAACGTTCCTTTTTCTTCTTATATCTTACCAGCACTTTAAATTGCATGATTGTCTTTTATTCCTTTTTATGCATGTGTGGCTTCTCCTTGTGAATAAAGCATAACCTGAACTTTGAATTGTAACATGTTGCTATGACATTATGACTACCATCTTGAATTTTGTAAGTCAAAGTAATTAAGGAATCATGATCATGAACAAACAAGGTCATTAAAGAAGAACTCAGCATGGGCATATAAGTATTGGAAGGCTAGCATGATTAATTGTTATTGCTCAATTGCTTTTGAATTTGTTTGATTAGGGTTTTCATCTAGGACATTTTATGAAATTTTTTAAATCATGAAAATCTTGAAGAAGCAATTGCAAATTAAGTCAAGAAAAGCAAAAAGGAAAGAATGATAAAGCTGAAGGGTCTGAGTACCAATGACAAGTCAATTGTTAAGTACTTGTGGTGTTTATGTATCAGGCAAAAAGATTGAAAACAAAACACTTAGAGTCAAGGCTAGGCTCAAGTGCTAAAGCACTCCCTCAAAGCTCAAGGCTCTGAGCATCAATGATTAGAGAGTAAAGAAAAGAAACAAATTAGCTTAAAGAAAGTCCTCTAATCAAATGATTGTGGTGCTTATGTATCAAGTGGTAATACTTGAAAACAAAGCATTTAGAGTCATAGCTTTGCTATCAACTCATGGGGCAAAGCACCAAAAAGGAGAAGCTAATAAGAGAATGAAAAGCTTGTTTCAAGGAAGAAACATAAGGAAAAGATTTCATAAAATGAGTTAGATAGAAGCATCAATCATTTACATTTCTTTTGTGATTGTAGCATGCATAGAAAACTAGCCAACCATGAACATCAACTTGCATTTTTTCTCACCTTGGTTTGTCAAAACTTACTGCATGATTCTTTTCTTGCTCGGGGACAAGCAAGGTTTAAGTTTGGTGTTGTGATGACTTGTTATCATGTCATGTTTTTCTATGCTTTTTCACATAAGAAATTAATGGTTAATGCTTAATTGTTGAGTGTTTTTGTGCTTAAATAATATATTTCTTTAATCTTTTGATTTTATAAATTTTGTAGAAAATAAGTAGAAAAACAAGTAAAAAAAGCACAAATTAAACAAAAAGAGAAAAGTAAAATTTTGGAGCACGCTTTAAAGTATGAACACGCTGTGAAACCTTAGGCCACGCTTTTAAAAACGTGGCCCATGACCCATAAAGCCTTGGCATTAGTAACATGATACATTAATGCCTTATGCATGCATTATCATTGAATTAATAATTAAAGCATTCATGCATTTAATTATTAATGCCAATTGGAAATGAATGAAACAAATGAAGCTTTACGTTAATTAAGTAATGCGTTGGCGTTACTACTTAATGAAATAAAGCTTATGAAAGCATGCATGCATGAAACTTTCATTATTAATGCCAAATGGGCAATGAATGAACGCTACGTTAATTAAGTAATGCATTGGCATTACTAATTAATGTAATAAAGCCAAATGAAAGCATGCATGCAATATTATTAATGCCATCAATTCATTAATATGCAAGCTAAGGCGTTAATAATATTTATGCATGCAATAGGCCATTTAATTTGCTAAGGCGTTAATATTTGTGGTGTTAATAATATGCAATGAGCGTTAATGATACAGCAAGGAACGCTGCGCTCTTTCAAGAACAAGAGCGGTATGTTCAGGAAAGGAACGCTACATTCTCCCGTTCAAGAACGCCTGCGACAAGTGGAGTGGGAAAATTCAGCTGGTGACGCGTACGCGTCAGTGAACGAACGCTGTGTTGTATTCAAGAATGCTATATGTTCTCCTGAAAGTCTCACTTCTGGTTCAATTAATTCATTCGAAGTTCAATTTCACTTCAAAGCAAGCAGAGTCCATTGACACCACTCAAAAGCACAAGAAATAGTTAGAATAGAAATTTTGTTTATTTGTAATTTATTTTCAATTTCAAAAAGTCTATATAAAGGCATCAGTTTCATTTTATTAAGGAGGTTGGCTCTAATAGAGAGCAGTAGGAATAGAAGTAAGGTAGAAGGCTCTGGTTGAGAGCTTAGCTTTCTTTTCCCTTTCTGAAATTTTACATTTCTGTTGTAATTGAATTCAGTTTGGTTTTTGCAATTTTAATTTCTTTCCGTCTGCAAATTTCCTCTTCTGCAATTTTACATTTGAGCTGAGTTTAATTTCTATGGAATTTACATTTCCTGCAATCTGCTTCTCTGTCAACTTACTTTCTGCAATTTGTAGATTTCATGGACTTGCACTTTGAGCTATGATCCACTAAACCCTAATTCATTAGGGGGAGGAGCTCTATTTTAATTCACATGATTAAGTGAATATCTTCTTCTTCCCAATTCATATGGATAGCTAAGAAACAACTTCTGTTTTGATTGAGGTTCATTCACTCCGGAAGGAGGTTTGAATCTATGAATTTTCATGTGAGCTTCGGATGGGGAATCATGGAAATTAGAACTGAAGCTCTATTTCTCACAACTCTCTTAATCAACACCATTTGGAAGGAATTGAGATCTTGAGAGTTTGTGTGGCTTATGGATGAGAGAAAATGCTTAATCTCTTCTCATGACAATTGGATCAAGGAATTGGCGAGATTGATTGTGATTAGAGAGATTAGATTGCCAAGAAATTGGGATCCAATCAATTTCAATTCGTCATAGATCTACTCATATGATTGAGAAAGGAGTTGAGACCCATTCGACCTCACTCACGTGAGTTGTACTACTTGATGCGACCCGGTACACTTGCCGGTGAGTTTGTGTGAAATTTTAATTTTCACCCATCAATTGCTCATATGGATGTGGCTTCCTTCTCTAGAATTCTTTCCTCCCATAATGTGAGCCATCATTAAAGTCTCCATTATCTGCAACATAGTCATAAACCATATCCAAAACCACAAGGATGAGAATTCATATGGAAAAGAGAAAATCAAAACCAGAATAACAAAAATCAAGGAAAAATCAAACTCCTAACTACTAATAAAACCAAGAAATAACCAAAAGAAAAATATTCACAATATGAACATATTTATAATAACCAATAATATAACACTATTACAATTCCCCGACAACGGCGCCAAAAACTTGATGGGAGAATTATTGTCGGTCAAGAATTTCTCAATAGAAAAAGAGAACTTCGTTGTAAGCATAGTTCCAAACCAACTAATAACTCTCCATCAATGTTTAATATTGTTTGTCACAAGTACAAACTCCAATAAAGATAAACCGAAGTATTTAAACCTCGGGTCGTCTCACAAGGAATTGCAATGAAGTGCTCAATTATTGGCTGTGAAGGAACAAGGGGGTTGATTTGGTAATTGACAAGAAAAGTAAATAACAAGAAAGTAAATGACAATTAACTAATAAAGGGAAAGAAAAGAACTATTGGCTAAGGCATGGAAATTGAGATCACCATCCTTGTCTACAAATCATATATTAACAATTATGAGGGACCAAACCCATCAAGTCTACTTCTTTGCTTGAAGTAGGTCAAATAGGATTGATCAACATCAATACGTAAGTCCCAAACTAGCTACTAATTGACTTAGTAGTAGGCTAGTATCAATGGGTATCAAATTGACCAACAAGGGACCCAAATCACCAATTCAGTTAGACCCAATGACTCAAGGTCACTCAATTTTCTTAGCCTAGGCCATGAGTGTAAAAAACTACTCTATAACTAGTGAAAACATTTTATCAAACACCTAGAGTGCAATAAAATTAAACATCACAAATTGTAAGAATTAATGAAAGCCATAACTAACACAAACAAGAAATAAATAATAGCAACTAAGATAAACATGAAAAAAAATAGAAACATAAAATTGCATTAGAGAAAATAAAAATTCAACAAGGGTTCATGAAAGTAAAAATGGAAAAATAAGGAAATTAACAAGAAAAACTAAGAGGATCAAGACAATAGAACAATAATATATAACGAGAGTTGAACTAAAAACAAGAATTAAGAGTTGGATCTAATAAAATCTGACCTAAACTACCATAAATTCTAGAGAGAATGGAGAGCTTCTCTCTCTAGAATTCTAACCTAAAGCATGATGAAAAACTAAACTCTGACTACCCCCCTCCCCCCATTCCCTTACAATTTATGGGTTTAAAAGCATCAGAAATGAGTTGGATTTGGGCCTCCTTCTGCTCAGAAATCGCCCCTAGCATATTGCCTTAAAGTTGGCCACATGCCGCTTGTCACGCGTACGCATGGGTCATGCGTACGCGTCACTGGCAACTTTCCTTATTACGCGTACGCGTCGGTCACGCGTACGCGTCGCCTTGATGATTCCTTCCCACGCGTTGCTGACAGATTACCAAAATCCAATTTTTTTATGAATTCTCCATTTTTGCATGCTTTTTCTTTATTTTTTCAACCCAATATTTGCCTTCTAAACCTGAGATCACTTAACAAACATATCAAGGCATCGAATAGAATTAATGTGAATTAAATTTATCAATTTTAAGTCTTAAAAAACATGTTTTCACTCTTAAGCACAAATTAGAAGAAATTCACAAAACCATGCTATTTCATTGAATAAATATGAGATAAGTTGATAAAATCCATTGAATTTAACACAAGATAAACCACAAAATTGGGGTTTATAAAACCACCCTCCACAAAACCCCTCTCTCTCCATAGCATCTCTCTTCAACTAGCGGCGATGAGGATGAATGGCATAGGTGACAGGCTCGGCGGTGGCCAGCTGCAACCGGCTTTGTCACTCTCCTCTCCTCCCTTTCTTGATTGCAGCTCTCTTCCTCTCTTCCAGCGGATCCCTTTCTCTATTTTCCTTTTCTTTCTTCCTTTGTTTTTTTTTTTTTTTTGAAGCCGTGTTTTGTTTTGGTAAAAGTGGGTGTGGCGTTGGACGGTTTGGAGTTAGGGTGAGTGGCGATGAGTGAGTATAGGTAGGGTTAAGATAAAATTAGGGTTAATAGATTAGGGTAATTTTAATAAAATTAGGGTATAATGTATAAATTTAAAATCTAGATTAATCTCTTAAATTTACTTTTGAGAATATTATTTAATTATTAATTTACTAATTGACTTTTAATCAAGTATTCTAATTTAAAATTAGAGATAATATAATTTATTTTCTTTGTTTATAAAAATAATGCAATAAATTTCAAACTCTCAATTATTTAAACTAAATCATATAAAATTCTTAATCTTTTATACCTACTAAATTTATAATTTAAATATGAAAAATACTCAATAATTGTAAATCAAGTAAAATATTAATTTTTTTTAACCTCAATTTATCAATATTTGCTTTAGTTATCTATAATAAAATAATTTCCGAGATTAAAGTCTTTAATGAATAAATAAATTAAAATTAGCTTATAATAAGATTTTTTTAAAAAAATCTGGGTCTTACACTGTGATTGGTAAGTTTAGTTGGTTTGATTCTGTGATGTATATTGGAATGTCATGAAAAGGTAATTGATTTGGAATTCTTATAAATATGACGTGAATGTTAATTTTGGATAAGTAAATGTCGTGTTTTTAAAAAAAGGTTCATAAGACGAACGAATATCACTGTTTTTGAAATTCGTTTTTTTAGTTATACATATCTTCTTATGACAATTTTAAACCTCTCTGATGAGACCTTTTGGTTAGATTCCCTCTCCTACAGTCTTATCTTTTCAGAAAACGGACGAAGAAGCTTATGAAGAGTTTATTGTATTTTTGCTTATATAATATTGTTGTATTGGCTTAGTTATTATATTTTTTCCTTTGCATTAATATTATACTTTTATAAAGAGGGATAGTAGTCATGATTATAATATTTGTAAGTTATTTGTATAAAGAACTCTTCTTATTATTATTATTATTATTATTATTATTATTATTATTATTATATATGAAGTGTTGTGATTGATTTGTATGTATATGTATATGTATATAATTTTATAAAAAAAAAGGTAACTTTGGTTTTTTAAAAAAAAAATTCCGGATTATTTTTTAAAAAGTCTCCTATTTTATTATTAAAAATATATGAATGTTGTGGTAATATTTTCGTTATTAAAGTGGTACAATTAAAAATTTGACATTTTAGTAGGAAGAGTGTTAAAAAATAATGTGCATGTAGCACAAATGTAAGTAAAATAACACTTAGTTGTCGAAAAGAAAAATATTATTATCTCACAATTGAGAAATGTCATAACATTATTGAAGGGGAAAAATTGTTATCGATCTGAAATTGAAAATATTATAACATTGTTTAAGATTTTGAGAATAGTATTTTAAAGTGCTAGGGATACCTTTGAAAATTATTTTTAATTAATTACGTGCAATAAATAAAGTATATATTTTTAAATAAAAAAAAATCTGAAGTTTATTCTTAGTAGAAACAGATAAAATATTCTCAGACACAAACTCTAACATGTTTCATGACTCCTAAAACAATTTTTATATAAACCTTTCAATCATAGATATTAGAGACGCTTTTTTAATTAAAGAATAATTAATATGTTGAGTAACCAAAGACTAATATTGTCAATATTTTTAATTTTGAGAAATATACTACGTACAAGTTTTCTGTCATTCTTAAAAAATTAGCTATATGCCGGACTCTAATAGTTTTTTCAATGGCCAACTTGGGTTTATTTTATAGTTGTTTGAACTTGGAATCTTAAGACAAAGCACATAACGTCCTAAATAATAAACAAAATTAAAAGACAGTTGGTAATTAACTTGTCTCTCTAACTCATTATCAATCTTATCCGTGGCTCAGATTTTTTCTTTTAATTTTTTTTTGTTTTGTTAATTTTTTAATAATACGTACACAAATTACACTACTTTTAAAAAGATGCATGCAGGCCTCACACATCACAGAGGATGCACCGTTTGAAAACCCGCAAATTCAACTTGGTCATGAAGGTTTTAATATGATATTTGGTACAAATTTTCTGTCTCATTTTCTACCTTATTCCCAAAATTTCCAATGAAAGTTTGTCATACATAAATATAGTATTAATTAATTAAGTAGTTATAGAGGCCAGGTTTTTGTAATATACGATTTGAGAATTTTTCTAATGAACAAATTGTTGCTGATGCTTTGCAATATTCTAATTAAATATCAGAAAATTGACAGGCGTATAGTTCGGAAACAATGTCACGATTAATGAGTTACTTTCTGAATGTATTGTTGTAGCAGTTGAGAATAAATAGTATAATCAAAATTCAATTTTTGATATGTTAAATACTTTGTTATTTTATTATACTAAAGGATTAAATAAGAAAGTTTTAATTAAATTTAGAAATTTATTATTATGATAATAATAATAATAAGAGATAAATTTTTCATAATTTAATCTAAATTATTTTTATTCATAGAATTGTTAAGGACATTAATAATTTGGATAGATCAATATATATATAATAGTCTTTATTGAATAAAGATTAATAGATCTCATTTATTTAATTATATATATAAATAGTACCTATAGAAATATGACCATTAAACTGATTTATTTTGAGAATTTTTAATAGTTATAACTACCGAATATTTGTCATAAGATATTTTTAAGATGAATATAATAATAGAATTTTTCTTGACATACGACTATCACAATAATTAACAATGTATATATTACGCTTTGATTCTAGACACTTAAGACCCATTTGATAAATGTCCATGTCTATCAAAAAGATGGACACGGTTACACATACTCAATATTTGTTTTGTGAGATAAAAAAAGAATAAGAGACACAATTACACACAAAGATACACAAAATACGTGTATTTTATGTCTTTTTGAAATGACGAGACATATATTTTTAACCTGAAACACAACATAAGTTTTATTTTTGGGCAAATTTATCCTTAATAATTTTTCAAATTTCAAAATTATCCTCATCATTTAGTCTCTTCTTCTCCACACTCCCTTAGCCTCCATCTTTTTCTCCACTTTTATCTTTCACTACAACCACTTTTTCATCTTACTTGCAGTTACATGGTGACTTCTTCTTCTCTCACAGCTATGGGTCACTGAGTCGTCCTGTAATGACCCAACTTCTAGCACACTATGGTCATACTAGAAGCTAAGTGTTACTAATTTACTTTCCATAACTCTAACTAATATTTAATATACAAGCCTTGTTCGTTGTTATAACGAAGTTATTTTATGGGGTAATTTTTTTGAAAATGCTCGGGTTGATACACGAAAACATTCATAAATAAAAACAGAGACAATAAGGAGCAAAACAATTATGACCAACCATACTTATATCGTCTCAAGTAGTTAACAGGATTCAGTTTATCTAGCCCTTGGCAATGTATAGATCTCAGTTAGAACACTTCAAGAAATAGCTAGATAATAACTATATATATATATATATATATATATATATATATATATATATATATATATAGAAAATGAAACACGCTTTAGACTCAGAAGACTACCCAAAGCGGGATTTCTTGTGCAGAACAATTGCTAGTAGATCATGAAAGAGTTCTCCTGTCTCCATTTGGAGGGAAGGGTAAGGCGTAAGAACTAGAATGCCTTTAGTAAGGTCGGGGTGGTTAACTAACTTCACTGTTTCCTTTGTTATCACCAAACACAAAGCATAACATAGGATACAAACAACCAACAAACAGAGAATATAAAAAATAGAACATAAATAGAGAAATATAACAAACAACATACAAATAGAGAGTACATAACAGAAAGTGATGTTCACACAAGTATGATGTATGTCTAGATCTAGTTGTAAAATCCAGATACATAATAAATAATTAATTAATAAGTTAATTGATGACTTTGAGATTCACTCCCCTCCCAATAATATTGATGAATCCGCTCTTGGCAAGCGCACCAAAATTATCGTCAAGTATTAACCCACAGTGGAGTGGGATCGTATCCACAGAGATTGGTAGATTTGAACAATTTTAATTAATTGGTGAATTAGTCAAGCTTAACAGAGTAAGTTGTAAGTGCAGAATTATAAATGGCAGAAACATAAATGGCAAAAGAATAAAGGAAAGCAATAAAGTGCAGAAATGAAAATAGCAGGAATGTAAAGGGGAATGGGAATTTGTAGAATGTAAATAAAAGCTATAAAAGAATGGGAGAGATAAGAATAGGGGAATTCATTGAGATCAGGAGATATTGTCTCTTTGGATTAAATCCAGCTCATATCCTCTTCAATCATGCAACTCATTGACCTCTTGGCAATCATGATTGATTGAGCCCCAATCTCTTGGTGACTCAATCACTCAGATCTTGATCAATAGCCAATTTCTTGGTCTAATTGCTCATGAAGAGAGATATGCTTGGTCCCTGATTATACCACACATCATCATAGATCCAAGTAGAGGGAGAATTTCATGTCACCATATCCAAACACCAAAACCCAGATTCTACTAAAGTGTGAGAAGGGATTTCTAGCATGGTTTCATGTTTCCTTTTCCAAGGTTTCCATGAAACCTATTTTGATTTCAATCTCTTTTCCAAGTTAATTGAACACTAAGCATGAAAATCAAAATTCCTTCTAGCAAATCAAAGAGAAGATGAATAGAAAAAGAAATTCACAATCATTAATCCATCAAGTACAATAGAGCTCCCTCTCTCATAGCTCAGAAAGAAATCACAAAAGATGGAAGAGATGAAGTGTAAAAAGTGAAAAGTGATTTGAAAACTAAAACTCTACAATCTCTTGAGATAGTGATCTCTGTGACTTGTTAACCCCCCCTTTTCCAATACTTGCAAGGGTATTTATACTACTCCTAGATCTAGAAAATAAAAAAAATTACAAAAGTAAAAAGAAAATTACAATTTGGAGGGAAAAGAAACTCAACAAACGTGATCTTTCAGCTGGTGTGTGATTGGCGCTTCTCTGGCGTGTCACGCTCGCTCTGTTTCTGACTTGGCGTGCCACGCCTCACCATTCAAGTGGCACGCCGTCCTTTGTTTCACCCCTGGCGTGCCACGCCTTCTAGCCAAAGTGGCACACCCAGGACATTTTAATTGGCCTAGGTAACCTGGCGTGCCACGCCTTCGACACCAAGTGGCATGCCAACCTCTGTTGATCTCAATGTTGATTTCAAGGTGCTCATTTCTTCCCAGTTGGAAGCCAACCTCTGGGATGATCTCCCTCTCACTCACCCAACCATAGAATTGGTTTTGGTTGAATGCAGAGAGGAATTTGTACTCATTGAAGTTTGAGCTTGAGGAACCGGAAGTTGGTTCCTTGGTCTTTCTTTTCTTTGAGGATGAGGATCTTGGTGGTGCCATTGGTGGAGTGTGAGTGTTTGAGGGTTATGAGATAGTAGTAGAGTGTTGCAAAGAAACACAAGCAAAACAAAAATTTTGCTCCAACACCAAACTTAGCACTTGATTGTCCCAATCAAGTAGATAGATAGAGAGAAAGGGGATGAAAAGAGAAATGAGAAAAGAGAAAGAAAGGTCTGTGTGAGTATCTTTTGTGTATGGAATGGGAAGGTGAGGGGATTTATAGGAGTAAAGGATGTGGTTCGAATGGTGGGAAAGAAAGGGAATTCAATGTTTTCCCACTTGGGGAGTGGCGCCTAGCATGGGAAGAGACGCCAATCCTTATCCCACTGTGCCCTTTGCATCTGTTGAGTTCCAAAGTGCAAGTACACTTTGACCTCGTTGCTATCAACCAAGTGGGCCCCATTCAATCTTTTGAAATAAAAGAAAAAAAGAAACCAAAAACCCCATTAGTAGTGACAAAATAATCCTCTACATTCTTTTCCAATGTTAGTGAATGGAGTTACAACTGATGGGTGTCCCTTGGGACACCAAACTTAATTCATTTGCATCTCAATAAATTGGGTTCATCAATGGGTTTTTAATGTGTTCATGGGAAAGAAGAAATTCCAATCCTTTCACATTCTTTGCTTATAATCTCCTCTGAACACATTAAAATTCTCATTAAAGCCTCCACCAATATATTAAATGCTTTCAAATTGAGTGGTATTGGGCTTGCCAAGTGATCCTCATATGGTGGTGGCCACACCAAACTTAATCTCTGGGCTTACTCTTCAAAAATTAATTTATCCAAATTGTTGTAAGCCTAGATCAAGTTGGTGAGTGGCCACACCAAACTTAGCTTTTTAGCTAGTTTTTAGCCCAATTACTCATCATTATCAATAAATGCTTTCATCTAGTTGCACTTCTAAAAATAAGAGACAAAATAATTCATAAAACTATCCTAACTATCAAAATTGAAATTAACTTCCTAAGCTAATATTCACAATCTACTTCTAATAAAGCAATAGATCAAAGGGATATAAAGTGTTGGGGTGCCTCCCAACTAGCGCTTCTTTATCATCACTAGCTTGACGTTCTTCCTTTTTCAGTTGAGGTGGTAGCTCACTCTCCTATCATCTAGTGAGTCCCCCAGGTAATGCTTGAGTCTATGGCCATTTATAGTGAAGGTTCTTTGTGTTTTGTCCTCTATGAGTTCCACTTGACCATAGGGGTACACTTTGATGATGGTGAAGGGTCCAGACCATCTAGACTTAAGCTTCCCAGGGAAGAACCTAAGTCTAGAATTGTACAATAACACATTTTGTCCTTCAGTGAACTCCATCCTTGTTATCTTTTGATCATGCCACCTTTTTGTGTTCTCTTTGTAGATCTTTGCATTCTCATATGCTTGGTTCCTAAATTCCTCCAGCTCGTTGAGTTGCCTTAGTCTCTTTTCTCAAGCGCCTTGCTCATTAAAGTTCAGTAGTTTTAGAGCCCCGAATGCTCTATTGTCAAGCTCAACTGGCAAGTGGCAAGCCTTGCCAAAGACCAATTGGTATGGAGACATCCCAATGGGTGTCTTGAAGGCTGTCCTGTAGGCCCATAAAGCATCATCTAGCTTCTTAGACCAGTCCTTCCTCGAGCTTCCAACAGTTTTTTCAAGAATTCTTTTTAGTTCCCTGTTGGAGATCTCTGCTTGCCCATTGGTCTATGGATGATAAGGGGTTGCCACCTTGTGCTTGACTCCATATCTGAGAAGGAGTGCTTCCAGTTGTTTATTGCAGAAATGAGTTCCTCCATCACTAATGAGTGCCCTGGGAACTCCAAATCTGCTGAAAATGTTCTTTCTTAAGAAGCTCATTACAGCCTTGTTGTCATTTATTGCTGTGGCAATAGCTTCTACACACTTTGACACATAATCTACAGCCACAAGTATATAACTATTTGAGTAGGAGGATGGGAAAGGCCCCATAAAGTCAAACCCCCATACATCAAATAGTTTTAACTCCATTATAAATCTTTGTGGCATCTCATTTTTCTTGGGTAGGTTGCCAGCCCTTTGGCATTCATCACATCTTGACACCAAGTCCTTTGCATCCTTGAAAATGCTTGGCCAGTAGAATCCACATTGGAGCACCTTGGCTGCTGTTCTTTCTCCACTAAAATGGCCTCCATATGTAAATCCATGACATTGCCAAAGCACCTCTTGTCCTTTTCCATGGGATATACATCTCCTCAAGATCCCATCAGCACACTTTTTGAACAAATATGGCTCATCCCAGATATAGTATTTGGCATCTTTGGTGAGCTTTCTCCTCATGTGTTTGTTGATGTTGGTTGGTAATTCCCCAATGGCTTTGAAATTGGTTATGTCTGCAAAGCAAGGGGTCTCTTGGATCATCATTAATTGCTCATCAGGGAAGCTTTCATTCACCGCAAGATGGTATGCTCCTTCTTCTTCTTGTGGAATTTGTGAGAGGTGGTCAACAACTTTGTTTTCTGCTCAACTCCTATCCTTAATTTCAATGTCAAATTCTTGGAGTAGCTGGATCCATCTTATTAGCCTTGGCTTGGACTCTTGTTTGGTAAGCAAGTATTTGAGTACTGCATGATCGGTAAATACAATTACTTTAGAACCAATGAGATATGATCTAAATTTATCAAAAGCAAAGACAATGGCAAGTAATTCCTTCTCTGTAGTGGTGTAGTTCCTTTGATTCTCATTAAGAACCTTGCTGGTATAATAAATGACATGCACCAATTTATCCTTCCTCTGTCCTAAAACAGCACCCACAGCAAAATCTGATGCATCACACATCAACTCAAAGGGTAGATCCCAACATGGTGGTGCTATGATAAGTGCAGAGGAAAGCTTGTTCTTAAGTTCCTCAAAAGCTAACATGCATTCATTATCAAAAACAAAAGGCACATTAGAGACAAGTAAGTTGCTCAATGGTTTGGCAACCTTAGAGAAGTCTCTAATAAACCTCCTATAGAAGCCAACGTGTCCCAAAAAGCTTCTAATTACTTTGACATTGCAAGGTGGAGGTAGCTTTTCAATTACCTCCATTTTTGCTCTGTCCACTTCTATGCTCTTTTTTAAGATTTTATGACCAAGGACCACCCTCTCTGTAACCATGAAATGGCATTTTTCCCAATTTAAAATAAGGTTGGTCTCTTGGCATCTCTTTATCACCAAGGCTAAGTGATGTAAGCAATCAGAATATGTGTTACCAAATACAGAGAAGTCATCCATAAATACCTCAATGAATCTTTCAATCATGTCTGAAAATATGGAGAGCATACACCTTTGGAATGTTGCAGGTGCTTTGCACAAATCAAATGGCATCCTCCTATAAGTAAAGACACCATATGGACAAGTAAACGAAGTTTTCTCCTGGTACTTTGGGTCTACAACTATTTGGTTGTAAGCCGAATAACCGTCAAAAAAGCAGTAGTATTCATGTCCAGCCAGCCTCTCAAGCATTTGGTCCAGGAATGGTAGAGGGAAGTGGTCCTTCTTGGTGGCTTCATTGAGCTTCCTGTAGTCGATGCACATGTGCCAACCAGTCACTGTTCTTGTTGGTATCAGCTCATTCTTCTCATTTGGTACAACAGTGACCCCTTATTTCTTTAGAACAACTTGTACAGGGCTCACCCCAGTGCTGTCTGAGATGGGGTAGATCACCCCAGCTTGCCATAACTTCAACACTTCCTTCTGGACCACTTCATTCATAATTGGGTTCAGCCTTCTTTGTTGTTGTCTTGAGGGCTTAGCACCCTCTTCAAGCAGGATCTTGTGCATACACATTGATGAGCTGATCCCCTTTAAGTATGTGAGTGTCCAGCCTATATCATCTTTGTGTTGTTTCAGCACTTGGATGAGTTCCTCTTCTTGCTCCGTACTCAAGCTTGAGTTGATGATCACTGGGTAGGTGCTGTTGTCACCTAGATATGCATATTTCAAGCTTGGAGGTAGGGTTTTCAGCTCTAGTTTTGGTGCCTCTTCTCCAGTGTTGTCTTTGTGGTTTGTCATGATTGAATTTTCCATAGTCACTTGTAGTGGTTCTTCATGTGGTGCTTGTTGCTCCAATTCCATAGTTCCTTTATATTGCTCTTCTTCCAAAACTCCTTGAACTATTTATTCTATGGGGTCCACCATCATGCATTCTCCTATTGATTCCTTGGGATAACTCATTGCCTTAAAGACATTGAAGACCATCTTTTCCTCATGTAATATCAAGACTAATTTCCCTTTTTGCACATCAATGATGGCTCCAACAATAGCTAGGAATGGCCTCTTCTTCCATATCCAGCACAACAAAGTCAGTGGGAAAATGAATTTTTCCACTTTCACCAATAAATCTTCCACTACTTCATGTAGAAACTTGAATGTTCTGTCAGCTAGCTGGAGTGCCATTCTTGTTGGTTTGGCTTTCTCAATTCTCATCCTTCTCATCATGTTCAAAAACATGAGATTGATGCTAGCCCCCAAGTCGCATAAGGCCTTCTCAATAGTGATATCCCCTATGATGCAGGGGATTTGGAAACTCCTTGGGTCTTTCATTTTCTGGGGGAGTTTCTTTTGTATAATGGCACTACACTCCTTAGTTAGGACTATAGTATCCGTTTCTCCCCAGTTTCTTTTTCTTGTCATGAGTTCCTTCAAGAACTTGGCGTAGAGGGGACTTTGCTCCAATGCTTCAGCAAATGGTATATTGATTTGGAGCTTTTTGAAGATCTCCAAGAATCTGGAAAACTGGCTGTCCTTCCCATCCTTCCTTAGCCTTTGTGGGTATGGTGCCTTTGGCACATAAGGCTTCAAGATTGGCTTTGGTGAAGATGGGCCAGGGATCTCTTCTTTCTTCTTGTTTTCAGGTTTTTCTGCAGCCTCTTCTTCATGGTTCTCCAGGTTTGGGGTTGCCTCTTCTACCACCTTTCCACTCCAAAGTGTGATGGCCTTGCACTCTCCTCTTGGGTTAGCCATGGTGTCATTGGAAAATATGTGTGTAGGCATTGGAATCTGCTTGGATAAGAACCCCACTTGTGCTTCTAGCTTTGAAATTGCTGCACCTTAATTCTTCAAATTCGACCTGTATTCTTCTTGGTTGGCATCTATCTTCTTTTCAGCCTGTGCTTGCCTCTCCCAAAGGGTGGAAATAGCCCCTGTGAGCTGTGATGATAGCTGTGCTATTGTAGCTTCTACTCTCTCAAAGTTACCCTTGATTTCACATAGTTGTAAAGTTGGGGTTAATGTGTCTTGATGGTGGTGTGTTTGTTGGTTGGAGGGATATGATGTGTGAGGTGGATTGTGGTAAGGTCTGTTGTTGTTTGATTGATGGTTGGGGTTGTGATTTTGGTATTGATTGGCTTGGTATGGTTTGTTGTGATCTTGGTTGTGATTTTTTTGGTTTCCCCACCCAAAATTTGGGTGGTTCTTCCATCCTGGGTTATATGTCTTGGAGTTAGGGTCATAAGGTGGTCAAGAGGGGTTATGCACATAGTTTGCTTGCTCACATTCAACTTCTGGTGCATCTCCTTCTTGGGGTGGTGCTTGAGCTTGGACAACTGCAACTTGATTGTTCTCCATCTTCTTGGTTAATGTTGCCAATTGTGCTACAATTGCCTTGTTTTGTGCCAATTAGGCATCCATAGAATTGAGCTCCAACACCCCCTTCTTTTGGCCTCTTTTTGAAGCATAAAAGTAGTCGTTATCAGCTACAGTTTCAATGATATCTATGGCTTCCTCAATGGTCTTCTTCTTGTTGAGTGAACCCCCATGAAGAGTGGTCCACAGCCTTCTTCGATTCATAGGTTAATCCTTCATAGAAAATATGGAGCTGTACCCACTCATTAAACATATCTGGTAGGCATTTGCTTGTTAGATCTTTGAACCTCTCCCAGGCCTCATAGAGTGTTTCACCATCTAGCTGTCTAAAGGTTTGCACCTCAGCTCTTAGCCTGTTGATCCTCTGTGGAGGGTAAAATCTTGCTAGAAATTTGTTCACAACATCCTCTCATGTGGTTAGGCTCTCCTTGGAGAATGCTTCTAACCATTTTGTTGCCTTATCTCTGAGTGAGAAAGGGAGCAAAAGTAGTTTGTAGGTGTTAGGGTGTACACCATTGGATTTTACAGTATCACATATCCTCAAGAATGTGTTGAGATGCTGATTTGGATCTTCTTGAGCACTTCCTCCATATGAACAATTATTCTGAACTAGTGTGATGAATTGGGCTTTCAACTCAAAATTGTTAGCATGGATTGTTGGCTTGAGGATGCTGCTGCCACAGTTTCCTGGATTTGGGTTGATGTAGGAGCCTAAAACTCTCCTCTCTTGCCTAGCATGATTTTCAACACCTCCTCCAACATTGTTGTACACTTCGTCTTCCATGGTGGTTGTTAGATCTTCTTCTACTGGTTCTTCTCCAACTATGCCTTTGCCTCTAGCCTCCCTCCTCAATCTAAGGAAGGTTCTCTCAGGTTCACTATCAAGAGAGGATGAAGTTTCTCCTCTTCTACATGTCATACAGTCAACACACAGCAAGAAGAGTGCAAGTAAAAGAATCACCTCAGTTAAGATTAGTGGTTAGCTTGACTAACGCAATTAATCAAACAGTTAGAAGAGTGAAAGTACAAACAATGAAAAATGATCTAAAAAAGAAGGAAAGAAAAAAAGAAATTAGATGTGAATTTAAAGATCACAAAAAAAAGAAAAAGGACAACAAGGTAAATGAAAATGCTTAATCTAGCTCTCCAATCAATTTAATCATTGTTAAATTCAAACCAATCCCCGACAACGGCGCCATAAAACTTGATGAGTTTGAGATTTACTCCCCTCCCAATAATATTGATGAATTCGCTCTTGGCAAGCGCACCAACATTATCATCAAGTATTAACCCACAGTGGAGTAGGATCGTATCCACAGAGATTGGTAGATTTGAACAATTTTAATTAATTGGTGAATTAGTCAAGCTTAACAGAGTAAGTTGTAAGTGCAGAATTATAAATGGCAGAAACATAAATGGCAAAAGAATAAAGGAAAGAAATAAAGTGCAGAAATGGAAATAGCAGAAATGTAAAAGGGAATGGGAATTTGCAGAATGTAAATAAAAGCTATAAAAGAATGGGAGAGATAAGAATGGGGAAATTCATTGAGATCATGAGATATTGTCTCTTTGGATTAAATCCAGCTCATATCCTCTTCAATCATGCAACTCATTGACCTCTTGGCAATTATGATTGATTGAGCCCCAATCCCTTGGTGACTCAATCTCTCAGATCTTGATCAATAGCCAATTCCTTGGTCTAATTGCTCATGAAGAGAGATATGCTTGGTCCCTGATTATACCACACATCATCATAGATCCAAGTAGAGGGAGGATTGTATGTCGCCATATCCAAACACCAAAACCCAGATTCTACTCAAGTGTGAGAAGATATTTCTAGCATGGTTTCATGTTTCCTTTTCCAAGGTTTCCATGAAACCCATTTTGCATTCAATCTCTTTTCCATGTTAATTGAACACTAAGCATGACATTCAAAATTCCTTCTAGCAAATTAAAGAGAAGATGAAGAGAAGAAGAAATTCACTATCATTAATTCATCAAGTACAATAGAGCTCCCTCTCTCAATGAGAGGGAATTTAGTTTACTCATAGCTCAGAAAGAAAGTACAAAAGATGGAAGAAATGAAGTGAGAAAAGTGAAAAGTGAATTGAAAACTAAAACTCCACAATCTCTTGAGATAGTGATCTCTGTGACTTGTTAACCCCCCCTATTCCAATACTTCCAAGGGTATTTATACTACTCCTAGATCTAGAAAATAAAGGAAATTACAAAAGTGAAAAGAAAATTACAATTTGGAGGGAAAAGAAACTCAACAAACGTGATATTCCAGCTGGCGTGTGACTGGCGCTTCTCTGGCGTGTCACGCTCCCTCTGTTTCTGACTTGGCGTGCCATGCCTCACCATTCAAGTGGCACGCCATCCTCTATTTCACCCCTGGCGTGCCACGCCTTCGAGCCAAAGTGGCATGCCCAGAACATTTTAATTGGCCAAATTAACCTGTCGTGCCACGCCTTCGACACCAAGTGGCACGCCCAGCTTTGCTTGGCCTCGTTAAGTGCTGGCGTGCCACGCCTCATCACTTAAGTGGCACGCCTTAGTGGGACTTCTTGAGCTGGCATGCCACGCCTTCGATACCAAGTGGCACACCCAGCTTTTTTGCATTGTATTCTTGTTCATTGGCGTGCCACGCCTGGTTGTTCACGTGACACGCCCAGACTTCATTTGCCTTCAGCCCCTTCTCTGGACTTTTGTACCAGCGTGCCACGCCATGTTGCTCAAGTGGCACGCCCATTCAATTGTGGGTCTTTTAGGCTTGGCGTGCCACGCCTTGATCCTCAAGTGGCACACCCAAGTGAACTCTGGAGCTGGCAAGCCACGCCTTCGATACAAAGTGGCACGCCCTAGTGATGATTCTTCTAGGTAATGGATTGGCGTACCACGTCCAGCTTCTGGCGTGCCACGCCCCTTTGATGGTCTTCATTGTTGCTCTTTGGAATGTTGTACCAGCATGCCACGTTTAGCTTCTAGCGTGCCACACCAATACATTTTTGTGGCGTTTGTTCCAAGTGGCACGCCTGCTTCACATGCCCCACTTGTTTTGTTATTTTCTTCCCATTTTTTATGTCTTTTTCACCTAAAATTCAACACAAACTTATTTCAAAGCAATGTACTATGATATTCATCAATTAAGGCACGAATTGCAATGATCAAATGAGATTATGCCTCTTTTATGGTCCTTTTTATGCAAGAAAAAGGGTAGATGATGTAAGTCATCACAAATTATGAGCAAAAAGGGGTAAAAAATTTAAAGTTTATAATTTGGAGAATTACAGGTAAAAATTTAACTTAGAAAGTAAATTTTAGTGCGAAAATATAATTAATTGCAACACAATAGGTACCGGCATTACAAATTAACTATACCAGCTTGTGTAATTTCTAGTCAAACTTGTAACACCCTAGCATGCAAAGTTGATAAACCCTATTTTTAGGATTTATTTTGTGTTGAATTTAGAGTATTTTATCAACTTTTCCTCACATTTATTTAATGAAATAGCATGGTATTGTGATTCTTCCTAAATTTTTGCTTAAGTGTGAAAGCATGCTTTTTAGGCCCTTAATTACTAATTTTAATTCACCTTTGATTCCACTAGATGTCTTGATTTATTTTTTCTGTGATTTCAGGTTGAAAAGGCTAGGAATAGATCAAAGAGTGAAGAGAAAAGCATGCAAAGTGGAGAAATCATGGAAAGGCAAAGATTTGGGATGCACTCATCCACGCGCACGCGCAACAGACACGCACGCATGGATCGTAAAATCTCTAGGGACGCGCACGCGTGCTGTACACGTGCGCGTCGATGTCCGCACATGACTTCTTTAGTGAAATCATGCCTGGTGGTGGACGAAATTGTGATCCATGCTCTTTGTACTTGTATAAAATTTAATAATTGGCTCTATTTGAATTCACAACTCCGTTCAACTAACCAGCAAGTGTACTGGGTCGTCCAAGTAATAAACCTTACGCGAGTAAGGGTCGATCCCACAGAGATTGTTGGTATGAAGCAAGCTATGGTCACCTTGTAAATCTCAGTTAGGCAGATTAAATTGATTTATGGGTTTTTGAATAATTGATAATAAAAATAAAATAAAAGGGATAGAGATACTTATGTAGATTAATAGTGGGAATTTCAGATAAGTGCATGGAGATGCTGTGCTCCTCTTGAAACTCTACTTTACTACTCTTTCTTCTAATCCTTCTTACTCCTTTCCATGGCAAGCTGTATGTAGGGCTTCACTATCATCAATGGCTACTTTCAATCCTCTCGGGAAAATGGTCATATGCACTGTCACTGCACGGCTAATCGTCTGGAGGCATCACCCTTGGTTGATAGCTACATCCCATCCTCTCAGTGAAAACGTTCCAAATGCTCTGTCACAGCACGACTAATCATCTGTCGGTTCTCAATCAGGTTGGAATAGATTCCATTGATTCTTTTGCGTCTGTCACTAACGCCCAGCCTTCAGGAGTTTGAAGCTCGTCACAGTCATTCAATACCGGAATCCTACTCGGAATACCACAGACAAGGTAGACTTTCCAGATTCCCAGGATCCTACTCGGAATACCACAGACAAGGTTAGACTTTTCGGATCCTCATGAATGCCGCCATCTTTCTAGCTTATACCACGAAGATTCTATTGGGGAATCTAAGAGATATGCGTCCGGCCTAAGGTAGAACGGAAGTGGTTGTCAATCACGCGCGTTCATAAATGAGAATGATGATGAGTGTCACGGATCATCACATTCATCAAAGTTAAGTGCAACGTATATCTTGGAATAAGAATAAAAGAGAGTTGAATAGAAAGGAATAGTAATTGTATTGAAACTTGAGGTACAGCAGAGCTCCACACCCTTAATCTATGGTGTGCAGAAACTCCACTGTTGAAAATACATAAGTAAAAGGTTCAGGCATGGCCGAATGGCCAGCCCCCAAAACGTGATCAATAGTCTCCTAAGATGAAGAATAAAACAAAACTGAGACCAAAGATGTCTAATACAATAGTAACTTATCCTATTTATACTAGACTAGCTACTAGGGTTTACATGAGTAAGTAATTGATGCATAAATCCACTTTCGGGGCCCACTTGGTGTATGTTTGGGCTGAGCTTGATCTATCCACGAGCTAAGGCTTTTTTTGGAGTTGAACTCCAAGTTATGACGTGTTTTGGGCGTTCAACTCCGGATCATGACGTTTTTCTGGCGTTTAACTCCAGACAGCAGCATGTACTTGGCGTTCAACGCCAAGTTACGTCATCAATTTCCGAATAAAGTATGGAGTATTATATATTGATGGAAAGCCCTGGATGTCTACTTTCCAACGCCGTTGAGAGCGCGCCAATTGGAGTTCTGTAGCTCCAGAAAATCCATTTTGAGTGCAGAGAGGTCAGATTCCAACAGCATCAGCAGTCCTTTTGTTAGCCTTTTTCAGAGTTTTGCTCAAGTCCCTCAATTTCAGCCAGAAATTACCTGAAATCACAGAAAAACACAAAAACTCATAGTAAAGTCCAAAAATGTGAATTTTACATAAAAACTAATGAAAACATCCCTAAAAGTAGCTTGAACTTACTAAAAACTACCTAAAAACAATGCCAAAAAGCGTATAAATTATCCGCTCATCACAACACTAAACTTAAATTGTTGCTTGTCCCCAAGCAACTGAAAATCAAATAGAATAAAAAGAAGAGAATATACTATAAATTCCAAAATATCAATGAATATTAATTATAATTAGATGAGCGAGACTTGTAGCTTTTTGCTTCTGAACAGTTTTGGCATCTCACTTTTTCCTTTGAAGTTTAGAATGATTGGCTTCTCTAGGAACCTAGAATTTTGGATAGTGTTATTGACTTTCCTAGTTAAGCATGTTGATTCTTGAACACAGCTACTTATGAGTCTTGGCCGTGGCCCTAAGCACTTTGTTTTCTAATATTACCACCGGATACATAAATGCCACAGACACATAACTGGGTGAACCTTTTCAGATTGTGACTCAGCTTTGCTAGAGTCCCCAGTTAGTGGTGTCCAGAGCTCTTAAGCACACTCTTTTTGCTTTGGATCACGACTTTAACCACTCAGTCTCAAGCTTTTCACTTGGACCTTCATGACACAAGCACATGGTTAGGGACAGCTTGATTTAGCCGCTTAGGCCTGGATTTTATTTCCTTGGGCCCTCCTATCCATTGATGCTCAAAGCCTTGGATCCTTTTTACCCTTGCCTTTTGGTTTTAAGAGCTATTGGCTTTTTCTGCTTGCTTTTTCTTTTTCTTTCTATTTTGTTTTTGCCATTTTTTTTTCGCAAGCTTTCTTTTTCACTGCTTTTTCTTGCTTCAAGAATCAATTTCATGATTTTTCAGATCCTCAATAACATGTCTCTTTGTTCATCATTCTTTCAAGAGCCAACAGTTTTAACATTCATAAACAACAAGATCAAAAGACATATGCACTGTTCAAGCATTCATTCAGAAAACAAAAGTATTGTCACCACATCAATATAATTAAATTAAATTCAAGGATAAATTCGAAATTCATGTACTTCTTGTTCTTTTGAATTAAAACATTTTTCATTTAAGAGAGGTGAAGGATTAATGGAATTTATTCATAGCTTTAAGACATAGTTACTACATACTAATGATCATGAAATAAAGACACAAAACATAGATAAACACAACATTAAAAACCGAAAAGCAGAAAGAAATAAGAACAAGGAATGAGTCCACCTTAGTGGCGTCTTCTTCTTGAAGGACCAATGATGTTCTTTAGCTCTTCTATGTCCCTTCCTTGCCTTTGTTGCTCCTCCCTCATTGTTCTTTGATCTTCTCTTATTTCTTGGAGAATGATGGAGTGCTCATGATGTTCCACCCTTAATTGTTCCACATTGTGGCTCAAATCTTCTAAGGAGGTGTTGAGTTGCTCCCAATAGTTGTTGGGAGGAAAGTGCATCCCTTGAGGCATCTCAGGGATTTCTTGATGATGAGCTTCCTCATGCATCTCTTGAGAACCGTGAAGGGCTTCTCTTGCTTGCTCCATCCTCTTCTTGGTGATGGGCTTATCCTTTTCAATGAGGATGTCTCCTTCTATGATAACTCCAGCTGAGTAACATAGATGGCAAATAAGGTGAGGAAAAGCTAGCCGTGCCATAGGTGAGGGCTTGTCGGCTATTTTGTAGATTTCATTGGAGATGACCTCATGAACTTCTACTTCCTCTCCAATCATGATGCTATGAATCATGATCGCCCGATCCACAGTAACTTCAGATCGGTTGCTAGTAGGAATGATGGAGCGTTGAATGAACTCCAACCATCCTCTAGCCACAGGCTTGAGGTCCAGTCTTCTTAGTTGGGCTGGCTTGCCTTTGGAGTCTCTCTTCCACTGAGCTCCTTCCACACATATGTCCGTAAGGACTTGGTCCAACCTTTGATTAAAGTTGACCCTTCTAGTGTAGGGACGTTCATCCCCTTGCATCATGGGCAAGTGAAACGCCAACCTCACATTTTCCGGACTAAAATCTAAGTATTTCCCTCGAACCATTGTGAGATAATTCTTTGGACTCGGGTTCATACTTTGATCATGGTTCCTAGTGATCCATGCATTGGCATAGAACTCTTGAACCATTAAGATTCCGACTTGTTGCATGGGGTTGGTTAGGACTTCCCAACCTCTTCTTCGGATTTCATGTCGGATTTTCGGATACTCATTCTTTTTGAGCTTGAAAGGGACCTCAGGGATCACCTTCTTCTTTGCCACAACATCATAGAAGTGGTCTTAATGGCTTTTGGAGATGAATCTTTCCATCTCCCATGACTCGGAGGTGGAAGCTTTTGTCTTCCCTTTTCCTTTTCTAGAGGATACTCCGGCATTAGGTGCCATTGGTAATGGAAAAACAAAAAAAAATCTTATGCTTTTACCACACCAAACTTAAAATTTTGCTCGTCCTCGACCAATAAAAGAAAGAAGAGAAGAAGAATAAGAAGAAAAGATGGTAGAGAGGGAGAGGTGAAGGTTCCGCCAAGTGAAGAAGAAGGGGTTGTGTTGTGTGAAAATGAAGTAGAATGGAAGGGTATTTATAGGGAGGGGGGCTTGTGTTCGGCTATTTAGGGTGGGAATGGGTGGGAAATTGGTTTTGAATTTCGGAAGGTAGGTGGGGTGTATGGGGAAGAGTGGATGGATATGAGTGGTGAATGGGGTAGTTGGGAAGAGGAATTGAGGTGATTGGTGAAAGTTGTTGGGAAGTGTGACATGGGGAAGAGTAATCACAAAAACTAGGATTAGGAGGTAAGGAGGGAATATGGTAGGTGGGGATCCTGTGGGGTCCACAGATCCTGAGGTGATCCTGTGGGGTCCACAGGTCCTGAGGTGTCAAGGAATTCTATCCCTGCACCAAATAGGCATGTAAAATGCCTTGGCACACCATTCTGGCGTTTAAACGCCCATTAGTGCACGTTCTGGGCGTTCAACGCCCATGTAAAGCATGTTTCTGGCGTTGAACGCCAGTTTCATGCTTGTTACTGGCGTTTAGCGCCAGCTTGTCTTCTCTGGGCACATTCCTGGCGTTCAGCGCCAGAATGTTGCTTGTTTTTGGCGTTCAGCGCCAGAATGGTGCTCTGTTCTGGCGTTGAACGCCGGCCAGATGCACCTTACTAGCGTTGAACGCCAGCCTGTGCGTCCTCTAGGGTGAAAATTTTTTTTTTCTTCTGTTGTTTTTGATTCTGTTTTTAATTTTTATGATTTTTTCGTGACTCCTCATGATCATGTACCTAATAAAACACAAAATAACAATAAAATAAAAATTAGATAAATAAAATTGGGTTGCCTCCCAACAAGCGCTTCTTTAATGTCAATAGCTTGACAGTGGCTCTCATGGAGCCACAAGGTGATCAGGTCAATGTTGTATAGTTGCCCACACCAAACTTAGGGTTTGGATATGGGATCTTAATACCAAACTTAGAGTTTGGTTGTGGCCTCCCAACACCAAACTTAGAGTTTGACTGTGGGGGCTCTTCTTGACTCTGAACTAAGAGAAACTCTTCATGCTTACTCTCTTTTGTCACAGAGGGATGGCCATGTGCCTTAAACACAAGGTAGTCCCCATTCAATTGAAGGACTAATTCTCCTCTGTTGACATCTATCACAGCTCCTGCTGTGGCCAGGAAAGGTCTTCCAAGGATGATGCATTCATCATCTTCCTTCCTAGTGTCTAAGATTATGAAATCAGCAGGGATGTAAAGGCCTTCAACCTTTACTAGAACGTCCTCTACTAACCCATAAGCTTGTCTCAATGACTTGTCTGCCAATTGCAATGAGAACAAGGCAGGCTGTACCTCAATGATCCCCAGCTTCTCCATTACAGAGAGTGGCATAAGATTTATCCCTGACCCCAGATCACACAGAGCTTTTGCAAAGTTCATGGTGCCTATGGTGCAAGGTATTAAGAACTTGCCAGGATCTTGTTTCTTTTGAGGTAGAGTTTTCTGAATCCAAGAATCCAGTTCACTAATGAGCAAGGGAGGTTCACTTTCCCAGGTCTCATTACCAAACAACTTGGCATTCAGCTTCATGATAGCTCCTAAGTATTGAGCAACTTGCTCTCCAGTCACATCTTCATCCTCTTCAGAGGAAGAATAGTCTTCAGAGCTCATGAATGGCAGAAGGAGGTTTAATGGAATCTCTATGGTCACTATATGAGCCTCAGATTCCTTTGGATCCTTAATAGGAAACTCCTTCTTGCTTGAGGGACGTCCCAGGAAGTCTTCCTCACTAGGATTTTCGTCCTTCTCCTCCCTTGTGCATTCGGCCATGTTGATTACATCAATGGCCTTGCACTCTCCTTTTGGATTCTCTTCTGTATTACTTGGGAGAATACTGGGAGGGGTTTCAATGACTTTCTTACTCAGCTGGCCCATGGTGCACGAAATTGCAATCACACTTTTGCAATCCCGCACAACTAACCAGCAAGTGCACTGGGTCGTCCAAGTAATACCTTACGTGAGTAAGGGTCGATCCCACGGAGATTGTCGGCTTGAAGCAAGCTATGGTTATCTTGTAAATCTTAGTCAGGATATCAGAAATTATCAGGATTGATTGTGAAAAGCAAAAGAACATGAAATAAATACTTGTTATGCAGTAATGGAGAATAGGTAGAGGTTTTGGAGATGCTCCATCTTCTGAATCTCTGCTTTCCTACTGTCTTCTTCATCAAACACGCAAAGCTCCTTCCATGGCAAGCTGTATGTAGGGTTTCACCGTTGTCAGTGGCTACCTCCCATCCTCTCAGTGGAAATGTTCAACGCACCCTGTCACGGCACGGCTATCCATCTGTCGGTTCTCGATCAGGCCGGAATAGAATCCATTGATTCTTTTGCGTCTGTCACTAACGCCCCGCCTTCAGGAGTTTGAAGCTCGTCACAGTCATTCAATCATTGAATCCTACTCAGAATACCACAGACAAGGTTTAGACCTTCCGGATTCTCTTGAATGCCGCCATCAGTTCTAGCTTATACCATGAAGATTCTGATTAAGGAATCCAAGAGATATCTACTCAATCTAAGGTAGAACGGAGGTGGTTGTCAGGCACACGTTCATAGTTGAGAATATGATGAGTGTCACGGATCATCACATTCATCCGGGTTAAGAACAAGTGATATCTTAGAATGGAAGCAAGCATGATTGAATAAAAAACAGTAGTAATTGCATTAATACATCAAGACACAGCAGAGCTCCTCACCCCCAACCATGGGGTTTAGAGACTCATGTCGTGGAAGGTACACAAAGAAACGTGTAAAGTGTCATGAGGTACAGATACAATGTCAAAAGGTCCTATTAATAGTAAACTAGTAACCTAGGGTATACAGAAATGAGTAAATGACGTAAAAATCCACTTCCGGGCCCACTTGGTGTGTGCTTTGGCTGAGCAATGAAGCATTTTCGTGTAGAGACCTTTTCTGGAGTTAAACGCCAGCTTTTATGCCAGTTTGGGCGTTTAACTCCAAGTTTTATGCCAGTTCCAGCGTTAAACGCTGGAAATTCTGAGGCTGAATTGCCACGCCGGTTTGGGCCATCAAATCTTGGGCAAAGTATGGACTATCATATATTGCTGGAAAGCCCAGGATGTCGACTTTCCAACGCCGTTGAGAGCGCGCCAATTGGGTTTCTGTAACTCCAGAAAATCCACTTCGAGTGCAGGGAGGTCAGAATCCAACAGCATCTACAGTCCTTTTTGGTCTCTGAATCAGATTTTTGCTCAGGACCCTCAATTTCAGCCAGAAAATACCTGAAATCACAGAAAAACACACAAACTCATAGTAAAGTCCAGAAAAGTGAATTTTAGCTAAAAACTAATAAAAATATACTAAAAACTAACTAAATCATACTAAAAACATACTAAAAACAATGCCAAAAAGCGTATAAATTATCCGCTCATCACAACACCAAACTTAAATTGTTGCTTGTCCCCAAGCAACTGAAAATCAAAATAGAATAAAAAGAAGAGAATATACTATAGACTCCAAAATATCAAAGAAACATAGCTCCAATTAGATGAGCGGGACCAGTAGCTTTTTGCTTCCGAACAGTTTTGGCATCTCTCTCTATCCTTTGAAGTTCAGAATGATTGGCATCTATAAGAACTCAGAACTCAGATAGTGTTATTGATTCTCCTAGTTAAGTATAATGATTCTTGAACATAGCTAGTGTATGAGTCTTGGCTGTGGCCCAAAGCACTCTGTCTTCCAGTATTACCACCGGATACATACATGCCACAGACACATAATTGGGTGAACCTTTTTAAATTGTGACTCAGCTTTGCTAGAGTCTCCAATTAGAGGTGTCCAGGGTTCTTAAGCACACTCTTTTTGCCTTGGTTCACAACTTTATTTTTTTTTTTCTTTCTCTTTTTTTTTTCGAAATATTTTTTTTTTGTATTCACTGCTTTTTTTCTTGCTTCAAGAATCAATTTGATGATTTTTCAGATCCTCAATAACAGTTCTCTTTTTCCTCATTCTTTCAAGAGCCAACAATTTTTTTTAACATTCTCAAAACAACAAATTCAAGAGACATATGCACTGTTCAAGCATTCATTCAGAAAACAAAAAGTATTGTCACCACATCAAACTAATTCAACTAGTTTCAAGGATAAATTTCGAAATCTTGTACTTCTTGTTCTTTTGTGATTAAAGCATTTTTCATTTAAGAGAGGTGATGGATTCATAGGACATTCATAGCTTTAAGGCATAATAATTAAATTTTATTAATTATGAATTAAGAAAGAGACTCAAAAATAGAAAACAAACAAAAATTTAAATAGGCTCCTAATGATAGAGGTTTTCACAGAGTTAGGACTCAACAACCTTGATTTTGAGAAGTGGATGCTCCCTCAAATTGATGGGAGAACTTTTGGCGTTTCAGCTCTTGGAGATCACGCCCCTGCTTCTCTTGCTCCTTCAGCAATTTGCAGAGCATGCAGTTCTGATTCTGCTGTTCTTCCTTCAGTTGCTCCATAGTCTCCTGCAACTTGGTGATAGATGCTTCTAGGCTGGTCCAGTAGTCAATTCTTGGGAATTCAGGGAGGAATTCCTGCGCCCTCCTCTTGATAGAGTTGTCTTGCATTTGTCCTTCCATTGACTTCTTGGTGATTGGATGTTCAATGGGTATGAATTCATCTACTCCCATCTTTACCCCAGCCTCTTTACAGAGCAAGGAGATCAAGCTTGGGTAAGCTAATTTAGCTTCAGTGGAATTCTTATTTGCAATTGTGTAGATCTCACAAGCAATCACATGATGAACCTCCACTCCTTTTCCAAGCATAATGCAATGAATCATCACTGCTCTCTTGATAGTGACCTCAGAACGGTTACTAGTGGGCAATATGGAACGCCCAATAAAGTCTAGCCAACCTCTTGCAATTGGTTTGAGGTCTCCCCTCTTGAGTTGGTTTGGGACACCCTTTGAATTGGTTATCCACTTAGTTCCAGGGAGGCATATGTCCTCTAGAACTTGATCCAACCCTTTATCTGCTCTCACCATTCTCCTATTAAAGGAGTCAGGATCATCTTGCAGTTGAGGCAATTTGAAGATTTCTCTTATTTTGTCCAGATGGAAGTACATAACTTTCCCTCTGACCATAGTTCTGTAGGTATGGTAAGCAGTTCCCGTCATTCTCTGCTTATCTGTTAGCCACAGATTTGAGTAGAATTCCTGAACCATATTCCTTCCAACCTTTATTTTAGGATTGGTTAGAACTTCCCATCCTCTGTTTCGAATTTGCTCTTGGATCCCCGGATATTCATCTTCTTTCAGATCAAACTTCACTTCCGGGATCACTGACCTCAGACCCATTATTTTGTGATAATGGTCTTCATGTTCTTTGGTTAAGAACTTCTCTTGATTCCACAGATTCTTTGGATTATTCTCTTTCTTTCCTCTTAAATTGGTTTGTTTTCCCTTAGGAGCCATGATCTTGATGAATCTTGGCTTTAGTGATCACGGAAAAGCACACCAAACTTAGAGGTTTGCTTGTCCTCAAGTAAAAGAAAGGAAGGAGAAGAGAGAGGAGAGAGCAAATTCGAATGGTGTGTGGGAATGGTGAGGCCGAACGTGTTCTTATAGGGGGGAAGGAGATTTCGAAAAAATTGAGAAGAGATTTGAGAAGATATGGAGAGGATTTGAGGAAAGGGTGAGTTTTTGAATAAGATTTGGGATTGATTTGAGATAGAATTGAAGAATGGTTTTGATTTTTGAAGATTTGAAAGTGAATGATGAAAGGTTGAAGTGTATTTATGTAGAAGAGTATGGGTAAGAAAAGGAAAGTTTAAAAAAATTTGAATTGAAAACAAAATTGTGGTCCCCCCCACCTTTCTGGCGTTAAACGCCCAGAATGGCACCCATTCTGGCGTTTAACGCCCATTTGATGCCCCTTTTGGGCGTTTAACGCCCAGCCAGGTGCCCTGGCTGGCGTTAAACGCCAGAATTCCTTTATCACTGGGCGTTTTTCTAAACGCCCAGGATGCTGCACACCTGGCGTTAAACGCCCAGAATGGTGCCCATTCTGGCGTTTAACGCCCAAAATGGCACCATTCCTGGCGTTAAACGCCCAGAATGGTACCCATTCTGGCGTTTAACGCCCAAAATGCCCCTTACTGGCGTTTTTTCGCCAGTAAGCTCTTTTTCTCTGCTTTTTGAGCTGAATCCTTCTGTAACTCTGTGAATTCCTTCATTTTTGATACTTGCCTCTGTAAGAACAAATCATATACCCTCCTAATGACTGGGTTGCCTCCCAGCAAGCGCTTCTTTACTGTCTTTAGCTGGACCTTTACTGAGGATCACTCAAGTCTCAGTTTTGAGCATTCCTGCTCAAAATTGCCTTCAAGATAATGCTTGATCCTCTGTACATTAACAATGAACTTTTTGTCAGAATCAATATCCTGAAGCTCAACATATCCATATGGTGATACTCCTATAATCACATACGGACCCCTCCATCGGGATTTAAGTTTTCCTGGAAACAGTCTGAGCCTAGAGTTGAAGAGCAGAACTTTTTGTCCTGGCTCAAAGACTCTGGTTGACAACTTCTTGTCATGCCATTTCTTTGCCTTTTCCTTATAAATTTTTGCATTTTCAAAGGCATTGAGTTTGAACTCCTCTAGCTCATTTAGCTGGAGTAATCTTTTTTCACCAGCTAACTGAGCATCCATGTTTAGGAATCTGGTTGCCCAGTAGGCTTTATGTTCCAGTTCCACGGGCAGATGACAGGCCTTCCCATACACCAGTTGGTTTGGAGAGGTTCCTATAGGAGTCTTGAATGCTGTTCTGTATGCCCACAGAGCATCATCCAAGCTCTTTGCCCAATCCTTTCTTCGGGCTATCACAGTCCGTTCTAGGATTCTTTTTAGCTCTCTGTTAGAGACTTCAGCTTGCCCATTTGTCTGTGGATGATACGGAGTTGCCACTTTATGGCTAATTCCATACCTAACCATAGCAGAGTATAGCTGTCTATTGCAGAAATGAGTGCCCCCGTCACTGATTAGTACTCTGGGAACACCAAACCTGCTGAAGATGTGTTTCTAGAGGAATTTCAGCACGGTCTTGGTATCATTAGTGGGTGTAGCAATTGCTTCTATCCACTTAGATACATAGTCCACTGCCACCAGAATGTAAGTGTTTGAGTATGATGGTAGGAATGGCCCCATGAAGTCAATTCCCCATACATCAAACAATTCTATCTCTAATATCCCTTGTTGAGGCATGGCATATCCGTGAGGTAAGTTACCAGCTCTTTGGCAACTGTCACAGTTACGCACAAACTCTCGGGAATCTTTATAGAGAGTAGGCCAGTAGAAGCCACATTGGAGGACTTTAGTGGCTGTTCGCTCACTTCCAAAATGTCCTCCATACTGTGATCCATGGCAATGCCATAGGATCCTTTGTGCTTCTTCTCTGGGTACACATCTGCAGATCATTCCGTCTGCACATCTCTTAAAGAGATATGGCTCATCCCATAGGTAGTACTTGGCATCTGAGATTAATTTCTTTCTTTGCACTCTGCTGTACTCCTGGGGTATGAACCTCACAGCTTTATAGTTTGCAATATTTGCAAACCATGGAGCTTCCTGAATGGCAAAGAGTTGCTCATCTGGGAAAGTCTCAGAGATCTCAGTAGAAGGGAGGGACGCCCAGCTACTGGTTCTATTCGGGACAGATGATCAGCTACCTGGTTTTCTGTCCCTTTTCTGTCTCTTATTTCTATATCAAACTCTTGCAGAAGCAACACCCATCTTATAAGCCTGGGTTTTGAATCCTGCTTTGTGAGTAAGTATTTAAGACCAGCATGGTCAGTGTACACAATCACTTTGGATCCCACTAGATAAGATCTAAACTTGTCAATGGCTTAAACCACTGCAAGTAATTCTTTTTCTGTGGTTGTGTAATTCTTCTGTGCATCATTTAGAACACGGCTAGCATAATAAATGACATGCAGAAGTTTGTTATGCCTCTGTCCCAACACTGCACCAATGGCATGGTCACTGGCATCACACATTAATTCAAATGGCAATGTCCAATCTGGTGCAGAGATGACTGGTGCTGTGACCAGCTTAGCTTTCAGGGTCTCAAACGCCTGCTGACACTGTGTGTCAAACACAAATGGCGTGTCAGCAGCTAGCAGGTTGCTCAAAGGTTTTGCAATTTTCGAAAAATCCTTTATGAACCTTCTGTAGAATCCTGCATGCCCCAGAAAGCTTCTGATTGCCTTAACATTGGCAGGTGGTGGCAATTTTTCAATTACCTCTACCTTTGCCTTATCCACCTCTATTCCCCTGCTTGAAATTTTGTGCCCAAGGACAATTCCCTCAGTCACCATAAAGTGACATTTCTCCCAGTTTAAAACTAGGTTAGTCTCTTGGCACCTTTTCAGGACAAGTGCTAGGTGATTAAGACAGGAGCTTAATGAGTCTCCATATATGAAAAGTCATCCATGAAGACTTCCAGAAATTTCTCTACCATATCTGAGAAGATGGAGAGCATGCACCTCTGAAAGGTTGCAAGTGCATTGCACAGACCAAAAGGCATCCTCCTGTAGGCAAACACGCCAGAAGGGCAAGTGAATGCTGTTTTCTCTTGGTCCTGGGGATCTACTGCAATTTGGTTCTAGCCTGAATAGCCATCCAAAAAGCAGTAATAGTCATGACCAGCTAGTCTTTCTAGCATTTGGTCTATGAATGGTAAAGGGAAATGATCCTTTCTGGTGGCTGTATTGAGCCTTCTGTAGTCAATACACATACGCCACCCTGTGACTGTTCTTGTAGGAACCAGTTCATTTTTTTCATTATGAACCACTGTCATGCCCCCCTTTTTGGGGACAACTTGGACAGGGCTCACCCAGGGGCTATCAGAAATAGGATAAATAATCCCAGCCTCTAGTAGTTTAGTGACCTCTTTCTGCACCACCTCCTTCATGGCTGGATTTATCCTCCTTTGTGGTTGGACCACTGGTTTGGCATTATCCTCCAACAGGATCTTGTGCATGCATCTAGCTGGGCTAATGCCCTTGAGATCACTTATGGACCACCCAAGAGCTGTCTTGTGTGTCCTTAGCACTTGAATCAGTGCTTCCTCTTCCTGTGGATTTAAGGCAGAGCTTATAATCACTGGAAAAGTTTCACCCTCTCCCAGAAATGCATACTTCAGGGATGGTGGTAGTGGTTTGAGTTTAGGTTTGGGAGGCTTATTCTCCTCCTGGGGAATTTTCAAAAATTCCTTTGTTTCCTGTGGCTCTTCTTGATCAGGTTGAACATCCTTGAAGATGTCTTCAAGCTCTGATTCTAGGCTTTCAGTCATATTGATCTCTTCTATTAGAGAATCAATAATGTCAGCACCCATGCAGTCATTTGGTGTGTCTGGATGCTGCATAGCTTTTACAGCATTCAACTTGAACTCATCCTCATTGACTCTCAGGGTTACTTCCCCTTTTTGTACATCAATGAGAGTTCGTCCAGTTGCTAGGAAAGGTCTTCCTAGAATGAGAGTTGCACTTTTGTGCTCTTCCATTTCCAGCACCACAAAGTCAGTTGGAAAGGCAAATGGCCCAACCTTGACAATCATATCCTCTATTATGCCTGATGGATGTTTAATGGAGCCATCAGCAAGTTGGAGGCATATCCTGGTTGGTTTGACTTCTCCAGTCAACCCAAGCTTTCTGATAGTGGATGCAGGTATTAGATTGATGCTTGCTCCAAGATCACATAGGGCTGTCTTGGTGCAGGCACCTTCTAATGTGCATGGTATCATAAAGCTTCCTGGATCTTGAAGCTTTTCTGGTAAGCTTTTCAGGATGACTGCACTGCATTCTTCAGTGAGAAATATTTTTTCAGTTTCTCTCCAATCCTTCTTATGACTTAAGATTTCTTTCATGAACTTAGCATAAGAAGGTATTTGCTCAAGTGCCTCTGCAAACGGAATCTTTATTTCAAGAGTCCTTAGATAGTCTGCAAAGCGGGCAAATTGCTTATCCTGTTCCGCTTGGCGGAGTTTCTGAGGATAAGGCATCTTGGCTTTATAGTCTTCAACCTTAGATGCTACAGGTTTATTCCTTACAGAAGTGGTTGAAGAAGCCTTGTTAGAGGGATTACTGTCAGCACTCTCAGGTGTCTGATCTTCCCTTGGCGTCTGAACGCCAGGATTGGGTGGAAAATGGGCGTTTAACGCCAACTTTTCCTCCTTTTCTGGCGTTTGAGCGCCAGAACTGGGCAAGGAATGGGCGTTTAACGCCAGCTTTCCTTCCCTTTCTGGCGTTTGAACGCCAATAACTTTCCTCTCTGGGCTCTTACTGTCCTCAGAGGGATTTTGAACAGTGGTTTGGTTATCCTCTGTCAATTGTTCCTTGTTTGGCTTTTTGCTCTTTTGAGCAGTGTTATTCAGTGTCTTCCCACTCCTCAGTTGAACTGCTTGACATTCCTCTGTTATTTGTTTAGATATTTGCTGTTTAGCTTGATTCAACTGCAGTTCTATGTTCTTGTTAGCAACTTTAGATTCATGGAGCATCTCTTTAAATTCTGCTAACTGTTCTGTCATCAGAAGCAATTGTTGATTAAGCTCAATCATCTGTTCTTGAGGATTAGGATCAGTGGCTAGTGCCATGACTTCCTCTTTTGGAGAGCACTCATTGCTAGAATACAAATATTGATTTCTAGCAACAGTGTCTATAAGCTCTTGAGCCTCTTCAATTGTCTTCCTCATGTGTATAGATCCACCAGCTGAGTGGTCTAAAGACATCTGAGCCTGTTCTGTAAGCCCATAGTAGAAGATGTCTAACTGTACCCACTATGAAAACATTTCAGAGGGGCATTTTCTTAGCATACCTCTATACCTCTCCCAGGCATTATAAAGGGATTCATTATCCTCTTGTTTAAAGCCTTGGATGTCCAGCCTTAGCTGTGTCATCCTCTTTGGAGGGTAAAAGTGATTCAGGAATTTGTCTGATAACTGTTTCCATGTCTTTATGCTTGCTGTAGGTTGGTTATTCAACCACCTTTTAGCTTGATCTTTTACAGCGAATGGAAACAGTAATAGTCTGTAGACATCCTGATCTACCTCTTTATCATGTACTGTATCAGCAATTTGTAAGAATTGTGCCAGAAACTCAGTAGGCTCTTCCTGTGAAAGACCGGAATACTGGCAATTTTGCTGCACTATGATAATGAGTTGAGGATTTAGCTCAAAGCTGCTTGCTTTGATGGGAGGTATACAGATGCTACTCCCATATGCAGCTGTAATGGGGTTAGCATATGACCCCAGAGTCCTTCTGGACTGATCAATTCTACTTAGGTCCATAATGGATAAAGGGAAATGATATGGATTGCAAATAGATAAAATATTTTTTTTTGAAGAATTAAACGAAAAAAAATAAAATAAAATAAAGGGAAATTAACATAAAAATTCGAAAATCAAAAAGAAAATAAGATCAAAGCAAATTGAGAACTGAATCAATTAGTTAGACAAAAAGATTTTGAAAAGTGCAATTAAAAAGATATGATTGAAAAATTTTTATGAAAAAGATTTGATTTTTGAAAAGAGGAAAGAGAAAAACAACAAAATGACACCAAACTTAAAACTTTTAGAAAATCAAACACTAATTTTCGAAAAATTTTAAGGGAAAAACAAAAAGAGGACACCAAACTTAGAATTTTTAAAGATCAAAAAGAAACTAAGGACATGCAAAATCGAAAAACTAAAAGAAAAGCAAAAGCATGCAATTGACACCAAACTTAAAATATGAAACTAGACTCAACTAAAAGACTCTAAACCAACAAAAACAAAACAGTCCTAATCTAAGCAATAAGATAAGCCGTCAGTTGTCCAAACTCGAACAATCCCGGCAACGGCGCCAATAACTTGGTGCACGAAATTGCAATCACACTTTTGCAATCCCGCACAACTAACCAGCAAGTGCACTGGGTCATCCAAGTAATACCTTACGTGAGTAAGGGTCGATCCCACGGAGATTGTCGGCTTGAAGCAAGCTATGGTTATCTTGTAAATCTTAGTCAAGATATCAGAAATTATCAGGATTGATTGTGAAAAGCAAAAGAACATGAAAATAAATACTTGTTATGCAGTAATGGAGAATAGGTTGAGGTTTTGGAGATGCTCCATCTTCTGAATCTCTGCTTTCCTACTGTCTTCTTCATCAAACACGCAAAGCTCCTTCCATGGCAAGCTGTATGTAGGGTTTCACCGTTGTCAGTGGCTACCTCCCATCCTCTCAGTGGAAATGTTCAACGCACCCTGTCACGGCACGGCTATCCATCTGTCGGTTCTCGATCAGGCCGGAATAGAATCCATTGATTCTTTTGCGTCTGTCACTAACGCCCCGCCTTCAGGAGTTTGAAGCTCGTCACAGTCATTCAATCATTGAATCCTACTCAGAATACCACAGACAAGGTTTAGACCTTCCGGATTCTCTTGAATGCCGCCATCAGTTCTAGCTTATACCACGAAGATTCTGATTAAGGAATCCAAGAGATATCTACTCAATCTAAGGTAGAACGGAGGTGGTTGTCAGGCACACGTTCATAGTTGAGAATATGATGAGTGTCACGGATCATCACATTCATCCGGGTTAAGAACAAGTGATATCTTAGAATGGAAGCAAGCATGATTGAATAAGAAACAGTAGTAATTGCATTAATCCATCAAGACACAGCAGAGCTCCTCACCCCAACCATGGGGTTTAGAGACTCATGCCGTGGAAGGTACACAAAGAAACGTGTAAAGTGTCATGAGGTACAGATACAATGTCAAAAGGTCCTATTAATAGTAAACTAGTAACCTAGGGTATACAGAAATGATAAATGACGTAAAAATCCACTTCCGGACCCCTTGGTGTGTGCTTTGGCTGAGCAATGAAGCATTTTCGTGTAGAGACCTTTTCTGGAGTTAAACGCCAGCTTTATGCCAGTTTGGGCGTTTAACTCCAAGTTTTATGCCAGTTCCAGCGTTAAACGCTGGAAATTCTGAGGCTGAATTGCCACGCCGGTTTGGGCCATCAAATCTTGGGCAAAGTATGAACTATATATTGCTGGAAAGCCAGGATGTCTACTTTCCAACGCCGTTGAGAGCGCGCCAATTGGGTCTGTAGCTCCAGAAAATCCACTTCGAGTGTAGGGAGGTCAGAATCCAACAGCATCTGCAGTCCTTTTTGGTCTCTGAATCAGATTTTTGTCAGGACCCTCAATTTCAGCCAAAAATACCTGAAATCACAGAAAGAAACACAACTCATAGTAAAGTCCAGAAAAGTGAATTTTAGCTAAAAACTAATAAAAATATACTAAAAACTAACTAAATCATACTAAAAACATACTAAAAACAATGCCAAAAAGCGTATAAATTATCCGCTCATCAGCCCACTTGTGCCTCCAATTTCTAATGGAGGATTTTGTTTCATTCATGAAACTGAAAGTGGCCTTTGACAGATCAGAGACTATATTGGCTAAATTAGAAGTGTTTTGTCAGAATTCTGTCTGTTGCTGAGAAGATGATGGATATGGCTTACTATTGCCCAGCCTATGCGTCCACCATTGTTAAAGCCTTGTTGAGGCTTTTGTTGATCCTTCCATGAGAAATTGGATGATTTCTCCATGATGAGTTATAGGCGTTTCCATAAGGTTCACCCATGTAAATTAACCTTGCCATGGCAGGGTTCTCAGTATCATAAGCTTCTTCAGAAGCTGCCTCTAGTACTGTTGGATGCATGTTGCCATCCATTCAGATTTTGAGAGATCATGTTGACTGTGAGTCAACACTTTGTTCTGAGCCAATATGGCATTCAGAGCATCAATTTCAAGAACTACTTTCTTCTGAGGT